>NC_141329.1:25814028-26116528 GCF_037954235.1 Aulostomus chinensis
CCAACAAAAAAAGTTTTAAAAAAATATCCCTGGAGCTTTTATAGATTTATGGTGATCAGTACTTAAGAGTTTGTGTACAGGAAGTTGATGTGACTCACTAGAGGAGAGAGAGAGAGAGCGGGAGCATGGTAGAGAGCGCAAGAGCCTGTGATGGGCATCAGTAGGCAAGGAGAAGAGATAGCAACACCTTGGAAGCTGTTGCTAGGGTTACTGCCTCTCGTCAGCACTGGCAGACACACTCACAGGAGCAGTGTATGAGCAGAACCCTTGACATCCTGCATATACACTGTTCTATTGATGCATTGTTGTCTGCATTGTGCATAATTGTGTGTGTGTGTGTGTGTTTTGAGGGTCTTTTGTGTTATCCTTGTGAGACCTTGTGTTTGCATTTCATGTCACTGAAATGAGAGCATTATTCTATAATAGGATTTCACTTACACAACATGAAGTTGAAGTGTGAAAACCAGACGTGTTTATACTGACTATTGTCAGTGGAGTGAACTGAGAATTCATCCCTGCACGGAGGATAGAAGTCTTTTTTGTTTTGGTTTTTTTAGTAACAACTGACAGGAAATGACCAAAAACAACAATATTGATCCCTCTAACCCCCCCCCCCCAAACAACTTCCTGTGGGCCTTGATTGCTGTCCCAAAAAAATATTAGAATATGGTAATTAGCCCAAACAGAAGAAAGAAAGAAAAAATCCAGAATTGTGTCCAGCTAGCACTCTGACAGCCATCACGCTAACCTCTCAGATTACTTCTTTCCACTATGAATTCAATTAAAATGACTAAAATCATCATTTTTGAGTTGCTGGTTTTCAGAGAAACACATTTTACAACACGGACCTCTGGCGATCCAACGCAGCTGCAGACGGTATAAAATGTGAAGCAATCACCAAAATCATAACAATCAGAATGACCATCCTGAGAGGGACATGAATGTCTACCAAATGTTGTAACAATCTATTCAATACAGATTTCTCTCAGAACCAAAAATATGATCCTCAAGGCGAAAAGTAAGGAACACATCTGTGGGGGGTCTTGAATATTTGTGGGCTACTACATTTTATTGCAGTACACAGTTGTTTAATTACACGCAGAAAAACTTTATTTTGCCTGTCAGGGACTAAGAAAGAGGTGTTTTAAGCTCAAGAAAATGTTTTGTATGACTTCATTGTGATCCCAGAATGCCTGAAGAGCCAGCCGCGTGTACATATAGCTTGAAGCTAATGGCGAATGACAACTAACAGCAACGAAACACTTTGAAAATGTCATTTAATTAAGAACGCCGTTTGGCGTAATCCAAGTGTTCTTTACCCGGCCGTACGCTCAGTAATCCAAAAACACTGTGATATGATCCTAAAGCGATCAGCTCTGCACGACTGTGCAAGAGTAGAAACAAGCACAAGCTAGTTGTTTGTTTGTTTCTAGTGTTTGTGCACTAATGAGCACATGGCCTCGATAAAGATGATGCGGATTATTAGTGTCATTTTTGGACCATTTTGATTTTGTCAAATGTCTGTCTCCGTTAGCTTCAAGCTAAATATACGTGTCTCTTTCTGCATTCTGGAGTTACAATTAAAGTTATGCAGGGAGAAGGCATCTTTGTACTGTTAGCATCACTGTGTGAGTACTTGAAGAACCAAAATCCACTTTTATGGGAGTATTTTGGTTTAACTTCAAGAAATTTCAGGCAGAACTAAAGTCGAAGTGAAGAGTGAAATGACCAACAGATGGACGGAGCAGCTCTGTCAGCAGTGACTTAAATGAAAGTAAGCAGTTTATGACCTTTTTCTCAAACCTAATTCTGCTTCCACATTCCATAAAAAACATGCGTGTCAGGACTATAAAACTGAAGGCAACTATTAATATTTTCTTCTAAGTTTCAAACCCTAGTATGAAATAAATGATTCTCAAAGTGTGTCCTATTTTCTTGGAGGCTCTGGTGTAATGTCAGTAGGACTGTGTGTGTCAATGTATCGTGTCACTTTGCCAGGTGTAATGTTTATGGAGTCAGGGGCAAGCTTGGCTGCACATATTAATAATACACATTTTTGATGTGCTCCTGTTTCCTTTTTATGAATTTTGAGGCAGCCAGTCTTATCATTTAACCTATGTTGACCCAGAAATTTTAAGAAATCAGTAGCTAGGGTGGTGTGCCCCCGTCTCTATGTTTCAAACTGAAGATCGCTGTGTGTGTGTGTGTGTGTGTGTGTGTGTGTGTGTGTGTGTGTGTGTGCCCACTTTTGCAGCGTGTGCATCTCATACTTCAAGGGCAGTGCTTAGCCTAACGGAAAGATTACTATCTGACGGTGGGATAAATAACTTCTGCACTTGAGTTAACTAAACTGCCGGACCAGTTAGAGGGCGTCTGTATACACACCTACAAGTGAGTGTGTATAATCTATAGAAACACTCTTATGGTGTGTTGATAGTGAAGGTGATTTGTGCAGCTCAACAGAGACTACTGTATAAACTATTGTTTTAATCCTGCCTACTCCAGGTCAGTGCCTTGCTAATGTCTGTCTATACGAGTCTGCATATTAAAGGCAGCCATTAGTTTTTGACAAATGGGTGCTTCTCTGTGCCCGAGGACAGCCGCTTTAGCTCAGCGGTGTCAGGGACATAAAGGTGCAGAATTACAACTGAGGGCTGCCCTGCTTCTCTCCCAGTCAGCGAAGAGATTGTGCTCTTCATAGGACGCCATTTTACCTCCCAGGTCAAATCAAGTTTGCCATTGAGCAAAAGTTGATTCAGCAAAAGTTAAGTACATATACTGTATGTGTTGTTTACATTGTTTGTCTGTTGCCCCAGAGTGGCCAGAAAATACAGTTCTAAGTACACTTTTGTTTTGTTCTAAGGCCTTTGTTCAATTATGAATGTAAAGGATTCTCTTACGCTCCAGCCTTTCTGTAGGGGTGGGATATGGGGGGTCCTGAGCTCACAGTACAGGGCAGCAAACCAGAAAACATTTTGAGTTGAAGATATGAGAAGATAGTGGAGCATATGAGAACTTTCTTATTGAAGTACATCTCATCATAAAGTACTCAAGTGATTTGTGCGCTCCAGTATTTTCTTTGGGTGCAGTCTTTGTGAAGTGATCCGTCGGACTGGTTTTTTGTCCTCCCTTCAATTACTTTTGAAAACAAAGGTTTTTACAAAGCAATTCTACAGCCACTACCTTAAAGAACCCTTCATGGCATTGGTTCCTCTTCCAAGTAGCTCGCCATGTTTGCACCACCATTTTTTCTACTGCAGCCCAGAAATGACAAAACCAGAAGCTTATCCTGAGTTGGTTGTCCAGCATTGAGGTTGGTGTAGCCTCAAAGCAGGCAGTGAGCTCTCAGAACTGTCCCACAGCCATAGATGGACCGTGCACCTGCATAGAGACCGCGCTACGACTCCGATGTCTGAGATACCAACCCCTCCTTGTGTTTGTTACTTCTTCTTACAGCCTCTGCACTCCTTAGAACTCTCACATTCAAGTTCACACATGCGGTTAAAATCTGCTGTCAGCAGAGGGCAGACTCTTCCTTTAACATATGGGGAAAAGACTGTCTTGTGATTTTTGCAATACAGTCTGCTTTGCTGCATTAACCTGATTGACACATTGACCCTCTGACATTCAGTGTCACATCCATTTAAACCCAGTTTATCTTTTCTTTACTTCTCACTTTCCCTCGTTCTGACTTCTTTGCCTCTGTGTCAGCCTGTCTGCTGGCCTGTTTGCTTATCGCTTTAATCTCTCTTCTATTTCTTTCTCTCTTCATCTTCTCACTCTCTGAAATGTGTGTGTGTGTGTGTGTGTGTGTGTGTGTGTGTGTGTGTGTGTGTGTGCGCGCGCACATGCGCACGTGCTGTGTCTGGTCTTCTGTGACAGTGTCTGGGAGTTAACCAATCACAAGACAAGAACTGGGTCCAGAGAAGGCTCAGAGGCCATGAGAAAGACTCGCCCACCCCTTCAACACTCGCAACCTCTTCCCCTTCAACCACCGCCACTCTCACCCCTGCCGACACTCAGACACACACTCTTAGTCTGTCACATTCGCTGAACACAAACAGAACTGTGCACGCGCACACACACACACACACACACACACACACACACACACACACACACACACACACACACACATGTTCATGCAACAGACTACAGTCAAATCCACTACTCCTCCAAAGAGGTCATAAGATTACGGATAAAGATTGTGGGGTTGAGAAGAAATAGACTGATAGTGCAAGCATGCAAATGAAGCTCTACAAAACTCTTCCTCGTTTCCCAGGGTCAAGTTCCCCATCTCAATATAACTTGTTTTCTCACTTGCTTACTTTCCCCTGCAGCAACGTGGGCAAGTCTTAGCACTCTCACAAGCATCGCTTCCCAAACTGTGATTCCGACAGGTTTGCTGAATAATGAACGACATGCACACACTGGCACCGTGACACATTCCTCTGTTGGTTTTCATTTGCGTTTTGAGTTTGTGTGTCTTTGTGTGTGCTTCCCTTAATGTCCTCCAGCCCTTCTCGTCCTCCGTAAGCAACATTTTATCTTCAGACACTTGATATTAATAAATGCAGAAAAAAGGGGACATTTGTCTGTACTGTGCATGTATGTGTGTGTACGTGTCTAAGTGTGTCTGTAGTTGTGTGAGTGTGTGTGTCTGTGCCCTGACCCATTTATGAACCTTAACCCTGGTACACTGTTGTTTCAAGAGTACTGCCACACCAAGGCAGAAGTGAAACCTGTGGGTGTGTGGCTTTGTGACAGCCTGCTGTGTGTGTGTGTGTGTGTCTATAAGTGTGTGTCTTTTCATACCCACATTTGTACAGACGGCACTCTGCTACACCTCTGACGCCTGCCTCTCTTTTTGTTCTCCAATTCTCTCTCATTTTCTGCTTTTGTGGCGGGCATGCTCACTCACTGCGGTCACACATACGCACACGTTTGCAGTCACATTAGGGCCAAAAGTCATGTACACACACTTTCACAAGGGCAGGTCGGCACGTAGTCAACCTGTTTGCTGATCTGACTGTCCTGACTGCCAGTTTATCGTTGAGGCCATCTTTCTCAGTCTGTGCTCTCGGAGAGATAGTTACTGTCAGTGGATGCGATTATGAGAGCAATTTGGCTTTTTATGACAAACATTAAATATGATCTGTCTTTTACATCCACAGAAAGATAACAATTGTCATGTGTCTTTGTGGTTTTCAGGGAGAAATATGAGATGGCTCGTATCAGTGTGGGAGCAAAGGCAACGAGAATCAGAGGACGTTGAGAGCAACAGTTTTTTTTCCGATGTCACAAAAAGAGTAAAGACTCTCATTCTGAAACTTTCATAATAATTTGCATTTTATTGTCTTGTACTGAAGTGCGCATTCTGTTGGCCGAACTCTTAGTCAAGACAAATTCACCTCAACACGTATCATATGATTAAGTCATTTATGAGCTGCGCCAAGGAAGTCATGTGACCACAGGTGTTTGTTGGCTGGATTCTTAATAGAAAACCCAGTGAATGAGTTTGGTGGAAAGAGCTGATCTGGATCCTGCAGAGGCTGCTATGGCTGGATATAGCTGTTAGCAGGGTTTCTGGCATTCATTGAAGCAATGTATTTTATTTGGAGAGGCAACATTTGAGCTCCTGGAGACAGTATGGATCATGTTCTGGATGGGTAGTCTGGAGGACCTATTTTTGGGAGTTGTGAAGGAGATTTATGAATATATATTCACAATGCTATGCTTATATTCTGTAGTCACTTATCTTCCTTTGCAGAGATATGTGCTCTGAGTACTTTCTGGGTTTTTTTTCTTGCATGTTTTGTTTTTTTGGATTCTATGATTTGTACTTGTGGTTTAGTGCAAGAGTTCAGTAAACTCTTAACCTTAATTGAATAACAACAAGATGGAAAAGCAGGGATCTCGGTCACAGTCTTGTCACAAGGTATTTTCAGTACATGTGCCATCTTAAAAAGACTGAAAAATACTTACTAGGATGATGTTGATGGTCACAAAAATAACACTACACAGGGAAGAGGCTCATGCCCCAATGTAAGGGCTGAATAAAGTGTTTCTCTCTGCACTAAATCTGTTCACAAGAAGAGGATATGAGGCTATTGAAGTCGGACAGAAAGACAAATACACAGGGGCTCCAAGTGCATGGCCAGCCTTCTACTCCTCAGTAAAGCACAGCTGAGAATGATTCAGCCACTGATGAAGTTTCCAGTGAAGGTCTTCTCAGTTTTCTGCTGCCCTGCCAACAACCACCAACCCTTTTCTCTTTCCTGGCTTTAGCTTCTACCCAGGGGCAACTAGAATCAGGCCCAGGGGGTGATGACAGGGTCAGAGGGATCAAAAGGAAATGATGTGTGGGTGGCAATGCCAAGGGATGGTTAAAGGAGGGGAGAGGAAGAAGAGGAAGGTGGGAGAGTGGCCGGGAGGCCTAGGGAGAGGGAGGATTTACCAGCAAAACATTGTTTGGTTCAGGCTCCAATCAGGGTGGGAAGTGGGCAAGAGGGCAAAGGGATGGAGACGAGGCGGAGAGGACAGTGAAGGGAGTGGACTGTGAAGAGACAGTAGGGAAGAAGTGGAGGGAGGGATGGAACGAGGAAGGGTAGGGAAGGGGGGGCTGACAGATGCCACAGTCCAGGCCAGAAGCACAGGAAGTCATTCATATTAGGAGGAGGTTGTTGTCGGCTCCCACAGAGCAGCGTCAGAGCTCACAGTTACCCAATTGTGGATGCGTCTGTGATACATCAGCTCCCACTCAATGCATCAGACGAAAAACCTGAAGGTGCCATACAATCCACACACCGCATGTTCAGTCAGTTCACGATGTGATTTGCTCGACTTGTTATTCATTGAAACTGCAAAGAAAAGGCATTAACTTGAAACCCTCAGACTTTCAGTACGTTTGTCATTTCCTCACGATCATTTCTGGAAATTTAACTGGAACCTTAATTTAACTGCCCCTAATTTGCATTTGCAGTAAGCTGATATTTAATAAATGGTTTAAAAGACACTGCAATCTAGTTATGGTGTTAATGCACAGTTTCAACTATTGTAGATTATAGTTTGGGAGTATCATTGTTACTGCTTGTTGTAATTGTTCCAACCTGATAAGACGGGTCACTCAGAACTTGTGTTTCTTTTGGAAGAAGGCGCTATGCAAACGTCACAATCCTTTACCAATTAGCCAAATTCCGTCCTCACAGGTGAAAACAATTATAGCTGATTTGTTCACGACGCAATAAGAGCTTCGCCACTATAAATAGGCTACAGGTTAGAAGTCTTGGTTTGGATAACGATGGAAGCCAACACTGAAGCGAGAGGGAGGAGGACGAGTTACAGGTTCATTTGTTCACCCTTAATCAAATTGAAGCGTTTTAATTTTTTTTTTTTGGGGGGGGGGGTGGGTGCAATGGAAGGTCTTTGCTGGATGACCCCAGCAACACCTTCACCAGAGGAGGCCTGTGATGCAGGAGCACACATGTCATGATACGCCCAAGCGGACGGCACTTCTTCAACAGTCCGGCAATATTATGATGCGGGCGACATGAATTGGTGCTCCGCCATTGTTTAGCTCACAGTAACAAGCCTCTTGTCTTCCTATGCATGACAGGCAGCTTGTCTCATCTGTTACAGACTCATGTTTGCACTTCCTATGATATTTACTGTATTTGCATGCAGTATAAGTACATGGCCTCAACAAAAAGGGAAAGTACATACGATTACTATAATAAACTTTTACAGCAGTTGGATTGGCCCTGCACACTCTTCCATGATCAAATTAGTGTGTAGTTCATGTGTAGAAAGAACTCTTCATTGTGCATAGATTTTGATGTAAAACTACAATTTTTTCTTTTAACAAAAGACGAAATAGTTTTGGATGAAGTTCTTGGTTTACCGAGATGAGTGTAAGGTTTGGAAATTTTGTGTGTTTTGACAAAATGCCAGGAGTTTGAGAACAAAATTGAAGTTGCGTCTATGCTGTGGCTAAAGAAAATGTTAACATTGCTGTGTCCAAAATGATTAACTTCTACTAGATTTACCACCAGTCCGTTAATTGTTGGTATTTAGTATTTTGTTT
The DNA here is from genome assembly GCF_037954235.1 of Aulostomus chinensis. Classification (NCBI taxonomy): domain Eukaryota; kingdom Metazoa; phylum Chordata; class Actinopteri; order Syngnathiformes; family Aulostomidae; genus Aulostomus; species Aulostomus chinensis. The sequence goes on from NC_141329.1 coordinate 25,822,112, forward strand.
ACAAATTACCCATCAAAATAGTAAAGAATAGAGAACAATGAACGACCGCTGACTAACAGCCAAGTCTTCATGAGGATTCATTTCGACAAACGCCAAATAAAAACAATATCCTGAGTTGTGTCTGGTTTTAATTTTCCAAGTTTGTCACTTGCCAAACAATGACACACTTAATTGACCTCGGTAAAGAATTCCCTGTCGAGTGTGTTTCAGATGCAGTCCATGAAACAAACTCCACATCTGCGTGTGGATGAGAGAGAGAGAGAGAGAGAGAGAGATATGCTGCTGCTGGTTTTGCAACATCATTGTTAATGAGCTGAATGTTAATCGATGTGACCAGAGCACCCATCAGATCACCAGCGATCAGCTCTGGAGGTGTTGGTACGAGTTGCTGTGAGTGTGTATGCACTGCTCTGTCACGTGTGTGTGTACGTGTCACCGAGTGATGAGAATGGATGGGGGGTGAACAGGGATTTGGGGGCAGATTGCACTTTGGCAAGGAAATGCTGCTCTGTGCCAGAGAGGGGTCTGCTCATCTCATTGCCCCCTCAAACTCACACACACACACGCGCACACACACAATATACACACATGCTAACCCCCTCTCTTAAACCCATTTCCTTTGCACAGGGCATGGGAACTCCCCTGATCTCTCTCCTCCCACTCTCCTCTCTTCCTCCACATCATCCCTGTCCTTTTGCTCACCCCCTCTCCTCATGTCCTCTCTCCTTCCCTTTTCTTCCCTCTTTTCTACCTCTCTCCATCACACATTCACCCTCTCCTGCCCTCTCTCTGTCACTCTCTCTGGTAACCAGTTCTTCCCTCATGTTCCTCCTGTATGGTGAGTGTCTTCTCTATGCTCATTTTATTTCCTGCCTCCATCTGCGCCCAATTTATCCAAAGCATGGACTGTGTTTTTTCCCCAATAATTTGTTTTTGATTCAGCAGAATTAGAAAAGCATTGTGTGCATTCTCGCTGGGACGAGCACACATACAAACACTTGCGTGCGTGTGCACGCACATGCACACACACGCACAAACACACACACACACACACACGCTCGCATACACGTATGCACACATTTTTATTGTATTATTCTATAAAAGTTCCTATAAATCACTGGATATTAATCGGCCCCAGACGGCCGTCCCCCTTTTGCTCCCCCTCTCCCTTTCTGCACAAACACAGACCAGATGCATAGGAAATGGGATGGCAAAAAGGGCACCCAAGAGACAGGCTGCACTTTTTTCTTCCCCCCCCCCCTCCTTTTCTCCCCCCTCCCTGATTTCTGAGAACGCCCATTTATTAAGCAATGCCCAGACCCCAGACTCACAGAGGAAATAAAGCCTAAATTAAAGTTTAGAAGAAATAAATTAAATAATAAATACAAATGGTGATCTGCTGCCAAAAGGCCCGGTGTGTGGGACAGAGGTTAAATGTCCATCCTCTGTAGTTGAAGGCAAATGGATTCATTTCCAGCTGTTTGAAGCCCAGTCCATCTGAAATACGTTCATATGTGCAGTCTGAGTCGACCACCCATTCCCCCTGCCTCTCTCTGTATTCCATCCAGCTTCTAAGTCACCGTCTTGATTGAACTGGTATGCCACTTCCTGTATTTCACTGCACCTGTGCAGCTGGCCTAAGAGTCAGTTCCTTAACTCACCGAGACATCTGTGTGCCCCTAAACTGACACTTGTCTGTGAGACAGAGCCTGCCAGACACCAGGTTTCCTCCCCATTAGCTCAGACACTTTCATTCTTGCAGCTTTCCCAAGTCAAACTGAAGTAACGCATACGCTCACACACCTGCGCTCCGCTGGCTTGCTCAGACAGAGCGAAAAGGGCAAGTAACCACCAGAGAGTGGGATTTGGATGAAGAGAAAATGAATTATAAAGAGACTTTGGAGACAGTGAAAGAGAGACAGGGAGGATGTGGATGTAATGTAAGTGAGAGGACGTATTTGTCCCACCCTGTCCTGTGCTTGGGAGTCTGGATGATGTGAGGAGGCTGAAGTGAACTGAGAGCAGGCAGAAAATGTGAGAAATGTGAATGTTGGCTGCAGGGACGAGGGGGAGAACGTTGGTTTTCAGGCACGCAGGGACAGCCTGCAGAGTTCTGCCAAAAGAAACATGGTGCTGTATTCATTGCAAGAGCTATGGGGATGAGAGAGTAGGGAAGGGGCAAGAGTGAGAGACACAGGCAAGGAGGTGTGTGTGTGTGTGTGTGTGTGTGTGTGTGTGTGTGTGTGTGTGTGTGTGTGTGTGTGTGTGTGTGTGGAGGTGAAGAAGACGAGGGGTTCCCCTGGGCATTTCCCCAAGTTGTCACCAAAGATGTACGCAATAGGAGAGGACATGGCATGATCTGGTGTTTCGATCATAAAACTACATCATATAGTATCTGGTATTTAACATAAAATATGTCCTCTCTTGCCTCACGTATCCTATGGATGATAAACACTCATGCTGTCTGGTTCTGCACAAGTCAGGTCATTTTGAGGTTTCATAAAAGATAATATCTTTACATGTCAAATGTGTAATGTTTGGTCTGCATTATGGGGCGATAAGGGCAAGGGAGTGAGCTGCAGCTAAATCGCGGGCCCAGATGTCCACTCTCAGCTGTCCCTGCTGACCACTGCTTTGCCTGCCAACACTCAGCTGAATATCCCCACTTCGCTGCAAATATGTAAATATGTTGACTTGGAAAGATGTCCTCTTCCCTTCCGACCTTGTAGCACTTTTGGAGAGAAGCAAGACAGCAGAGAGGAGAGAAAACAGCTCCAGCGCTCCATATAAGGACCTACTTTGGGCTCAAACACCAGCTTCTCATCACTTTCTACTCCGCTGGGTCGTTACACAACTAGGGGAACACATACAGGAACCCTCACCTTCAACACTAAGTTTACACAATCATGCACACATATGTGGAGAGATGTGGAGCTCCGGGGGTACAATTTTTTTGGTTAACGTACAGGCTGTTCCACACTCTGATGAAATGATGCTTTTGCCCCGCATGGAGTTGATTCAGCTCCGCTCAGTCTAAACACACGCAAAACATAAAAACCAAAGAGGTGTAAGTTAAGCTTTAGTCTTTGACTTAAGCAAACAAAATGCAAACTCTCAAAATCTTTGTTGTGCTGGCAATAAATGAAAGAACCTCAGTAAAAATTATCGTTATGTCCCGATGAAGGTCACGGTGAATGACTGGATAAAGCAGAGAATGTGATAAATAACTAAGAAACTAAACTGGGTGTAAAACAGTTTTTCATTTTTAAATTCTAAGTACATTGTGTTGCTGATACACTGTAATCAACTCCCAGTCACTTACATCAATTTAACCGTTAGTATTTGCCAAGATTGCCAAAGTAATTTAGCAAAACCTGGGGAGAAGGTGACTCTTCCAGCAGTAAGCAAACTACTTTACTTAAATATGCAAGAAAAATGCAAATACATCAACATCCAGAACAAAAGTGGTCCTTTCTTTTTTCATACTACTTCTCTTTTTCTCCCTATTTCTTGTTCCCATGGGTGAATGGAGTTTCAAATAAAGGACAAGTCAAGTCAATTTTATTTGTAAAGCGCCAAATCACAACAAAAGTTATCTCATGACACTTTACAGGTAGACGATAGAAGGTGTTGGTGTTTTAACTATTTTAATGTGGTAATTAAAACACACGTTATAGGACTTGTTAAGAGTATTTTTACACCTTACTCTATATGTGAAGGGGAACGTTAAAGTCACAGCATTTAATACTGGAACATTTTTAACTTCAGCGCCCCCAAGTGGCAGCACCAGAGAAGGCTGTGGTAGACAGAAATGCACGCCTGTACAACCTCACCCAAATGCTACCCACATGCCTGTCCTGGGGACGCTGGCATGAAAACAACCCATAAATGCACAGAACCAGTCCTCACTGGCTTTTTCCTCATTTTTTTCCCTCTATGAACAAAAACACATGTCATCAGAAGGGTTTCAACGCAGCTCTGAGAATTTCTCACACTGTGGTTTTCAAGGAACCAAATACATATCTACTTTCACTTTAACTTACATTGGGTTATTTTAACACTAGGTCTGAATACTTCCTGTCAACGGGAGGACAAGTGAACATACACTCACACACACACACACACACACACACACACACACACACACTCACCATCACTCCCTGACAGACATACTTCAGACCAGTCATCACCTCTGTTTCCCAGGCTACAGGCAGTGTTGTGTGTCGTAAGATTGTTGCTCATCTGTGTAGCGGCACTTCCCCACCTACGAGCCGCTTTGTCCCCGCTGAACTCTGGGTGCCCTTTCAGACTTGGATGATTAAAAAGGGGAAAGAGAAGACAGAAAGAGACAGAAACCTCACTCATTCTCATTTTCCAGAACTCTACCTCTTTACTTGGTATTTGTGGTTGGTTGGTTGACTGTGTGTGTTAGGTGTGTGTATGTATGAATGTGTGTGTATGTAGTGGGTATATTCATCCAGGACTCTCTGGCTTGTGGGTATTGGTTTGTGGTTTGGGTCTTGGTGCAGAGCGAGGGTGAGGGTGGCGGAACACCATGGCTGCCACACTGCCACAGACATACTGGCACCACTGAGCCAGTACAAGTTCCTCTTTCCAAAATACAGAACCACCGCTCTCTCTCTCTCTCTCTCTCTCACTCTCTCTCTCTCTATGTGTGCGTGTGTATGATTTAGTGACATGGTGAGATTTAGTGATTGCTTATGTGGCTTTCAGTATCTCTGACTTAAACTGATGAGCTTTCTCACAGAAATAATTACATGTGTTTTACACACAGAACTTGTGCAATAAAAAAACAACTCCCCGTCTCTTGCACGCTGCATTTCACTCATAAAGAAGTTTGCTTCATTGAGAATTAAAAACAGAGGCATCCATCATTTCCTGGGGAGAATAATACTGTGCTTATGACAGTGAGCTAGGTAAATAATAGTAGGTGAAGTGGTTAAAAAGATTGAAGAGGTACGTCTCTGAAAGTTGCCTTAAAGTCATGTTATTTTACAGATGGTAGCACTCTTGGCAGGCAGCTTCTCCTGCCAACGTTTTTCTTTCTCTTTTTCTTCCTCTCTCTGTTTTTCTGTGAGGGAGTGAATGTGTGTGTCTCCATTCTCCATCCCTCCCTGGGGCTGGCAGTGGTGTCTGGGCACTCGTTTCACTGCTGGCCCTGAACCCAGCAGGATGTGGAGATCAGCGCTTAAGTGTGTGTTTGTGTGTGTGTTTGTGTGTGTGTGTGTATGCGCGCGCATGCATGTGTGTGTGCATGCATGCAAGAGCGCGGGCATGTGCTTCTGTTCTTTTTTTTTTCCTCCATTTTCTGATTTTGCGTCTTGGCTGACTTTTTTACCTCTCGAAGAATTTGGAAAGACTGTGAGATTTTTTTTTTTTTCCCCTGCATGACTTTCAGCAGAACTCCCTTCGTCTCTCTCAGTGTCTCTCCCTCACTCTCTCTCTCTCTCTTTCTCCCTTACTCTTGATTCCTCTGCTGCTCTCTCACTCCCTCTCACCCTGTGTCTGCTGTGGCTCCTCGCTAATAGATTTCATATGTTGCTGCAGTTGACATCAGTCTTAAACTATTTTACATGTGATCTGAGATATTTCCTCAGGAAATCTGTCAGATATTTATTAAAGGCTAATAAAATAAACCTCTCTTGTTGTACTTTTACCTTTCTATCTCTTGTCCCTTATTTCTCCACTGTCTTCTTGCTCTTGTATTATATCCTGTCTTTTTAGAGGCTGGCTTGATTCTATTATTATTACTCATGCTTTTAAATGGGCTTTTTAAGGAGACAATTTCCTCCCATTCATAAGAAGTGCTGAGGGTCAGACAGCACATAGTTTGGGTCTGTGTGGGCCGCTGGGGGTCTTCCCTTTCCTCCATTTTCTTGTCCCACTGACTTTTTATTCTATTTTTTCTTCTCCTTTATCTCCTTTACACCCCCTTTCCTCTTTTAATAACCCCTTAAGTAGCTCTTAGTTTGGAAAAATCCTCTTATTCTCAATTGCATTCTTCCAAATCTTCATTAAAGCTAATAATGTTTATACTGCAAAGATTGTAATTTCCCTCAATTTAGGCCTGACATATTTGGTATGTATGGAAACTTTGGAATTTCAATTGCAATCTCAAATGAAGGTTTGAACAATGTTTGGCTGTGCGAGTTTGTGGCAGACCTATACAGTACAGCCCGGTCCGAGGGGTTTTAGAGGCTATACCTTCATATGATTTCATTTCTTCCTCCATCCTCTCTTCCATCCAGCTGCACAGCTCATGTCTCCTTGTCCACATGCTTGTCAGGGAATGATGGAGGCAAGCCGCCATCTTCTCTCCCCGTCCTTGCTCTCCTGTTCCCTCCACCTCTCCCTCCGCCCCCCGATCTGTCCCATATGTTACCTTACAGTGATGAAGCTAGACAATCCTGCATGCCTGGAGCTGCCGCTGCACGCAACAGCAGCAACACACTACCTTATAAAGACAGGTATTCACACTTAGCATAAAGTACTGCACAGTGTAAAAGTAGACAGACACCATTGAAAGGATACAGCAAAAGTCACAGTTTTGAACAGCCGCCATGCCGGGAATCACGCGTACACTCCGGTAAAGTCACAGCAATGGTTAATGTAACCAACACCGCCGTTCTGCTCGTGTACAACTCATCGGCTTCGCGGCGGGTTTATGTGACAATAAGTTCATGCTTAATGGTGAATACTTTGCTCATGCATCAGGAAAACGAATGAGTCGTTTTGCGCGAGTCCATGTGTGAAGATTTGATCTGAGGAGATAACCCAGCTTTGGTGATATGCAAGACACTTTCGCTGCAGAGTTATTGCTTTGAGAATAGACTTGAAAGTCTGTATGTAATCTATCAGTGTTACCGTTTGTTTTCTCTCTCTGTCATTGCCCAGAACAGCAGTGATGGAAAACAAACACATCAGCACTTGGCATTCTGAACCCTTGAATTGCCCTCCCTCCTTCCATTCCTCCCTTTCTCTTTTTCTCTTTCATCCTTCTCCCAACAGTGCACTCATTCTGTTCTTTCTGGGGTCCCCTGGCTGTAGTACCCATAACTCACCCTGAGACACCAACACCCACTCCATGTTCTCACTAACCTTTATAGAGCGGCCAAGACACAGCCAGAGTAAGGCAGAAACAGGGCAAATACTTTCGTTGCCTCTCTCCTTGGGCCTCAGTCTGGAAAACAAGTGGATGGAGATGGACAGGGCTTGTGGGACCCCATCCCGGGCACTGGAGACGGAAACCGGTGAACAGCTTGATAGATGATTTGGGGCAAATAAAGGAGTGAGATAGAGCAATGCCATGGATGTGAGGCTTAAGGTTACAATTGTGTGATATCGGCAGGGAAAGAAGGAGCCAGATGTAGAGAGATAGCTATAGCAGAGGGTGCCTGTCTGTCTCCGCAATCGTCTGTGTGTCTGTCTATGGCGGATTTATGTGTTTGTTTGTGTCTTCGTCCTCAACTCTGTCACTTCAGTAATGCATTCCAGATTTCGTGCCATTACCAGCCAGAGTTCACTGGTTCTCTGTCGCGTTTCAAAGTGTCTTTCTCTCTCCTCCTCCCTTCCATAAGCTTGTCTACACACACACACACACACACACACACACACACACACACACACACACACAGCCTACCGTGACCCCTAATCCAATTGACTTCTATAGATGCAACGTTGTCTTTAAAACACATAGTAATTACAGAAGCATGTGATGCCTTAACTGCACACCCAGCGACACTGGGATCGTCTGGTTTAGGGTTATGGCTGCAGTTGAGCCTGTTGTTAGGATTTGGACTATGCGGCTGTGTGTTTGGTCGTTCAGGTATACTTTGTGCTGTACAATTATGTGGTTTTATTTGTTTTGGTGTCAACAATCTTGTATCATGAAGATAACACTGTTGGGTTGGCTGTCGAACGGGTGCCAGAAGTTAGATGGATGGTAAATAAACAGACACTGAATCTTGTGAGGATGAGAGTGATTTGATACTTGTAAAAGCGAGTAGCTTCTCTGCTCCAAAGGGTATTAAAGTACAAAATCATCCAGCCACATGCAATGTTACTTCACCGCATATTACCTTGTTTTAGTTTCAAGTTGTCAAAAATTGACTGGCACACACACAAAACCTTGCACGACTGATAAGTGCGGTGAAGACCCATTTGAAATTTGGCAAAGGTCAGAGTTCATTCCTATCACACTGTATTTCTATGGGAGGTGAGGGAGTCGTTTCACGTGACATTGTAGAATGAATTTCAAGCAATGCAGGACTGACATGCAGCATAAGAAAAAGAGCCTAAAACTTGGAAAATGTGTATATTTATGCAAATGAGTCACAGTGAAGTCAAACTGACCTGACAGTAAAAGGAGATGAAGCTTTGAGCCAGCAGTTTACATATGTAGAGGAGCTCGTCGGCGAGTTGTGTGTTTTCCTCTTTTCTTTTTTTTTTTTTAACTTTTACTCGCCACCAAAATAGCAGATGCACACAACATTAAAGGGGTGTTTTTCTGAACTCGGTATTGGCACTATTAGTGTGAATAAATCAATGCTGAAATCAGAGCAACAAGTGAGTAATTTGTTCACTTCCAGTTAGTCTTCCTCACCTACGGTTATTGCAGCATTACGACGCTCAGTGATTTCAAACTGCACAGATGGCAGGAACTTCAGCCCACAACCTCTTACAACAATGTTATGTCATTACTGTCTTATTCATCTGTGAAAAAAAGGTGCATTATTACATTTTGTTTGAGGATCAAACTTTAGAGCTTTAGACACAACAGATTGCAAAACTCTTGGAGACTGTTGATTGACTATAATTCAAAGGAAGTCCCAGAAATTGCTGGGAATGGGGGGTTGACTGTGGCTTTAAGTCCACTACTGAAGTCTCCACCTATGCGTTGGTGTTTTTTTGTGTTTTGGGCATGACTTTATCAGAATTACTCAGAGCTGCATGACAAAGGGAGTGTTTGGAGGCTGGGTATGTGCTGTATTGTTGTAAATGAGTGTGACTGAGAGGTTAGATACCATATGGCAATGAAGTCATCTGGCCTGGCCCTTCTCTGGAAGCCCCACCCGAGCCCAGGCGAGAGACACGGGGCGCTGAGACTGAAGAGAAAACAATTTTTAATCGATTGTGATAACCACCATCTAAATCAAGTCCCCTCCGTTCTCCTCTCCTCCCCTGCTGCACTCCTCCTCCACTCCCTTGCCTCTCCCACTCTCATTTATTCCACCCCACTCCAGGGCATTCTGTTTTCTTGGCAGAACACCGGATCAAGCCACCTGCAAAATGTTCCCCCTCTTAATCACACATATTCACACACACACACACACACACACACACACACACACACACACACACACACACACACACACACACACACACACACACACACACTCAAAAATGCACAACACAACTCTTTCAATCAATCACACACACGCACACACACACACGCATAGACATTGCAACATGTATACAGTATGTGTGTGTGCACATTTCCTTCCCCCTTGAGAGGCTCTTAACTCAATTCCAAGAAGTGGAGTTCTATGTGTGTAGTTTTTTTATCAACACGCCAGCACCGGACTCGATATGACTCCTTTTTTTTTTTTTTTTTTTGCACAGTTTTGCCTTTTAATTAATTTTCTCCTTTAAGCAGATAACCTGTCCAACATGCATGTAGACATACTCAAACGAGTTCAGCAGCTACCTCTGGCAAAGACACGAGAAACACATCTGAATCTGCCTTCCAGCACATCAGAAAATCAACCTGGGAGGCAAAAAAAGGGGATTTTTCCATCATAAATTACCATCTCATTTCTCCAAGTCACCATCCTTCTCTCTATTTGAACTTTTCTTCTTCTTGTCTCCCTCCTATGCTCCATTCCCATCCCATTGAGTAAAGACACATCCAATAGATGTCAGTTTAATGGCTAAAAGGCAACTCTTGAACATCTGAAAAACATCTAAGAGGCAAGTCCTTATAAGACATTGTAAGACATTCAGAATTTTAACCTGGCCAAATGGGGTCCTAGTTAGATGTTCGGATATTGAACTCATTTTGCGTGTCGTGCAGACTCACAGATACGATCCTGGACTGAAGGATTGAGATATAGACATGATCTACACATCTGGCAAATGTCTTGTGTTTGCTGTGTTTATATTTTACACTCCTTTATACATTCGCTTTATGCTTTCTCTTCCTCTCGACCTTCTACTAGGCAGCACTCGATGCCAGGAGATTTAAACCACAGGCCCTAAACTCTGGAGTAAGGTCAGTTTTACCATTTGTATTCTGCAGTGAAAGTAACTTGATCATGTCAGTATCCTAGCCTGCATGTGCCTGTAGCTCGTCACGTACAGAGTAAGAAGATAGCTGTTGATGTGATTTTCAACATTACATGCATGAAGATTTGCAAGGTATATTCCAGTGTTTCATCCCGGGGGCCGTTGATAATCCTGTAAGCACCATGCCACAGCTGCATTGGGCCTCCTCTACTGTCCCTGTGGTGTTAGATCCCATACGGCCCAAGAAAAATTAATATTACACTTTCCATGGTTTGAAATGTTTAAATTCCATACTGTCATCTCTTTCAGGGACTGTATTTCTGCCTGATGTACCAGAACGGCTGTGCTGACAGGAATGGCAGGGACAACCTTGTAAATGGGTCCCGTTGATTTGTCAGGAGAATTAATTGACTCAATTTAGCAAAAAGCAGAGAGAGCAGTGTCAGAGCTCAGCGGGCTTCTGCTGGGCCGCCAGCTCTGTGTTGTGTGCACAGCACAGTGTCACAGGGCGCAGGGCTGACACGGCGCTGTTTGACTGATTATAAACCAGCGGTCACTGGGTAGTCTCAGCGCTCCCTTTACTGCTCGGAACAGACACATGGGCTGGTGGATGCGCTCGTTCAGCAGAGTTATGGCTCAACCTGGCGGACTGCCCCGTCTGAATGGGCGCCCAGGTTAGAGGAGCTGTTTACAAAAGACAGAGTTGCACCTTTATATTGTGTTCACTCTTGGTTCATCTGAAGTGTGTGTCACACACACACGGGTAGCACAGAGAACTCATCAAGTGAACAGCTGACAGTTAATCCTGGATGGGTGTTTAGCTGTCACAGCAGGTGGTGCTTGACTCTGCATGAGTGTGTGCAGTAGCGGTATTATTGGGCCTGCGTCCTTTAGGGACTAGCTCTCTCCCTCGTACATCCAGTGTCTGATTCCGATGGAGTCGATTCTGGTCATCTATGACAAGACTGAAAGAAATCTTTCAGGTAATCAGTTACTTCATATTTTGTGTCTCAGGTTGGTATTTTTCAGTGGATGAACCCGCAGACATTTATCCCCCATGCGCTCTGTAGTGGGTCTGACTTCTCTGAGTAGCTCAGCTCCGTGTTTGTGTCCTATCAATCTCACTTCTGGCTTTATGGCTTTAGCAAGTGCAGTTTCACACAGACACAGAAATGCATGACATGACAGCGACTGCTAAAACTCTGCATGACGTGATGGTGGCAGCGTGAGATGTGTTAAAAGTTATGTGTCAACACGGGAGAAACAGTTCTGATGGAAAGCCAATTAGAATCATTTCATTTTGGACGAACTTAAAAAAAAAAAAACAGGGTTTAAAGTAGAGCTACTGGTGTCGGTTCTGTTGCTCTGTAGTTTACAGTTATTCTTATTGTTTTCTAAATGAATTCAATAACTTTTTGACATGAAATTCCCTATTTGAGTCCAATGACTTATAAAATGTTGATACATATACGGATTATGTTTAGACAAAGAAACACTTGGTAGAACTTCGGGAAACATTGTGGCTTGGATTGATCTAAAGCAGTGCTGTAAACCAAATTCAAATGGGACGGGAACCCTCATCTCCTGCAACAAATCTGCCGTTTATTGGACTACTTACTGTTTTACAGGTTTGCTAAGACACAGCCACTGGCACACGTAGTGCAGTTATTGCAACCACTGACTCATGTGGCATCCAACGGTGGCGCAATCATTGAAACTGCCAACTCTTTTAGCCCTTCCTTTTGACCCGTCACGCGAAACCGTCAGCACATTGTATGCGCTGTGCAATTTTGAAATATATGTTTCTGCATTACATTATTTTTCACGTCTCAGTGACTCAAACCTTTAGTCCTCACCAGACTCCCCCTGAAGTCTCTATAAGTAATATTCTTTCACTTCCAGTCTCCCCCGAAACTGTAATAATCCCCCCGTTAACATCCACTTCCCACTTTGATATCCTCGGCTGTGTACCATGATACGTGTATTGCGCTATCTTTAGTCGTGTGGCACCGTATGACTGTAGAGCTGCAGTAACAGAGAGTTAAAGCAACCTTTCAAATTCACACTGAAAAACTTAAAAAAATGGAAGCCCTGCTCTGTGCTCTCCTGGACAAAAGAAGACAGTACGTGTCTGATGTATTGAGCTGTCGCCATCATTCCCGAATCCAGCCGATGAGTTCTTTTCGGTATAGTAATGGAAGGTTAAAGAGTAGGAATTTGCCCACCGGATACTTACTGATTTATTCCAGGAAAAAAGCTGAGTTGCCACGTAATTTCATTTTATTTGTTTTCTGTTGAAGCGGCCTGATTTTACAGGTCACCAAACAAACAAAGTTAATGAATCACAACAAACACAGTGAAGCATCGAGAAGCGCAAGAGCCAGATTTTTCTTTTTTCTTGTCTTAAGAATTGTTGGGAGTCCAATATTAAGCAATGTGAATCTTTGGCTGATTATCATCTGGATACCAGGCCCATGATCCCAGATTAACACTAAGACTTGCTCACTGGATTTGTAAAGGAGCAACTGTTTGTAAGGCGATTATATTTCCATGTTATTTTACAGCATCTTTCCACTGTCCTCATTATGGCAAACGAAAAGTTGAGAGGTCTTACATCAACAGCTGGAAGCGTGACATATTTCCACACAGCTGAAAAAAATGTATTATATCATGCTCGAAAAAAATAGCTTAAGTCAATCTGTGTATTCTGTTGACGTATGCTATTCATTTGTCCTCAGATACACGAGTCTCATAGTGTCTGCAGATCCATACACAGAGACACATGGATGACACCAAAGCTCTTATTTTAATCTACATATCCCCACATCAATGCATCTGCAGTGTCTGTGGACAAAATCAACCCAGACATGTCTTGTTTCATGCACAAAAAATGAATGCATATTTAAACATTTCATCCATCAAATTTCCCCCCTAATTTTTTTTTCTTTTAAAGGTTGCCATGACAATTTCCTGGACTTCTCCAAATTGCACCAGAAAAAAAAAAAAAATCAGCACATTCCAGAGCCTGCAAGCAGCCAGTTTGTCACATTTTTCCTCGATAAATGACTAATGACTGTCGATTTATCATTTCAGCACGAGTTGGGAGTTCAACCCCGCAGAATCACAGAGGTCGTAGCTGTGGTTCCGCTCTCAGGTAGCTGTTGCACCTCTAGATCCAACGTACGTCCACATCTTAATCAAGATACATTTTCTGCAGGCTTGTGTATTCCCATTTCTCTCCCACATAGAACCCCAGTGATGTTAACTGTTTTAACTGGTAGGTCTGGAGCTACGCACGGTATACATCCAGGGGGCAGTGACTCTGGGGAGCCAGCAGGTTTCATCACTCACAGTGTTCCGTTGCTCGGTGTCCCCCAGGACAGAGGAGTAATGTAATGAAACGGCTTTGACTGCACATCAGTTTGGACGAGGGTCTGAGCACAGGACAATACCACAGTGACTCCAGCATTCCTCCTGAAGCATCTGCTAAGGTCATTGAGACTGGGCCCAATTTTTAACTCAAGGCTTCCGAGTGGCTCAAGGTTTCAGTCAGACAAATCTGGAGGACATTTTGCAGAGAGTTTCTGCACCTGAAATCATCTTCACTAGAGCTTTTTCTCTTCTCTTCCTGTGCTGCTTTTCTAATGTTTAACGGCGACTAATAGGTGAGAATGCTTCTGTGATTAGCATGAGCAGTTTTAGAGGCGTAGTGCTCGCTCTGTGAACTGGAGCAGTTGCAACCACAGTAAAACCACATGAGACCAGAAGTAGTGACGCAAGACGCACGCCGGAGCAAAGCCTGGGAAACTGTGTCACTGAAAGTGCAGACATCCTCTTTAAAACTGCCTGTTATTTGTCAAGAAACAATTTTTGTCTAGATTATTGGCGTGTTACCTACATAATGAAGCAAAACCCCCAATTCCTGTCTCCACAAAAAAAGAAATGTCTTTAGTTTTCGAATTTGTTGTATTAACTGACAAGTTTTGAAGATATTGTGCACTCCATCCGTCGGCTGGTGTGGCAGTTCTCTTCAGACACACGGCAAGATGATGCATTTTGGGACTTTTCATTAAGAGCAGAAGAGCGAAACTGGAGGAATATTGGCAGCTTCATAATCGCTGCATTTGTTTGATTCAAATGTCAACCTAGGATTTTAATTTTTTTTGTTTTTGTAACATTTAAAGGAGATTTTGGTGAAAGACTGCAAGGCAGAGCCTTTGATTCAGAAAGAAAAGTGCTGGTTACTACAGTTTACTGACACAGCCCACATAGTTATCCCGTACTGAACAACGAGGAGATATTTTGGTACAGCTGAAGTGGAAAATCAAAAGAGAAAGCTACTGTAAGAATTCACAGTGCAAGAAATATGAGGTGTTTTCTTTGGAATACACAGATCAGCGTGAGTTCACACTGAAACTGGCAAGATCTGGAAATTACACAAAATCTGGGAAATAGTGTGCTCTAGATGTTTTCAGGTTCGTGTGTAGTTTTTGGTTTTTTTGTGTTTTCAGACCTTCGTGGGTGCCATTCTTCAAAATGGCTTTTGAATTGTACACCTCAGTACTTCATTTTCCCCAAAACAATAAACACTGAATCAGTAGTAGTTGCCTACCTTTGTCCAGCGTATTGTCCCCGTTTCAGCTGTATGTCTGTCCTGTATAAGTACTTAGAGAGCAACGGAAAAAGCAGAGTCAAATTCCTCATATGTGCGCACATACTTGGCCATTAAATCTGATTCTGATATTAAGATGCAAGGGAGGTATGCGTTCAAATGGCGACCTTGATTTGTAACAGGGTGTGTAGTGGATGAGAAAATGCATAGATATGCATTTTCTTTTTTCCAGTTTTCCCCAAAAAGAATGACTTAAATTTACGGTATATGTATGAATGGAAACATGAGTGATGTGTTTGTAAATGTTTTCAGACTCAGGTAGCCAAAAGGTTTTGTCGGTTGTTGGCCAACTCTAGCAAACTATTTGCTCCTGTTTAGAAAAAGTGTGATTGGGGTTGAGGTGAAAAGTTGAAGTTAACCATGAATCCAGATGGCAATGGCCTTCATTCAGTGTGATGGAATTAAAAAAAAAAAAAAAAATATATATATATATATATATATATATATATATATATATATATATATATATATATATATATATATGGTGTATACATTTTCAGCAAAGGAGTACAAGAAAGTTTAGAATCTGGCAGGACATTTTTTTAGCCCAAGAGTCTTTGTTTTCTTGTTGTTGTTTTAAAGCCTGTAGGTGATTGACAGTTACAAGAGCAGCACAACAGATGTCAGGAGCGAGGAGTTAGAAATGATCAGACTTCTCTTCCTGCAAGACCAAACCAAGAGTTACAACATCTGAAAATGGGTGAGAACAAATTTATGTTTAAGAATATTTCAAGAAAGAGGCCCATTGTGACACTGGGATGCTCCAACATTCAGGAGATTCCAGTCGACATGTTAGCTGCGTTGTCGCTGGCTGTAGATTACTTCCTTGGGTGGTTATTGTGACTTGTTCTAGTGCAGCAGGATTTTTTGGAAAATGTGCCGTCACACGGTTTCAGATTAGAACATTTCTTTTGATCAAGCCTTTAAAAGCTGGTTTACAATATATGTGAGTCAGCTACACAGTCTTTCAAACAGAAACAAATTAATTTCAGCTAATGAAATCTGTTTGTTTTTTCAACTTTTAAGTAGAACTAGCAAAAAAAAACAATCAAACGAGCAACATGAAAAGTGCATGTGAGGTTTTGGGCAAGAGTATGTGGTATAAATATCAGTTTCTCTGTGTGTGTGTGTGTGTGTGCGCGCGCGTGTGTTTGTGAGAGAGACTGTGAGGGCATGGGTGTGTGTTTGCCTGAAAGAGGCCCAGTGAGTGGGAGCGTCAGGCTCTGCTGGGACTCACAGCTGCTCCGTGGTACTGTTCCAGGAAGAGCTGCTGGACTTGTTAGTGTTTACTGGCAGCCAGTTTGTGTGTCTCTCTGTGTGTATCTTTCTTTCAGTGTGTGAGGCTATGTGTGTCTTGGTCCACTCATGTTAGGCCACTCATGCTGTCCTCCTTAATTGCCCACACAGTTTATCTGGTCTTCCTTCAAAATTCGCCACAAAATTACTGAGCGGCACTGAGCCATGACACGCACTTAGAGAACAGTTGATGCAGCCAACAGAGCTGCACCAGCCTTTAAAGAAAAGAACATTCCCCATGTTCTGAACCCTAAAATATAAAACAAAATGATAATTCATGACTTATCTGATATTCAACAACTTGTCATCCAAAGTGCAATTCATCTGTATTTGAAGAAATTTTCTTGAGACGTTCCTGAGATGAGTCACTTGAGGTGACAGTGACCAAAGATAAATCTTCTCAGCTTATCTGTGAGTTCCAGTGGTCGTTTGTGGCAAATCTGAAGCAAGGAATCCCAGAGATGTCATGCTAATGAAAACGGCTCGGATGCAAAGATGGACATAACGTTAGGACTTTTGCTGCTGATTATGTGAAACTGCTACTCGCAATTATTGCGCCACATAAACATGAAACTTGTAAATAGGTGTGAGGGCCTGCGAGTGAACTGGCATGCGCAGCGTGGTGGGTCTCGGGTGCGTGCACCGTGTCTGCACCTGCAAAAACCTGATAAGAGAATGCAAGCGTGTTCCACGCAAAGGGGGTTGGATCCCATGAATACACACTATATTCACACCGAAAACCTTGATGTGACTCAAGAATGATGGCCATAAACACCTTGCGTGGATTTTTGTTTTTGAGTAAATTTGTAACACATCAGCATCATCAAATACATCAGTGTATCACATTGAGCCTTTGGCATGAAGCCTATTTGACCTTAAACTGTGTGTATAAAAGCTTTAAGAATATTTCACCTCTTGTAAACTGTAATGCACAGCAGCCAGCTTGCATTTAGCGCAGTGTCCGTCTGTGCGCAGGTGCTTGCAGGTAGAGAATCTAACTTGGATGAAGGTTTTGTACCGGAGAGTTGTTGTTGTTGTTGTTTTTTTCAGTCAGAAAGCCCCCATCTGTCAAAAACTTTGAGGAAATCAGGAAATGAAGTATAAATAGAAACAAAGTCTACATTCTAGACAGTGGTGGTGGTGAGAGAATGTTTCACAGGATTTTCCAAGATGACAGCTGGGGTTTTGTGTCCTGCTTATAAGGAATTGAATCATAGTTCTCCGGACTTCTTCTTCTTCTTTTTTTTTTTTTTTAAATTGCTGAGTTATTTCCTGATGCAATGTCAGTTTTTCTGTTGCTGTCTGGTAACATTTGGGCAGCACAGATTTTGGAGGGAAAAAAAAAAAAGGCAAAATAGGTTAGGAAATCATCATCATGGGTTAAAATAAACCTTTTCGCAACATCGACTGCATAGTGGAACAGCTGGATTTCTGTTAGAAAGACTTTCTGGCAGAAAGCTTTTAAGGAAACATCTCCCTTAGCCTCATTCACACATGCATCCTTTCCAAGCAGTGTTCCAGAAATTTCCCAGGAAGGAGTCATGTGTGAATGAGACCTAGAATCCATTTTCTGGGAAAATCTATACTTGCAATTTATCATATAACCAAGTGGTGAAGGAGGTGAACCAATGAGATAACCCACTTTTGGTCACATGATACATTTCCAACATCAACAGTTCATGATGACCCCCTGAATGCATCATGATGATCAGCTCTGCAATGAGTACCAGCTCTGATATTTATTATTCCTGTGTACCACTGATGTTATTAAGTCTTCATCTCCTCCGCAAAAAAGCTGTTTGCCAACTGCCACAAATGCGATTTTCTGCCATAGATTTGGTTTATCATTAGTCTGTCATTGAACTGTCTACAGCGGTGGTTCTCAACCGTTCAAGCGCGGGGAACTCAGTGAAACGTAACTCGTAAAGTCTGCCATAGAGAATCCTGCATTTACCACTTATATTTGCCATGTGGCTGTTGGATTGCAGCTTCCTTGTGCCACACTCGGTAATTTTCGACTTTGCAAGTTTACGAGGAAAGACTTGATGCAGTGTTACTGGACGCTGTCCTTGGCCTGCATTACTTCCGGCTTTGCACAATATGCGTGAACAAGCACAAAGCAGGATTATTCTGGAGAGCAGCTGCATGTGTGAATAGTGAAAATCACCAGTTTTGCCAGGAATTATATGTGAAAGAGGCTCTTCTCTCCACGGCATCGAGAAATGAGGTTGTGACGTGGAATTTTGAGATGCCTTTCCACTGGCAACATGTAGATATCAACTTTTTTGCGTTTTCATATTTGAATGAACCTCCCACCTGAAATGATAATCATCATATTTCAGAATAGCTGGAAATTTCACATTTTTATTTTATTTATTTGTTTTTCTTTGGCGAGGTGGTTGAAGACCACTTCAAGGCTACAGCCACAGGCAGATTTTTGAGGGAAGGCCAGGGCCCCTCCAGATCTATAACAAATAAAATACTGAGAATTATTACATTTTGACAGGGCATTTCTATTTTAGCTGGCACAGCTTTTCTTGATTTTACAGCCTTAGCTTATCATTCCAGAAAACTCACAGAACAGTCACATGCTTAGTAAATCATCTCATGTGATGCTGCTCATCTGTGTATCTGTCTTCAATGCCATTGCAGGGA
The DNA here is from genome assembly GCF_037954235.1 of Aulostomus chinensis. Lineage (NCBI taxonomy): Eukaryota > Metazoa > Chordata > Actinopteri > Syngnathiformes > Aulostomidae > Aulostomus > Aulostomus chinensis. The sequence goes on from NC_141329.1 coordinate 25,841,040, forward strand.
AGAAAAACAGAGTGAAAAGGAAAATATAGAGAAAAACATGAAGTATTTTGTGACTGTGTTCTGCAAAAATAGAACTATGAATCCATAATGGTGGAATGGTTAAGGTAACAACCATCATACCTGCTCAAATCCAATCTGAGGGCACAGAAACTAACCTCACAGTGATGCTGAGCCTGGACCAGCAGCTGTGCGTTAGTTAACCTCCCCAACACCAACATGGTTGCTACAATAGAGCTGGCAGGGAGGAATCAGCCAAAGTACCCAGCATTTCCAGGGAAATAAACTGTGGAGAAAACAAGATCATTTTCTAAATACTACTTCCTGTATCATTGGGGAGAAAAGTTGCTCTTTCCAAAAACACAAGTGTCCCTGTAACATTTTTCGAGAGAAAATAGTGGTTATTTCTGGTGAAATATTTGAAACATCTGCATTCAGTCAGGAGCTGGTTCTGTGTGTGTGTGTGTGTGTGTGTGTGTGTGTGTGTGTGTGTGTGTGTATGTGTGTGTGTATTTGTGTGTGTGTGTTTGCATTGCTTTCAGTATGTGTGTGTAGTAGTGCTAAATCCAATTCAGTTTCGTGTTGTGTAGTTTCAGCCAAGTCGTCTCGTTACTCTCGGCTACTTAAAGCAGTACTTTCAAGTACTCACCAAGATGTTCTTGTCACTTCCTCCTGACACCAGAATGCAGAAAGGATCGACCACATATATTAAGCTTGAAGCTAATGGCGCCCCATAGCCAGCAGCTACCAAACAACAGCAAAACTGTCTAAAACCATCCAATTGCGAACTCTCATGGAATCGACCTATACAACCCACATCCTCGCCATCCAGTCGAATGCTCAATAATCTACAAACAATTTTTTTTTAGCCAAAAAACAAAGGAACTACAAGTTCCGTTCAGATCCTGGTTCACGTGTGGCGCCCTTGGACAGTTTAACCCAAATTTGAAGGTGTTTCATCCGGGCAGTAGAAGGGATGCTCGTTTCCTCATCACATTGTTAGTTGTTAAGATATAGTGTACAAAATGTGGGTTGCAAATATTTAAAAATATACCCTGGACTCAAAAACAAACGCTTTGGTGGACACAGGCCCTGAGTTACTCTACAGAAGTCTGGAAAACTCATCTCACCGTTTATCAGCTCGTTCCAGCCCTTTATTAAAGATACAGCATAAGGTCACACAGGAGGAAATATTCAGGCCTTCGACTCAGTTTTAAGGATTCAAAGGGAAAAATACAAAATCTACAAACTATGAAATACATACAGCATATCACAGAGGCAGAGTACTGTAAATGTTCCACTGAACACATATATCTGCAAGAATAGTAAACGTGTCATGTAACTGTAAGTCCTCGTAGTTACGGCAGCGTCCCTCATGGGTCTTGTCACATTTTGAAAGGCCAGAGAAACAGACTAAACATGGTGGGACTGGCCTTTCTCCTCACGAAGCTTGGAGGTGTCTGGGCCAGGTGCAGATGCACTAGCTTGCACGACGCACTGTTTTAATGCATGTCCTCCAGGTGATGCTGAAAAGAACATGATACCCTACAGGACATGATGTCAGTTGGAAGTCAGAGCGTCCGATGTGACGGAGGGGCTTGCCGATGTGTTGGTTCTCATGGAATGTCGAATGTTTCTTTTCACTTACCGGGGCTGGGGTTTCATGTTCAAAGGAATTTCCCGTGAAAACCCTCTGCGTTGCACAAAAACCACAAGGTGTGTGTGTGTGTGTGTGTGTGTGTGTGTGTGTGATTGTGTGATTGCTAGTGAGTTTAAAATGTGTCTTTGTGGGTGCTGTTGTTTTTCCATACCTTAGAGGACCAAATGTCCTCATCTGGAGAGAAAAATGAGGAAACTCCACCACATCAGGGACATTCTTCTCTTCTCTTGTTAGGCTATAGAGCAATGGGCAGACAGGTTTAAAGGATAAGTCCGGTGGGCCTTATTATTATAATTTTGGACTTCATTCCTACTGGTAAAAATAACATTGGCCTTTATTTGCATTTGCCAAGATCACTAACAGCAGGGAAAGAAATACAATCATACAAGTTGTGAACAAACCCCAAGAGTTAGCCAAAGTTATCGGGAGGAGAACGTGAGTGCTAATATTGAAATTACTACCCAAACTCAGAGTGGGGGAGGAGTGACGCTAAAACTGGGTTGAAAGTAAGATTATGCAAACTATTAACAGTTTCTGTTTGCAGAAAAAATAATAAGAGATGATTCAAAAACATATATATATATATGGGTGTGTACATATATGTGTGTATATACACGTGTGTGTGTATAGATAGATAGGTTTGCCATGTTGCGGTAGCTTCAGTTTAGAGAGCAGCTTCATTTAAAGTGCAGTATCTGGTAGCTTAGCTCACAACACACTTTCCTCTTGGCTTGCCCAACACCGCCCTCACTGTCCGCTATAGCCATCCATCACTTTTTTACAGACCAAATGTCTTGGTTCAAACTGCAGTACTTATCATAGTTGTGTGCACAGTTTTCCTGCGTTGAGGGGTTATTACTAACGTTCTGGGTGAGGTCACTTTTGGTTTCTAGGCACTAATCTTGACTGGTTAATAAGTTTCTTGTTATTCTGAATTTATTATGTTCTGAACACGTTCGCCTGATAGAAATGTCAGTATACCGAACGGCAGAGAATGTTAGTGAATTTGCACGTGCATGTACATGCAGATGTGTGGTATCGGGGGGGGGGGGGGGTGTATATGAGGTAGAGATTACATCGAGATAAAAGCAGCCAAAATGGTCCTGCATGGTCGTCTGAGAAGGAAACAAGAGGAAATGGGTCGAGAGGCCAGCCTCAGCTGTGTATATATTCAGTGGGGATCTGAAAGTGGCTGTGTACCCATCCTCCCCTGCCTCCCCCCACTCACTCCCTCCTTCGCTCTCTTGGCCAGCGCCACTCCGTGCATCTCAGGGCAGATTTCTCCCACAGTTGGGAGTGCTGGGTTGTGTGGCGGCCTGTTTATACTGGAGCGTGGACTTCCTAGTGGCAGCCTGCACCTATCTAAACATCCCCCCGGCTGCTGCTCTGTGTTCCCGGCCTCACACAGCACCCCACCCCCCACCCCCTCTCCTCCACCCGCCTCATCCCCACTAGACTCCCCCCCCTCCCCGTTTCTCTGTCACACACCCTCTTTTTGCTTTATCACTCCTTCACCTCTGGTCCCCATGTCATCATTCCTGCAGTCCATCTTTCTCTTTCTGTCTCTCCCTGAATCTTTTCTTTCTCTTCCCTTTTTTTGGTGTTCTCTGTCTTCCGTCCTCTCGTCACTTCTTCCATTTTTCTCTTCTGTTTCTTCCATTGCTGCTTTTTCTCATGATTTGCTCTTTCACTCACTCTCGTCTCTTCACCCGTTGACTTTTTTACACAGCATGTGTGTGTGTGTATGTGGGGGGGGAGGTAAACCAGAACTTTTTCAACACAAACCTTTATTCACTGGTCGCCTTGTTTTGATTTACGGGCAAAAAAAGAAGTTTTGTCATTGCACATAAACACAACCAGTCAGGATAACTCTCCCCAGCACTGACAGAACATGCAACCTGCAGACAGGATGGACCTGGGTCAGCTGGGACTGGAACCCAGGACCTTCATGCTGTGAGGCAACATTAATCAATTGTTGTTATCTACAATTTGATTAATGCTTTCGCTGCTTAATTAATGATTTTCTTTAATTTATGACTTATTATTATTATCATTATTATTACTATCAGTTTGTATAATGAATATTTTGAAATACAATTTTCTTCTTCTTCTTTGAAGCAATAAAGCAAAGGCCAAGATGAGAATTTACAGCCTCCAAAAATGATCATGAGAGCAAATCAAGAACTGTCAAATTCATAGAATAAAAAAAATACTTCCCTCAAAGTGAGGGTTTGTAGCAGGGTTGTTACGCTGCACTTTGTACCCAGTAAATTGGTCACTTAGTGTCACTGTCATTCGATGAGGTGGGGAAAAAATAACTCTCCTGCTGGGGCCACAAGATGAATGTCTAGTGTCATCAAAAAAACGGTATGTCAATCAACCAGAAAGTTCAAAATATTTCATATTTAGTTTGAAGACATAGCAAACACTAGCACGCCACAGGCATGTGTTTTTGCTTTCAAAAGAACGTTTGTCGTTTTTTGAAATATCATCACTCAAACATGTCCCGACTGACCACTGACGAGGTAAAGAATGTACGTTGCTGAAGAAAACACCACCTCCAGGTTAAAGATGCTTCCATTGTGTCATTTTTATCCGGTAACACAGTCATTATGTGGCACGTCAGTTCCACACACCCACACAAAGACAAACGCACTTGTCAGACATATAACCCACCTCCTCTTTGATTGTTTATTTGTATGATTATCAGCTCCTAACCAAAAGAGTAGCAGCAGGATATCTGGTGTAACACAATAGCGGGGTCAGTTCCCCGGGGAACTCTCTGTATTGTACAGCCACTGGAGCATCCAGCGTAGCGTTATCGCTGTGTCCAGGGAACAGCGGTGCAACAGTACCTCGAGGCATGCCGATAATTCTTCATCACTGGGTGTTTATGTTTGCAGACAACTGGTTTGATTCACGCTCTCTCAACCATCTACACAGGCGAGTCCCTATCTCAGTCATAGTTTTACACGGCTGAAGAATCAGCTCTCTCCGGGGATCCCAGAGTCTGTTCAGGGCTCTTTCTGAGAGGATGAGTAACTGAATGAATGATTTGTTCTGGTTTAGTCAATCTGAGGTGAAGTATGTTGGACAAGCCATGACTGTGAGTTCTCTGGGGACCTGCGCATGCGTGCGTGTGTGTGTGTGTGTGTGTGTGTGTGTGTGTGTGTGTGTGTGTTCATCCAAGGTGAAGAATGTGTGTGTAAAGAGTGGGTGAATTTGGAGTGTTAAGTGTGGAGGTCCAGCGAGAGCAGGGCCAGAGAAAGTTCCAGTGAAAGCGTGCCCTGCTGACAGATGAATTGCTCTAATTAGAAATCCATAACATCCTGCCACATGGCTGCCTTATCCCCAGCACACTTCCTGCTCCGAGCCAGGCTGACGACAGCCAGCCCTGCTCCTTCCGTCACTCCAAGCAAGGGAACGAATCGACAAATGAGTGTGGTTGTCTCTCCCAGCATATGCTCGGAGCCCGAGTCTTATCTGCAAGTCCCCCCTTTTTATAGCCATAAGAGAGCACATGTCAGCATGTGTGTGTGTGTGTTAGTGCTGCGTGCACGTGTGTGCGTGTCATCCTGGCCCTTTGTGTCTGGTTTCGGGCCTCAGCTGGCTGGCTCACTGTCTCTATCACTTCCTCTGTTTTTGCCACTCTCCATCACACTGCTGCTCTATCTGTCTGCCTCCCCCTCTCCCAGTCATCCTTCCCTCCCTCTTCTTCCTCCTCCTCCTCCTCCCAGGTGTCTGGATGAGGGGCACGAGTTGAGTGAGTCCAGAGACCAGCACAGAAATACGGATGATAACAGGCCTGGCTTGTCTATGAGGAGAGTTCTTGCTCTGGCAGGATCAGTGCTGCCAGCCTGGTGGACACACAGCAGGCCAGGAGACAATCTTCTGTGCACATTAAGCAAGACATAATGGAGTTTCAAGAACCATCATAAACATTATGCAAAGCGTAATGGCCCAGCTGAACGCTCTGCAGTATCTCTGGCCAATTATGAGATAAATGGCTGTCGGGTAAGTTTAATGGGCCTGTAGCAATAATCTCTTTACTGATGAGATGTTTTATTCAGGCGATATGTGGAAAATGTACATATGTTTCCAAATTTTTGCAGGCATCAGTACTATTTTATTGCATGTGCTTTATTGATGGTGCAAGAAAGTGCAGTCAGTTGACAACATGGCGGTGCAGGGATGAGTCTGAAAAACCCAGAATGAATTAAGGTATATTCAAGATTTAAGAGAGACTTTTAGCCAGAGATTTTTGAGGACGTTAACTGCCCAATGCAAAGAGGAGCGAAATGTAGTTGTGGTGATGTTTATAGCTTAATGTTAGCTATAATTCTGTGATTGCATTTATGCTTTTACAGCATCAATTTGTGGAGATTATCCTCCTGAAGCTTATTTTCAGCAATTATTAACAGGGATCCAATGTAAAAAGAATAATCCCCTTGGCTTCGGGGTGAGGGAATTTCAGGTCGTTCCGCACCTTTATGGGCAACATGGCAAAAAAAAAAACAACTGTCTCCTAAATAGCTGTTTAAGAGAGCCTTCTGAAACAGTTCAACAGATTCAGGTCAGAAACATATAAAATAAGTGAAAAGGTAAATAGTAACACCAAGTCAGTCGTACTAGTTCAGCCAGACCTCATCGCTGGGCTGGCTCGGATGTAAGGTTTAAATTGTTTTCAGGCTCAACAAAGTGTTCAATGACCTCTGGTGCCCCGTGGATACAAACACTGTCATCTCAGAGGAAAAAAAAAAAAGGATCTGACTAGTGAGAAATGTTCCAAAAGATGGAAGTAATCACTGGGAATGGTATTGTATTTGTTGGCATTTATTGTGCCCTCTGAGGGAAAGATTAGACCAAAACCAGAGCAGGAAAATTCACAGCGCCTGCTTCCAATATACCTTTTACCCTTCATTTGATGCTGGCAATTTCTTTATTGCAGGGCACTGTATAGCTGGGTAGTTAATGTGTAGATTTAAAGTGAATTGTTAGTGACACAGAATCACTGGAGCTACGCATTTTTAAAGAACCATTACATTTGTGTTTTAAGTAAGAATTTCAAAACACGGATGTAAAATAGAGCAGCACCAGTCGTTCACATGCCCCGAGATGTTCAGCGTCTGTGGTCAAAAACACATACAAACCCGCCGTGAACGAGCCGCTGTGGTGGAGGCAGTTTGGAACGGCCACTTTTGTTTTTATCCCTTTTGTCTCTTCCGTGACCTCGCTTACACATGCTCACAAACACATGCCAGCACACATGAGATTGCACACAAACAACCCAGATGCGTGCGCCTACACACATGCACATACACACATACATGTACTTCTCGCTTCATGTTTAAAGAATGCAGGGTTTTTTGTGTGCATGTGTCTGTCAAGTAACGTAAGGCGAGCGGGGGGGGGGGGGTTCAAGCAATGGAGAAGGGAAAAGTGGGACAAGAGGGAGAAAGAGGGAGAGAGAGTTGATCCACAGAACAACGCTGCTGCGAGCAGCTGTGGCACTCCCAGATTTCCCCCTTGATTGCTTTCAGCTGGTACTTGAACCCTGGGCCTTTTGGGTTTTGGAGGCCAGCCCAGATCCCCCAATCCCCCCAGCGCCCCATCCAGCTGCCTGACCCCTCCCTGACCCCGCGTTGAGGATAGGAAAATACGAGCTGTGCCAAGCCAGAGAGACTCTTTTATTTTGCCTGCTGGCATGCTGCCGGTGACCAGGGCTTACATAATGGGAAACATAGCAGGACCCAGGAGAAAGCAGCCCCCGCCCCCCTTTCTCTTTTTCCTCACCAATCGATCCTCCCGTTTCTCCCCAACTTTTTTCTCCTCTTCTTCATGACTTGCTCCATCCTCTTCCTTCCCTTGTGCACACTACCCACCCCCCCACCCCCTCATTTGTGGTAGATATCTGTTTGGGCCCACTCGCCTGGGCACGTTTATTACCAACAACCTCAAAACAATCCTGAAGCCGAGCCACCAGCAACACAGCGGCACACAAATGGATGCACTCGATTGCACACGCAGGCGTGGGCTCGTGTTTGCATAAGAACGTACAACTTGTGTCGTGCATCCTTGTGTACTGAGTTTTAATGGAAGCCATAAATCCAGTCAATAAAAAAATGTACCTCTACCAAAGGCTGAAGAGAACCACAAAACATTCTTATGTGTTATAGCTTTTTTTAATGTTTTAACAAATTGTTTTACGTCCTCATTACGAGATGCCTGGATGGTTGTGTTTGGTTTTATGTGAGCTCAGACAAGTTCCTATCAGGCGAGTTCAAACGGCCACGAAGGAGTCAGTTTTCTTTAAGTTGGAACAAAAATACCGTGCTATTTTTGGCGTCATCTGCAGGGGCTTCACTTTGTGAGGTATCAAATTCAGGAGCTCACGGTTGAATGATAATAATGTATTTGTCCATCTTAATTTAATTGTGCTTTAGTTTGCAATATTCGGGCTCACAGCTCAAGTATGTGGCCATTTATTGGGCTTCATTTATACACGCAAAGTATTCCTCGTAAAACTTGTATTTCAGTGTTTAGTTTTCTTCTCCGTCTGAACTAAAAATGGACCAGCAGGGCAGCTTGTCAAACCCCTGAACCTTTCCGCTCTCGTATTTGATCAAATCCTTTGAGAGCCAATTTGGAGGTGATCATAAGCCAGTTAGTTGAAGAGTGTTTTTTAGAATGACATCATCAGCGCTACGGCTTTGCAAGGTCTAGACTGGCTCACCGCAGCTGAAGCAGAACCCACAGAAAGAGGTGGCCTGCATGTTGGCTTTTTAAATCCCCGATGCAAGAGTACAGGGACTATGGGTTCTATTTTAGTTTGATTCATGCTTGATTGGGAACCATTGTAGTATAGATGGTCCAAAATAAGTCAGCAGTAAATGCATATTTGTGTCATCCACAGGGAGGGAAGCCGTTCCTCTCAAGGGTCAATCTGGTCGAGCCAATATTTTTGTTCGTATTTTATTATGTTTATATTTTATGGCCTCCATATGATAATGTGGCATATTCTAGTATTCCAGCTAGCTTCCACCCTGGCACTGGAGCAACTGGTTTTCCCTCTGAAAAGGGAATTTGTTTAGACCTACCACTTCATTTAATTGAACGATTACAACATTGTTGTGAGATTATTTTCAGCACGAACACAGGAAGTCATATATATAAACATCAGTTCAGGCAGGCTCAAAAAGTCCGCTTCCATCAGCCAATCACCTCCATCACTTCCTATCAGCTGTCCTCCTGTAATTGTTACACCAATTTGTCACTCGTGAATATTGTATGGCTACTCTTTAGAATGGATACCTTGACGTGTACGATGTGTAGTTCAGTCAACCCGGCTTTTGATTGCTTGGAACTTAAAAAAAAAAAGAAAAGAAGAAGGCCTCTGACAAATGCAATGGAACCGTCGGTGATGATGGAACACCGACTTCGAGGCGGGATCTGCAGGGCCTGAGTAAGCGTACCTGGCATCACAACAAATATGGCAGCACACACTTTGAGGAGTTAGCAGAATCAGCTTGTCATGAATAATTCACTTTGTGCTGCTTACAACAACATTTTAGATACAGTTTCTATTCTATTTCTGTTTGCATGCGCCCTCTATCTCATTTGAACTTTTTTATTGTCTGTCACTGATGAACGAGAGTCAGTTCGCTGCAGGCGTGTCTTTTTTTTTCCCCGAGCAAATGAAATGGAGTGCATTTTGGATCAAAAGTTGGAAATATCAATTTGTTTAAGCCACCATTTCGAATCAAATACAAGGTTTTGCATCTAATCAACAACCTCTTCCCTCCCCATGTGTGTTTCTTCAAAGACGTTGGGCAGCAAATGCCTGGATCCTGCAGGTAGGTGCTGGGGTGGGGGGCTGGACATCGATGCAGGACAGCAGAGTCTTTGACAGAAATCATGACAAGGTGGCTGAGATCTCCCTGCCACAGACAACATGTCCATGTCGGCAAATTAACTCAAATGCTCCTGCAGGGGTTGAACATGAGATATTCTGACCCCCCCTCAAATAATCTCAAAACTTGCTGCTCGGCACGCTCATTTATCCCACAAGAGGACTCTCACAAGTCCCCAAGCCTCGTTTTCTTTCATCTCCGGGCCGAGGCCTTGACCTTATTTGTTAGCCATGCTCTCAAATCTCATAATTAGAAAAATAACTTTTTCAATTGAAAAATTACCCTAATATCGGGTTGTTATTAATCTTTGGGGAAACATGGGGAGACACCTAACAAAAACACTTTTATCCTCTAATTCGTCCGTGTTCTTTCCTCCCTCCTCGCCTCCTCTCATCTCCTTCTCGCTCATTGAGTTTCTCTCTTCTTAAAACAAATCCTCAGTCCTGGGAAGGTCTCGATAGAGTGGAATAAGATTAAGTCATGGACAAGTGTTGAGGGAAAATGTTGACCTCCTCTCCTCCCTTTCGCTCCGTCTTTCATTTTTCAATCTCTCCTCCTTCTCCCCTCTGCGCTCCTTTATTCTTGCTCTTCCGTGTACCCCCCAGCCTTCCAGATTGTAATAATAGTAATAATGATAATAATGGTGATGGGCCTGGTGACGGTGATGTAAAGAAACATAATATTAGAATAACAAACACACTCTCTAACCAATGGCCATCATTTGACCTCTGTGCATGCGAGTGTGTATGTACGTGTGCGCGCACTCTCTGGAGCTTCTGAAACTTAGACTGTGTGTGCGTGTGTGTGTGTGTGTGTGTGTGTGTGTGTGTGTGTGTGTGTGTGAAAGTTGAAGAGAAAGAAGACACAGAAAGACAGAAACAGAGGGAGTTTGCTGGCATGCTGTATATACGGTCACTTCCTCTCCAGTTTAAACAGAGCAGGCTGTGCTGGCAACCTCCGCTCCCCACTCCAAATGGTTTGCATCATGTTTAAACCCCCCCCCCTGCCACTACCCCTCCCTCTCATCCTTTCTCTCTCTTTCTCGCCCTCTTCACTTCTCAATAAATCATCAAAATCTCAAACTTTATGAGCTTGAGAAAAAAAAAAGACAACCCTTCTCTCCGGAGAAGGGCATAACAAAAAGCTATAAAATGGTTGGAGGATCTCTTTCCACTTCAAATACCCCTCTCCTCTTACTGCCCTCCATCCATGGTGGCCTCAGCCAGCCCAGAGTCCTGGTTCCAGAGCTGGGCAGATTTCCCTCCTCCAGTCCCTGCTAGAACTGACGTGGCTCCAGTACAGAACCACATCAGAGGAGATGGTGACCTCAGGAGGCAGATTATCTCCACACAAAAATGTCTACAGTAAAGCCTCCTGTTAGTGAATCATGCCAGTCCCGGTGGTAAAACACTCAACACCTGGGTGGGACTTATCATATTTTCATTTCTGACAAGAATTCGCTGAAAGATGAAAATCCAACTCATGGATAGTCGGCCAACATGTGACCTGCTGAGCTGAGACTAGATGATACAATGATAAAATGATGACGTGCCACAATAAAAGACCATCCTGCCAGCTGAAAATGAGTTTAGGTTTCCTGATATTAAAGAATTTTTTTTTCTTTTTCCATTTACTTTCCTGAGAGCTTCTTCACCAAGATTGTTTTGACACAAATCATGGAAAAAAGGAGTCCACTTCTGTAAAAGTTAGCTCACCTGCAGATGACCCAACAGTATTTTTCCCTTCTTGATATATATGTGTGTGTGTGTGTATGTATATATATGTATATGTATATACATGTGTATATATATATATGTGTGTATATATATATATATATATATATATATATATATATATATATATATATGTGTGTGTGTATATGTATATATGCGTACATATATACACACATGTATATGTATATATATGTATATATGTGTACATATATAAATACACATGTATATGTATATATATGTATATATGTGTACATATATATATACACATGTATATGTATATATGTGTACATATATATATATACACATGTATATATATATATAGTGTGTGTGTGTGTGTGTGTGTGTGTGTGTGTGTGTGTGTGTGTGTGTGTGTGTGTGATCTGATGCTATCATTGTTGTCTGTCCTGACTCAGGTAAAACTCTTTTGAAACCATGGACAAATAAAGAGAACAAAACCATAGAAATGTGTTTTATTGTGTACTATGACAGTCAAAACTGCAGTAGTGATATTGTAAACATCATGTTGTACCTCCCAATTTAAAATATCTCCATATCACTGCAACTTAGCCCGCGCCGCCCGACTCATGTTGTATATCGATCAGTTCTTCTTTGCTGCTCTAAAACAGTTTCCTGTGGAGGCATCGCACAACTTCCTGTCAAGATACCATTTTAGAGCAGTGAAGAAAAATTGATATCCTATCACATGCAATAATATTAGTCAGAGATTGCTGAGCTAACTGAGGTGTAGCAGAGCTAATAGATGTTGTGGTAACGGCTCAATTCATATGCTTGAAACACGATTTTTATCCGGCGGTATTCATGAAATTGCTTTCAGAATTCCACTTCTAAGTTATAGACTAGACATGACAGACATTTATATCACATTTTTATCTCAAGCGCTTTACAGTCTTGTCTTATTTCATGTCTTTCTCCAGGACACGTCAAATCAGATAAAACAGGAAAAAGACCTTGAGCCTTCAACAACCTTGAAAGCAGCAGGTAAGAGCATATCAGCAGCGGCAAGCACAGTCGGAAAAATCGACAACTGTGGTCGTACTTGCATGGATTTTCTTTAGGAAAAAAAACAACTTATATTTTGTTATTCAGGTATAGCAACGATTATTTATTCATACATGACAGTATTAGTAGCTGACTTCTTCCAGAGGCACCTTCATGAACCATCCTCATATTTTAAAGCAGGCATCTGTTGGCTGTTTATCAATTGCTGTGTGTACATTTTTAGAAATGGAAATTAAGAATCTGTTTTCAAAAATAAAAAGTGAGTCACATAACTACAGTTAGTGTGTTGAATGTGAGAGTTTGTGTTTCCCAAAAGGGAAAAATGTTCCTCAGTGAAATAAGTCAGGTTATCAACTCATTGTGTGTTCGATGTTCTGTTTCCTTGCTTTGTTGGTTTCCGCTAAGTGTTTACTTAAAGGCAATCCACACTAAGGGTTTTTTTCTTGCATGACTTCTTTTTTATTGACATAGTGCTCATGTATGTGCACGTGTGTGTTCGAGTTGGCACCGCCAGAGTCCTTGAGCTTGGCTGTCCTTGTGCAGACCCATTTAGTCGTAAAGGGAACTCTCCAAAGCCTGAGGAGACTCCATAAATCTGCCAAGATATTTTGAGCATCGTTCTGGCCTGCCGGTTGGCACACGCGCGCACGCACACACACACACACACACACACACACACACACACACACACACACACAAATGCACAGACACACATATGTTCATGGAGAAAAGGCACACCGATAGAGAGGGTGCTTCTCTACATGGGTGGGCACACATTACTGTCAACTCTGGTGGAGGCGCTGATAAAACAGGCCCTCAGATGAAGGGAACACGAGGCAAAGTTGAGACAACCTTTCAAGCTGATACACACATACACACAAACACGCATGCCTTGGGCTTTGGCTGGCTTCTCTGTCTGTGCGGCTCATATTTCATCATCTCACCTCTAGATAAGAATGTTTATCAAAGGCTTTAAGTGTTTCAACTAAGCCCAGGTTTGCAGTCAAACGTCAGCTGCAAGACACTTAATGCAGCTCCTCACAATCTTCTGATTGATTTCACATCCTTCCGTATAAAAACAGATAATCTATTCTTTTGGAATGGATTCACCAGGATAAAAAACGGAGGGGAATTACCATTGTGAGTCTAGAAGAGGAAGCAGCAGCAGGACTCATTTACATTTAAAACGAAGCGCGTTGCCCGTCGGCCGTGTCTTCATTGACTGAACACGTTCCCCACTTAGTAAACTGGACCTGGATCAAAATAAGTCTTTGATTAACAACATCCAAAGCCCAAGATGTCAGCTACTGAAGGCCAAAGAAACCACAGACCAAAGGTTGGGACCAGGTGTGAGATGCGATGGAGAGAGCAGGTGGTGTGTGGGTGCAACAGTGTTTGTGTTGGTTGCTGTTGTGAAGGGGGAAAAAAATGAAAAGGAGGGAGAGAAGAATTCATGGGTGTTAAAAGTTTCAATATGAAAGTCTTAAAAAGGAAGTTATTTTTTTTATATATACAAGAATGTATCAACTGGAAATGTGTCACGTCGAAGTTGTTGCTTGTACTCTTGAGCTGAAGGAGACTTTTCACAAACTCCAACTCCGCTTGGCTTTACAGAGATTTATGGCTGTTTTTTTCTGATTGTTTACATTCGGTTTAGTGACTGTTTTAGTTCACTCTAATGACTCACATGTTGTAATTTTCAGAAGCAGCAGGCAACAGTTCAAGCAAACAAATCCCAAAAGACACTACCACCTCTGCACCAAATTGCCGTCAGACACATATAGCAATTGGCCAATTTCCCCTCTGAGGGACCAATAAAGGTTTATCTTATTTTTTCTTAGCGACTTGATAATGAATATATCGAAGCAACTAAAGAGATAGATACTTCCATCTGGAGTTGATAGCGAGCGGAAGTTTCAGCATTGCTCTCCCAGATAGCAGGAACATTTGGGCCTAATCTGGGACACTTGGATTTTACGGCTCAGTTACACCATTGGCAAGTCTTGTGTGGGCAAGATGAAGCCCAAATGTAATGGTCCAGGCTTGACTTAGGTTATGGCTCAGGCTGTGTGGGCCAAATGTAGCCCTAATCTAATGAGTTGGGCTTGACTTGGGCCAGATGTGGGCCACATAAACTGGACCTGGGACTCAGTATAGGCAGCGATACACACCCCGAGTCAGTCCTCCCATTCAAGGCCAGATGTGGGCCACATTTGGACCATTCATAGCTATCTTGGCTGCAGCTGATGGATGCGCAGATATAAGAAACTACTTCCAGAAAAAAAGGGAACAATTTGGAAGTGTGGTGGTCAAAACCGGTATCCACTGCCCTCAATAGTCAGAAAAAGCATCATCAATATGAATGTTAGTCCAGTGCAATGTTGTGTAAAATGAAAAAATACACACGCACACTACTAAGAGCTAGCTGAACTACTATGCGAGGGCCCATGTTAAGTGTAACTTCTTGAGTGTACAGCTGAAAGCATGGTACTGTGTGTCAAAAGTACACCTGACATGTCTGAAGACACTTTCTACCATGACCCATCTGTTCAGTTGCACCTTTTATTGGATTTAATTTTGTTTTATTCTTTTTTATTTAGTTGTTCCTTTTCCAGCTTGGTTTCTCTTACTTTCACATACTGTCATTCATGTTTTGTTTTGTTTTTTTCTTTCTCGATAACATTTGAAGTTACAGACGTGTTTAATATGCTGAAGTGGCTGACTCACTCTCACAGGAAGTCTGGTGCCACGAGTCGGAATTTCCACAACAAATCTGTGATTTGAATAAGGAACTATTCTCAGTAACTGAGTAATACACACAAAACATTCTCAAACACACACACACGCTTCCATATACATTGCAGTGGAGTTACTTCATGCTGTGCTAAACTCTGTGCCTGTTTAGTGCCTCGTCTGCGGTGCGACTGTGATGACCGGTTTGTCATGACAATTATAGCCTTGCTGCAGTTGAGTCAATTGACAATCCTGCTTTAATTAGCCAAATTAAACAGGAGGTTAGAGGCTGTCATTGGCCTGTTTAAGTCAATGTGTCCAGAAACCAGTCCATGCATGGTCAGAAATAAACCTAATATCTAACAGCGAGAGATCCACTTAATTTATTTGATTGTGTACACTGCAACAGTGACCCAAGGGTGAGTTTACTATGTGAGTTCAGACACATACTCCGTCAAAGGGTTTTTTCCTGAGTGACTCAGAGTGAAAAAGGCCACCACTATCATCACTGTTTGTATCCAAATGTAGTGACTCCGCCAGAGTTAACAGTCCGCACCAAGACAACCGCCTGAGGTAATAGAAAGCAGCTGACCTGAAACCTCAGAGAACAGCAGGTTACAGCCGTGTGCTCTGACTAATGACTCTGTGTTTTCCTAGCAAGCTGAGTGCCTGGATGTTACATGTGGCCTCAATAGAGCACATTTGTTCACACGCACACACACACACTCATATAAATGGTCAGATGAAAGGAATCTCACCCTCCATTTAACAGCAAGTGCTGTGTACTGTGGAGTGTTAAATGTGACCTCAGTTGTTCGCAGTCAGGATGCACCGTGCTGCAGCATCCTTAAACTGGGTCAAACGCTGGGGTAGTGACATGCACCAAACTCTGCTGCTGCTGCTTCAGTGGAAGTCATCATTTTATCACTTCCTTGCTCATGTGCTCTTATATTCCAGCTGGACTGATGCAGAGCTGGTTTTACTTTCTAGAACGAGTGATATCACTTACATTGAGCTGTGCTTTCAATTTAATCATCTTTTATCTCATATTTAGAGATGTTACTTATTACCGAAATAGCACGATTTTACACCAACCAGTCTTGAGAGTCCACCTGCATGCTTAGTTAGACCGTGATGCTCAGGCTAAAAAAAAAAAAACCTAAGTATGATTTTTTTTTTAAATTATTATTTTCAAAAAGATAATGCGGCAAAATGAAACGTTTAAGATTCATCTTTAGGGTTAATACGTGACTTATCCATACAAAAATATATGCCTCGATGAGAGTTTAGCACAGGGGTAGCACAATTTAGCATGAGAACCAATCAGATTCATCCTCTGGGTTCCGTGGATATCATCTAAAAATTGGGACAAATTCTTTAAAAGCATCATATTCATGGCAGAATTTTGCTTTCCAACCTCATTGCTGCATAAAATGAGTTCCCCCGTGGCGACAAGTTCAGTAACATTCGTGGAATTTGAAATAAGTACTTCAGCTAAAGTCTGCTAAATCTAATGATTCACACCTATTAGGCTAATTAAGTGCTTGACATATATTAGCTGTTTAGGGTTATGATAACATCACTGCAAGAATTTTGTTATGATTAAGACACGCAGGCAATTAACTGGTCTTCCTTAGAAACTCAGATGACGTGGTCCTGATTCCCCACAGCTCCATGAAGAGCTGCCCCCACTGTCCACTCCCCCGTGGTCCACAGCCAGGACCTCATAGAGCCGCGCAGCCAGAGTAGCAGCTGAAGAGGGTTTTTAATCAACAAATTGCGAGCAGAATTAGTCAATATGCTTTAGCCAGTGATGTAGAGTGGTTTGTTAGTGTGTCTTGAATGTACATTGTGACGGTGCGGCGCGATGCACATTCGTGACAAAGGTTTTGTGCGGTTCCACAGAAGTACAGGTGGCACACAGTTATACTTCAGCAAAAAGGCTTTCAAGAGGAAATCTGCTTGCAAGGAAAAGATGATGCAACCCGAGAAGGTTGCCAGCTTTTTGAAAAAAGACTTTGCAAATGTTTTATGTGGAAGGAAATGCATCAGCACTTCAAGGACACATGACATTCCTTCTGATGAATAATACGGCATGTAAACATAACCTGTGTTTGCTTACAAGACTCTCTAGAGAGTCAAAATGATATCTCTCATAACTTCAGGAGCACAGAGAGGATAACTAACTAAACATCAGGTGTGTGTGTGTGTGTGTGTGTGTGTGTCCTGCTATAGGGTCACAAATAGATTCCTGCACCCTTGTCTGGCCTCTCTGTGGCTACAGGTGCTTCACATTACGGCTCATAAAACTCAATGAGAGGGAAAAATTACTGCCACAATTTGTTTGAAGGGAGGGGGGGTGGGTGGGCATGGGGGGTGAGGTGGTCCTGAAGTGGTTGACTCTACATGGATACAGTATTGACATATGAATTTGTGACTGTGTTGTGTCTGCTGAACTCTTTAGCATTCCAATCCTGTGCTAGGAAAGGCCATATTGTTTTTGAATTGAACTCAAATGTCATTTTCTGAGGAGTGATTTACTGCTGCTGCTGCTGCTGCTGTGTGTGAGTGTGAGTCACACACCAGCTGGCATGCTCCTGGGCTGATGGTGTGTATGCCATACGTGCTGGGAGGAAGGTTGCAGGGTCGCAGGGCCATGGGGTCGCTGGGAGTGCACTTCAGAGAGAGGAAACAGGACTAATCTCAGAAAGGCTGGCAGCTTCCTGTTCGGAGTGGAGGGTACACAGAGGACACTGTCTTAGCCAGCGAGTTAGTTTAATGTGTAATTCAATCAGGATTAGTCCACTCACTCACGCCCTCTAATAATAGTGAAAGGGAGGAGACCAGGCCCGGCTTTAAATCAGTATCTTCTCAACTTGATTTTACTGGCCGTGGTGGTTCTCTCTTGGCCTCGTGTTCTGTTTTTCCATATAGTTTCTGCAAGCATTCCTCAGTTTAAATCACTGCTCTTTGTAATATCCATATCTATTTATATAATTTTAACGTTTGTTTTATAATTCAACAGATCGCAATGCAAATGAGCTGCTCATGAATGTGAAGTACCTCATGTTAATCACACCAACTTTAACTGAAACTGCACGAACACTTTTCTATTCATTCACTTTGTTCCTGGTTAAACTTAAAGGGATAGTTCACCCAAAAAATGGAAATGTGATCATGATTTACTGCACCTTTAAGGCTACAGAACACTTATATAGCAATATAGAGGCATTTTATGTGTTTATTAAGGGAGTTTTTTTCACATACAATTGAAAATCGGTCAGCTTTTACCTTCGTTGGTTGACGGATTATTTTTAACAGCTTCTCCCATGAAGCACCAGCAGTGTGTTGTGGTCTAAAAAACAAAACAAAAACATCACCCAACCTTCCTTCAGTTTTTTTGTAAGTGATAAGAAGAGACAGGATTTTATAGTCTGAGTGAGCAGCTGAAAGCAGAAAAACCAAACGAGTCCTCTGATCAACACAAAGGTGGGAGCATTTTACTCGTGTGTGTTTGAGGCTATGAATCTTGGTTCAAGGTTGTGGGGTCAGGGTCAAGTTTGAGGCCTGGAGGTCAGGTCAGCAGAGGGGTCAGGGGAGACAGCTCCTCTACCAGGATCTGGAAGAGGAAAGAAATTATGCTACAAGTCAAGATTAATGTGAGAGGACGATTCAACAACGGATGTGCAGGAAGGAGAAGAGTTAACACTGGACAAGGAGATGACAAGAATAATTCAGTCAAAAAGAGACGTGCACCAATAGTAGCTGAATGTAATGCCAGAGGAGAGCGTGTAGGTTTAAATCATGGTTTGGAGGTATGTGGGGGTTGTGTGCTATAGGGTAAAACCAGTGTGGATAGTGGCTGGTGTCCATGAGAGAATTTAGAGTTTGGAGCTGGACAAAATAAGATGGGGTGCAGCCCTTTGGATACGATTCAATAACAGAACGGAACCCGCTCACCAGAGCTCATGCCTGATATTAGCATTAGCAACTTTTAGTAATAAAAGCCCTCATTTTGGATTTATGTGTTTCTGGCCGTAGTATCGCAGCCTAATTTTGGTATATCACATTCCCCTGGTGCACGACTCAAATGTTGTTTCTGTAAACCACAGATACATATAGTCTGTATGCAATGGTGTGTCACATGATACAACTGTCTAAATATGAAATTTAACGATGAAGTGAATTGTTGAAGTGAAATTCATAGTTAAGGTCTGGTTAGGTTTAGGCAGAAGGACAACTTTTTGAGGAAGATAGTGTATCTTGGATTAAAGTTGTGAATCTTACAGTGAAACAGCAGTTCATTGGAACCAAATGCTGAACAGTAAGAGGTAATGAAACAGGAGTAAGCAGAAGGAATTTATTCAAGCTTACAAGAGAAAGCTGAGTTGAGCAGAGCAGGGAGTCGTAGTGGAATGATTCTGGCCGAGAAAAAACCAGTGGAGAGCTGAGCTGGGTGGGAATCCAAGGAGGTGGTAACAGGCAGACAGGATGAAGGTTTGGAGACAAGGGCCAGAGAGGAGCAGCCAGAATTCAAGTGTAAAGGTTAGTTCACCAAGGCCCCATAAGTCTGCTTGAATCGGCCAGTCGCTTCCTATCCACAGCTGAATGTAGGAGGAAGTATTAAAACAGTCTAACAGGTATTGATTCTGCCTGTTGAGTGCACTGTAACACGTACAACTTCTCCCCACCTCCTCCTCGAATCACTGAATATTCCTCATTACTTAACAGCCTCTTTATGTGTTTTGCGTCAGGTTACATCATCATGTTTTCCACCAGTGTAACCACCAGACACGGGACAAGAACCCCTGACTATCAGTGTGGGGCTTGGATGCACCAGCAAGGAGGTGAAAACACACGTAGCACCTGTGCATCTCTTGAGGTGTTGGTGCGAGAGGTTTTGTCGCTGCACAGCACTTCCCACTGGCCACCATCACACCGGCAAACTCTCTGCCAAAGTTAACTGTTAAGTCCTGCCTGAACAGCAACAAGAGAGGGAATAGTTTAAAAGTTCATGCTTGAAGTAGCAGGCAAGATTCAAAAAGCACATACTTCAAAAACCAGGCAACGTGGATACACGGTAACATCACAATCCATTGATAAATCTTGCCAACTGCCAAAAACAGGTCTTCTAGATGGATTTTTTTCTGAGATATCAACCATTAAATCAAAAGCAGGTGTCCTGGATAACGGATCCAGAATACAATCAAGATTTTGAAGCTGAAATGTTACTTCACCATCTCAGGTTCTGCCAATAGCTTCACCCTGCCACTGGCCAAGAACAGTCTTCAGGTGTCGACTCAGCGATGCAAGTAACCAGATTGGGACGTCTGATTATTGCTAATCAGTTTTACTAAAATACAAGTCAAATTTAATATATTCACAATGATGCAAACAAAATAATGTTGCAACATATCCCAGAATGCCCTTAACAGATGGCTCAGTAACGCTG
Source organism: Aulostomus chinensis (assembly GCF_037954235.1). NCBI lineage: Eukaryota > Metazoa > Chordata > Actinopteri > Syngnathiformes > Aulostomidae > Aulostomus > Aulostomus chinensis. The sequence continues at coordinate 25,861,545 of NC_141329.1, forward strand.
TGATAATGGTAAGGCAAAAACCTGCATTTGGTAGCTCTCCGTCGTTGCGTGGCGTTCTGCATATCACTATATCAGCTAACCCTGAGATGACCTTGACTCTGTGGGCAGAAGTTTTATCAGAGCGAGAGCCGTTCATGGCGGAAGTGTCGCCACTGAGCTGCTGCACTCAACCATGCCTCTATCAGCATGTCATGTGATGAGTGGTGTCTTATCTGGGTAAACTTAGAAAAAAAAAAAGAATATTAATCAGATGACAGAGTCCTGACACTGTGACAATCATGTTCCTCTTACCATCAAATTCATACGGTGGTTTACATTTATCTGCTTTTAATCACCCAGTTGGGACGAAGAAAAATAAAGTGGCAGGTTCCAGGATTTTTCTCGTTACTAACAGATTCAGTTCATGTGCCAGATGATATCATTCAGCACTCAAGAGTGCGATTACTAACCCATGTTTTACAAAAACCCCTCTTGCTTTTAAACAGTGTCTGCATTTTCTCCAACGGTGAAAAAAGGATCCAGGCGCTAAGGGGAAACTGACTCACAGACTCAAAGGAAGTCCGTTGACTTTTCTTCATTTCGTGTTTTTCGTCTGTTTTACAAAACGACCAACATCTCTAGATTTTTATCAGATTCATATTCGATCTGAAGCGCGATGTGATACCGACAAATCCTGCCCTGGTAACCGTATGTATCCTGCTCACGTTGCAATTATCAAACCTAAATGTTACTCCCCGCCAGCAGACAATGATCTCTGATTCTGTCCCTCACATAATGCACTCGGCTTTGTTGAATGTAAGATTCTGGCAGGCAAACTCTTTTTTGTTTAATGATTTTAATAACAGATCATTTTAAAATGCTATCGTTAGCTGAACAAAACCAAAAAAAACAAATGTTTGGATCAGGGCAGTTACTCTTATGAAGTCTTACCATAATAACATGAACTTTCTGGATCTCGTTAGAAGGAAGAAAAGGAGGTGTCGTGTTCTTTGTTCAAAGATGGGCTCTTGTGGAAACAATTATTCTGATTTGATTTGTAAAACTCTTTTGGATAAATACTAAATGGCACTTTTAAAACTCTTCTAATAAATGTCTAAAGGCCATTGGAATTTTAAGCTTTTATTCTGTGACTTTCCAGAATTGATTTTCATTATTGTAACTGACCGTGACTACATAATTATGATAACCTAAATGATGGGAAGCATTCACTTTCATCCTTGAAAACTCAGCATCTTCACAACCAGGGCCTCGTACTAGGACCTCTACAGCGTCAAGGTCCTCAATGCTGCTTTGTTGGATCGGTCCTGTGTTTCGCTGACATAACCATCAAGAGGAAATTTTAGAAGAGAAATGTTAGTCAGTGGTTTTGATGACATTTGGTCAATCAGAAAGTCGAAAAACTGAAACTCCCTGCAACGAAAACATCTGGCTGTTAAGAGCTGAGCGGTAATGGAAATTCCTGAAATTCACAGAATAATAATTGAGACATGATGGATAAACGCATCACTCCATGAGTACTAATTCTCTTAATACTACAGAGTTGAGTCATGACTTCGCCTCAAAACATTTTCTGTTATCAGTGCTTTTTTTAATCCCTCTTCTCAACACCCACTACAACTAGTCTGGAAAACACGAATCACTTTGCAACTCCAGAATGAAGTGTTTTAAATCTCAAACCCTCCACATGCTGCCTCCACCCTCTGTCCTCGAGTCTTTCAAAAGGTTTTTAACTTTCTGGCAGGAGAGGAATTCTCTGTTGACAGTTTATTGCTTCAGGGGTCATCTTCAGCATTCGGCAAACTAATAAAGTTACTTTGAAAGTACTGAACAACAAACCTGATATTTTATCTTGAGACCAGTCTAAACCTCTCTATCTTGACGTTCTCTCATCTGGATTTAGATCGCACTGTCAAGACTATTTTGTAGCTGCGTCCCTGAACGTGAGAAGTTGTGCCTGGATCGTTCCGTAGACCTCTGTTAGTTAATTTTCACATTTCTTAACTTATTCAGAGTGTCTCTTTTCAGACTTGTTTCATATCTTGCTATAACGCTGTGCTTTAGCTTGCTCCTTTTTTTTTGTTGATCATTTGTCTCTTCTTCCTTTCTTTTTGTGGAGCTCTTTGGGTTTTCTTTTGGAAATGCACGATATGAATACATCTGCCTTGCCTTGTCAATGTTGTGCTTAGCCTCCTAATAGCTAATAACACATCCTATAACACAGCCTGTACAGCTGGTTTTGAGCTGTAACAATATAACATGCAGTACAAGTTGTCTGCAGATGATTACTGGGGCTACATAAAAGCTTATTGAACGAGGAAATGAGTACCAAATTACAATTATTTGATCTGGGTGGATTACCGTAGTTCTCAGTTCATATGAAACAGAGCTAATCTAACAAGAGAGCCTCACAGCTATTGTTTGGGTTCACCTCCATGTCTGACAACATCAAACACTCAACAGTGACAGAGTGGTCTGGCCTTAAGCTTCGAAAAAAACAACCCTCTGCTTGAAAGAGCCCAGAGACGGACAAGTGAGGAAAATGTAATCTCTTTACGAATGAGTAAACTCTCGTGGAGTGTCACTTTCAGTGATAGCAGGGCGGCGCTTCAGGCCCAGTAATTGTTATATTACCACGTAGTAATGAGAGTCACTTGTAGTAATCACAGTGGCCTGTTGACTCTGAAAAGAGAATTAGGATGTCGCACAGCGAGAAAGTGGAGAAAAGAACTGTTTAGTCCCCCATACCTTCAACGAGTTTTTGTCTCATTTCTCTGTTCCTGCCTCTTTGGTCCTTTTACTCCTGTTTTGTATTCTTTCCTCAACCAGATTTACCAGTAGTCACCAGTGTTGCACTATTCTTCACCACATTACATTCAGATTTTGTTGGTCAAGGACACTGTGACCTTGTGTCTGTGTCTGAAGGATTTTTTTTTTTTTAAATTGGCATACTCATCAAAAAAAGCACAATTGTTGATATTTAAGCAGAAACAGATTGTAATGTATGATCCTGTAAGTCTGAAAACAATTACCTGTGAAATATTAATAGTATAGGGAAACGATATAAATGAAGCTAACCATACATTTGAGCGTGCTTCAATTACTTCAAAGCACTGATCAAAGAGGAATACAGATGGGATTTTTAGTTTCGTTGTCCGACAACAGAATAAATACAGTAGTCAATTGCAGCTCATAAAAACTGCCTGTTAACCAAGCAAACAATTTGATCTAATTATTTTTATGAGCTCCAACTGGCCTAACTTAATTAGATACAGGTTCTCCTCAAAACTCGAGCTTCGTGTGGACTACAAAGCAAAATGGAGACAAAAAAATGCTTTTCAGATTCAAGCACCTTGGTCTACATCCTTAGTCCTGCAGCTTTATCCATGTCTTCTGTCAACTACTTATCCCATCTTTCTCCACCTCATCTCGCCCGCGGCTGCAGCAGGAGAGCTGTGTCAAAGCAGCTGAGCAGCAGCAGGGCTGAAGTGCTTCCTGTAGGGGCGATGCACTGGAGGAACTGCCTCTGGCCCTCGGCCTTCAGGGGTGGAAAGTATGTGTCGTAGGCTGTGCTTCCACCTCCCAGCCTGGGAACGGAAGCAGGGAGCCGCCAGGGAAAACAAGCAGACAATCAGGTAGGGCCTGAGCCGGGAGAGAGAAAGAGAGGATAGGAGGGGAGGCGGAGCTGTGGGATACGTCAGGTCCTGAAAGACTCAGCTGAAGCTCTAGGAAAAGTATACGCATGTAATGGAGTTTTGGGATGGAGGTCTTGTTTATGTGTTTGCATGAGCATTTCCTCGTCCATCAAAGAAAGTGAAAGGATGTGTGTGTTTTCAAAAGAGCCGGAGTGCAGAGCGTGTGTGTCTGTGTGTCACACACGCATATACTGAAACATAATCCCATATTAAAGTTCAGAGAATGTTTTTATTGTGTGTGTGTGTGTGTGTTTTGTTAGGGACAGTGGCCAGCGAGGGACAGGGTGGGTTGAGGGCAGGGTAGAGGGGAGGCCTGAAGGGAGGAAGATTGTGGTGTTCAGTTTCTACAAGGGGGTCCTGTTGGCCTGCACGTAACACTTGAGTCCCCCCCCCCTCCCCAACAAGTGAATGAAACTTAGCAATGTTGTGTTTCACTATGAATGAGTAGTGGAATGAAGGAGAAAACTATATGCAATAACTTTCATGGCTTTGAAGGGAGTAACAGACAGAAAATGGAGAAAACCGAAACATATTTGGAAATTAATTAGCTTTGCCACTCATAAATGGCATATAAAAATATGCAAGAAGAGTCATTCAGCTCACAAATCCAATCGTGTCTTGCAGAACTCAACATTGCATGCTTTTGGCTGAGCTACTTTCAGAATACACATCCGCTGAATTGCCAAACATTTAGACTCATAATGAGTTTAAAATTGAATGTTTGCTCATCTTTGAGTGAATGGTTTTATTCACTTTCATCCCACATGAAGTCATTCAAGAACTTTAATGATCACATTGTGTTCATATCAGTGGACCGAAAAGCATCAGAATCAACTGAAAATATTTTAGAACTAGAGCAACTACCTCTGCCAAAGCAAACTCGGCCAGACCCAAAGGAAAGGCGATTTCTGGTGTATCGGCCCCAAAATGTAACGTGTCCTTCCTTGGCTCGCGCTGAGGCACCACGCCAAGTTTGGTGAAATTTGGCCTCATACTTTTTGAATACACAGACAAATGCCACAAAAACATTACCTCCTTAGCGGAGGTAATAACTGTCATTCAGCGTTTCCACCACAAGTAAACACATATAATTATATTTTTTTTTCTTTGCAGTTGAATTGTACACATTTTTAACTGCAGGCTATTGACATTTTGAGTTGCATCACGTGGAAGTTGAATATCAAGATACCGGGTATGAACTTTGAGAGAGTGGACACATTTTCTCTGCAAATGGGGTTTGTTTCTGTGAAATTCCAATTTCCACTTTCCTGGAGCACTTTAATTTGTTTTTATTCACCGTGATGGATTTCCTCAGAATTCAAGAGTGAACCTTGGCGAGTTGGAGATCAATTAATTATCCAGTCGCTTTGACCCTTATGATCCTTGTAGTTTAAAGGAAATGTGCTGGGTTCCCAATTGAAGGTACTCGGCCGTAAAAGGAATACCATCAACTTTTTCTGTATCCGGTGCTTCTCGGGCCAGGACTTGAAGCATCAACAAAGCAAAAGAGGCTGCAGGAGGACACCCATCACTTTTGAATGGATGATAGATTGTACACCTTAATAACAAACATTTAAAGGTGAGCTGTGTGCTCCGGTGCCCTCTTTTCCTTTACTCAGTAGTAAATTGTAATGATTTGTAACTGAATTTGGACATCAGTGCTTCGCCTAAAAGAACAAGTCAAAATCCTTTGATAAGCCCCTAGCTGACCCGGGTTTGTTACATAATTTAATGTCTTCAGCTCTAACACCAACCCTCGGGGAGCTGCAGAGTCAGCTGCACACCGCCACTTCCCACTAATGAGTTTAAAAAACCCTGTCAGCCTTAATAAGTCTCCCCTGCGAGTGTCGACACCATACACACCCACAACACACAACACTGATGTCAGGTTACAACAAACACACATGAGAGAGAATATGACGGACACTTTCCTGCGTTTTTCAACAGAAACTCACCGCCGTTTCATTAGTTTGATGTCGGCCAAAAAGGTTGAACATGTTTAAGAGCTCGTTGCGGTCACGTCTGGCTGTAAATCTGTCACTTTACTTCCACCACGTCTTAATGCTGTTTTTAAAACTGTATTGAATGCTGTTCATAATCCACCTCCTATGATCTGGCCAGAAATTTGAGTTTTTAACCAAAGCCTTGTAAATAAATCACATTTTTACAAGTCAGAATATTGTTTAAGCCTTTGATAACTGATATAGTAAGCTAACACAAGTTAACTTTCCTTCCCTGGCTCACTTCCTCCACATTATTCAGAAGACTTAGAGGTAAAACACCAGTCCTGATTGATTTACATTATGTGTGCATTTTGAGGGTTTGCTGGTGTGGTTAAAAAAAAAAAAAAAAATCCAGTTAAATGCTTCAAGTCATGTTACAGGATTTTCTTCTTTTGGTTTAAACTACGGAAACAAGTGAATTCAATAAAACAACCACTCGGAAAGTGGAGACCTCCCTCAAAATCCCTGTGATATTTCCTAGGATATTCATGAAAATGTCCAGACAGAAGAGTCACTACATTTTTAATATTTTACCAACTGAGAACATTCGACAGTGGCTTCACACACCGAGAAGACAGCTCCCATCACTCACTCCGGCCCACAGCTGCAAGTAATACACAACAAAACAATATCACGGGTTCAAATACAAGCCGGATCACTAAAAAAATCATAACTGACCGTGACGATGTAATTAGTAATTAGCACTGCAAGTGTTTCATGTCTCGGTCGGCTGATCTGAATCAGCAGGGAGGCTACAACTTGAGTTAGCGGTCGGCATGGTGACGCTAACTAAGACTCAGCTGAGAGACCTCCAGATTTTTTGGGCTGTTGCTATTAACCCCCCCCCCAAAAATCAAACTGCTCTTGGCTGAGTTTTGATGTTGTGAGAGAATTTGAACTTTGTTGAAGTCAAAGATGTAGATGATTTGTTTTGGGGAAATAAGTTTAGTTTTAGTTTAGTTTCACAGGTGGAGATTAACTCCATCTCTCGGGGGGGGGGGGGGGTTGTGGAGCCGAAATTATGAGTTGTTCTGTTTAGTCCCATTTTGTGACAGAAGAAAAAAAATTACTCTAAAAGATAAAAACGTGAAAAGTGACGTTGTGGCTGTGACGATGAGTTCAACAGATTTTATTTTAGAACAGGTTAACACCTTTATTCCCTCTCTGGCCGGTTCCATCAGATTAACCCCCATATCAGGAGCATAAAATGATTTGTCAAATTGAATTTGGCAGTGCTTTTTTTTTTTTTTTTTTTTTTTTACGAATCCTGCAAAAGACAAATGCAGGTAAGGTTGGTGGAGGTTATAAGCCATTATAAGTGTTACAAAATCACGCAATTAGTTGTTTATTTCTTTTAGCTGCCCTGCTCTTTTGATATGATTTATGGCTGATAAATAGAACGTGTCTATACTCACCAGTCTGTCTCTGGTACGTGCTCCAGTGACTGTCCTGGGTCACCGTGGGACACCAGCGGTTGAAGCCGTGTTGAGAGAGGGGAAAGAGGGGACAGAGAGAGGGGGATTAGGGGGGTGTGGACGTGACATCCCCAGCTGGCCTGTGACATCACTCCAGCGGGGCAGGAAGTAGGGGAATTGGGAGGGGAGGGTACAGTAGGTGACATCAGAGCGCTGTCTTGGCCCTCCAGCTGGGTAAACTTGAGACAGAGAACCAGAGACCCCACCCCAACCCCCCTGCTCCCGATCACAGGCAGCCATCCGCCACCAACCCCTTCGCCTCCGACTTTGTCTCCACCATCCTATTCAACAGACCTCTCTCGTCCTCCTCCATGTTTATGTTAACAGACGCTACCTGCCCTCCCTGACTTATAATGCCATGTGTTTCCTCTGCAGTCTCCCCTTTATCTCACTCTCTCTTTTATGTATGTGTGTATTTATGTTTGCGTGTGTGTGTGTGTGTGTGTGTGTGTGTGTGTGTGTGTGTGTGTGTGTCTGCTCCTCATCCGCTCACTCGGACCATGCATCTCATTCCACTGTGATCAAACGGCAATGACCCTTCCACTGCCTTACATGTAGACACAAATATACCCTCACTTTGGAAACTGACATCATTTTGGAACTCTTCTCAGTGCAAAACAACAGCAACATTAATTTAAAAATAAATTAATTAATTAATTTAAAAATGATCAATAAAATAAATCGACTGTTTGCTCAAGCAGATCCGCCTATGAAGGGAGGATTTAGTGCAGGACAATTGTTTTATTCTACATTTACTCAGTTGTAACTACTGTAGTTTCCAAGGTAGCCTACAGAACATGTGCATGTGTGATATTAGTTCACCTATTTCTTTTTTTTTATGGACGGTCATATATACAAGATTAATGTACCTTTGTTTCACTTCTTTTGGTGTGCAAGTTCTGGTGAATATGGATCTACAAGTGATGCCGTAGTGTGAATTTGCATGTATATCGTGGGTTTAGCAAACGAATCACCTTGCTAATGCTCCACGTCCACCAGGGCTCCCCCAAGGAAATTAAAAAATTCTATTCATGGCTAAATTTAAAACTTACTGCATTACTTATCCTGTTGAGGGCTGTGAGGGGCTTGAGCCAATGCTGGCTGACATAAGGTGAGTTGCAGGGTCAACCTTGGACTGGTTGGCCCTTTCACTCTCACATTCACTTCCAGAATCTGTCTCAGGGGTGCCTTCACACACCCCTTGTTTAGTTTGGTTGCATTAAGCTCTGGTTCTTTTCCCCCCTTGGTCCAATCCAAACTGGATCAGTTTGAGTAGGAGAAAAGAAGAAAAGATAAATGGAAAAAAAGTAGTAGAAACACAGTGGTAGTACGCAGCAGTCCAGACCACAGACATCTCAGGGTCCCGTTCCAGACACTCATGACTAATTTTCGTTTGGGTTTATAGGTGGTTAGCGTCAGCTTCTAGGTGCATTACTGCCACTTGATGTTTGTAGTGACACATTTGGTTCGCTTGGATTTTTCTCTGTGTGAAAACATCCATCCATCCATTTTCTTCCCTTTATCCTGTTAAGGGTTGTGGGGGGTGGAGCCTATCCCAGCAGCCTTCAGGTGAGAGGCGGAGTTCACCCTGGACGGGTCACCAGTCCATCACAGGGCCAACACATATAGACAGACAACCTTTCACACACATTCATAGTCACACCTACGGTCAATTTAGAGTCTGGATTAACCTGGTCCCCTCTTGATGTCTTTGGACTGTGGGAGGAAGCTGGAGTACCAGAGAGAACCCACGCAGGCACAGGGAGAACATGGAGACTCCACCCAGAAAGACCCCGTGCTCCAGCCGGGGCTCAAATCCGGAACCTTCTTGCTGTAAGGCGACAGTGCTGACCACTGCGCCACCGTGCCGCCCCACGTGAAAACAAATCGTCCCAAAGGGAAACGCTTCAAGTTGGTGGACCCATCCGATGTTTGAGAGGAGTACATCAAACCCTGTACTCTGACCAATCAGCCTTAAAATGTAAGCACTTCTTGCTCAACCCTTACAACACCCCTCCACCAAGTTTGATGAAAATCCTGCTAACAGGCAAACATACAGATGGAAAAACACAACCAAAAACATGACTTCCATGGTGGACGTAATACCAACTGTGTGTGGTGGACCGCTCAGGGCCTCAAAAAAGCCTGAGCCAGCCCTGTCTACAGCAAGACTTACGAATGGGAAACATTTAACTGTTATTGGACAACAAAGTTCTGTAGCACATGGTACATGTTCCACCAACTGATCTTACTACTGATGTGCTTGGTGGTGATTAAATTAGCATAAAAATGAACTACATACCACATATAATTGATCGGAACAAAACTTGGATCAGCATAATGATTTGTAATTTCCGTCTCTGGTTCGCATCAATGAGCCTTAGCTGTGACATTTTCTTTCTAATTTTGGGAAACTAATGCCAATGTTGTTCTCATTTTCATCAAGTGCTTCCACACATTCATGAGCGCACATACCCACAAAGACAGAATACAGTTCTGTTCTTTGACTGCAGGGAGAGAGTGATAAAGCAGGCTGCCAGTCACATTAAGTGGTTGGCCGTTGGTTTGCACATCTCCGTTTTGAATGCGAAACACATGTTAATGTGTGGGTGGGAGTCAAGAGAATAGAGGAGAGGGTATCCATGTCTCAGAATGAAAACGCCCTGTCTGTCCATCTGCAGGAACATTTAATAAGACTTGCACACCAACAGACCTTTTTTTCCATCCTCTCTCTCTCTCTCTCTCTCTCTCTCTCTCTCTCTCTCTGCAGCCTCCTTCACATTGTATCTTTGATATCTGAGCTCAAATTCTTTTCTATGCAAATGAGCTCTGCTGCGAGTATGGAGTAAAGTGTGTTTTGGTGCTTTGGCAAATGTTTGTGCCTGTGTAATGTTTCGTTTTACACCGAGCATTCTGTGTTTGTTTAGGTGTGTAAATGTTTGCTCTATGTAATCTACTGTCATATATGAATGTATTTTTCGCCATGTGTTTACTTGAGGTACACATTATTGAATGTGGGAGATTCGGCTGAGCGCTTGGCAACCCTCTGCCGCCCCCCCCCCCCCGCCCCCCCTCGGTGCTCTGGTGTGTGTCTCAAGGTTCTGCAGTGGGTTTATGAAGTCTGGCTGAGAGTGGGGAGTGCAGATGGCAGGAGCTGGAGAGAAACAGAGGAAGGCGGGAGGCAGAGGTGTGTGGTTGCATTAATAGGGTCTGCAATTCTCGTTACCACTAATCAGGAGCTTCCTGTACCAAGTTGAGCATGAGTTCACCTTCCGAAGTGCCCCAGCACCGTATACATACAAACAGAGAGACATGCATGCACACTTTCTGAAAAACACACTCTCATGTACACACACCTGCACATTTCTGTTCGATCCTTCTTCCTCATCTTTAACATCCCACTCAAACTGTGGGTGCATCTCTGTCCCTCTGTCTCCGCCCCCTTACTCGGACCATGTATCCCTCTCTGTTTGTTTGGCTTCTCATACAGTGAAACCGGCCATAAAATGAGTTGGAAAGAACTGCAAGTGGCTGAAAGTGGAGCTTTTTTCCACACTCGGGGTGACTTACCATATGCTTGGAGTCACGTGAGACCTCTGCAAAGGGCTCTCTTTCTCTCTCTCTCTCTCTCTCTCCCCCCCCTCTCTCTCTCTCTCCCTCTTCCTCGTCCCAACGTGAACTCTGAGGGGTCATGAACTTCAGCTGGAGTGCAGAGGAACTGGCACTCGGAGAGGAGATCGAAAGACAAGCTAGCTGGCACAAAGGTGGCACGGACAACATCCTGGAATGGAAAACAATGATGCACGCACGAGGGGTAAATCATTCTCTCCAGTGGCATATTGCAGAGCTAAAAAGCACCTAAGCCTGACAGGAATCCAGTCATCTCCATGTGCGCAAAGTGTGTAATACCATCTGTGAGCATTTAGCAGCTCGGAGCCTGTGTGGCCATGATGGCATGTGGAATCTTTGGGCAATATATTGACCACAGAAACAATAGAAATGAGATTCCACAATGAAAATGTCATAAGTACCCTCAACCCTTCTGCTCTCCCTCCTCCCATCTCTTCCTCTCCTTTCTCTCAACTTTAAAAGAGCCCCAGGGTAAGACAAATTAATGTATTTAAGATGTGGAAATCAGATATTGAAATCTTTGCCCTCACCCCCCCTTTCACTTCTCCCTAAACCCCTTACCTCCCTTATCCCCTCCTCCCCTACACTGCTGCTCTCTTTAATAGAGTTTAATAGTGCACAGGGAGACAGTGTGATAGATAGACTGAGAGAAACTGAGGAGATTTGGTTCAAACCTGCTTTTTTCACAGTGCACATTTTGTGTCAAGTACTTTTTTTATTTTACAGTGCCCTGGGCTTTGCAATTGATAGCCTCCTCAAAACTCCACCACCTCTCCGCCTCCTCCTCCTCCTCCTCCTTCACTTCTCTTCTTCCCTGCACACCCTCCCACCCTACTGAACCCTGGCCAGCCACAGCTGCCTGACCAGATGTGAAAGAGAAAGAAAGGGAGGAGAAGGAGAGCTGGAGGACAGGGAGAGGCCACCTCCTGCGGGGAATGAAGATTAAAACAGAGAGAGTGGAGGATGAAGGGATAGAGAAAAGAAGGGGAGGGAAAGTTACATAAAGAGGTGAGATATAGAGATTGGGGAAGTATTGATAACATAGACAGTAATGAAAAGAGAGAGAGCGATCATGAATTATTCCTCTATGAACAACTTGGCCTTGTCATTGGAGACCACCTACTCAGACCACACCAGGTCTCAGCGTGGTCCCTCGGCAAGTGGACGAATGCATTATTTCTCCAGCTCCGCACTCCTTTTCAAACATTCAATCATTACTTTGAGAGCAAAAAAAAAAAAAAAACAACCATTAAAGTGACCAGTCCACAGCATTTTGCAGTCCCATCAGCAGGCCTCTCTATGGGCAGAGCTGATTTATGTAGCGGCTCAGCACTCTGAGCCCCGAATCTGCACTCACACCGTACTCCTGGGGGCTGTCTGATTAGAGATAGGGGATAGAAACCATGCACTCACACACCCTGCCATTTGGTTCTCATTACACACATGTAAACGCAAAGCCAGAACACACACATCACACACGCACAGCACACACGTGTGCCGATGCGGGGTTGTGCAATTTTTTTAACCTTGTTGGGTAACTTACCTGTAAAGATGGGTGTTATTGTAACTGAGTTGAAAAGGTATGAAAAGATATACGATGTTATATATGATGATGCATGACAGAATGTACCGCTTTTTCTTCTCCTAATGTGTTGACTGTTCAAATCCACTCTTCCCAGCCTCCTTCCTCGCTCTTTACTGCTCCGTGTTCTGTCCAATAAAAGCAATAAAGCACAATTTAAGAGTAAATGACCTCTGTTCTCATGAGGGAGCTCATTAATTTCACTTTCATCTCAGAAAGTTACACGCTTTTCTTGAAGTTACAGGAAAGATGCAGTTAACCTGGAGCCCATTTTTGTAGGTGTTGTTGGTTTTTTTTGTGGTTTTCTTTTTTCGAAGGTGATGCAGGATGGTACCCCATGCTGTTTAACACACGTGTTAATATGGGCGGACTGTAAACACTTTGCTGTAATGACAGGCCGTAGCATGTGGTTGTGCTGACCACAATGGGATGAGGTGATGTGTTAGATGCAGAAAGGAGAGAGCCTGAGGGGTGTGAGGCTAATTCACACCACAGAATGTTACAGCTGACCAATGTGTGTAATGCATTTGAGTCTCTATTGTGATGTGGATCATAGCTCATTTGCACGTCATTAAAATCCCATTAAAAATCAGTTCAGTGAGCACCACTACGCTATCTCACCCCAGGATTGCCTGTGGATGCACTCAGTCGTCTGTCGGCTTGTGATTTTTTTTTCTCCTGTTCAAGCGTTCACCTTGCTGCCAGAGTCACAGAGAGCCCAGTCCAACTCTTACAGGCTTCACCCACGACCCATGACCCAGACACCTCACTCCAAATGACATCAGCCGATCAACGGAAACACGTTGGACACGTAGCTTCACTGCGCTGTGACACTGGAGCTCTGATGGGTAAACCAGATGCACAAACATGCCCAAACATACGCTCTTAAGTTCATACATCACTCCTCCGTAGAGAAGAGGTGGGACAGAGTTTAGTGTGTACAAAGGGAAATAAATTCCTAGAGAACATTTGGCTCCATATGACATGAAGATAACCACTGTATAAAGGATTTTTGTCTCCTTTTGGCAGCGGAAACAAGTTTTGATCCCAAAAGTTGCGTTGCTTTTGGTTGAAATGGCAAACTTGTTAGCGAATAGTTGTGTATTCATACATCCAGCAAACAAAAAGCAACATTATCCTTCGTCTGAAGTTGTTTCCATCTACCGAGTGAATTTGAGAAAAGCATTCCCCAGCCACAACAGCAGATAAATGTAATGGAGCAATTAGCAGATAAGAGACAGATATTTCCCACAGGGGCTGATGCATACATGTCACATAAATGGAGGCTTGAATATCAACCAGCTGTAGGTGGCAGCATCAGAGATCAGTGCCAAAGGAAACCATGAGGTTTGCTGATAGGCACATCAATTCCGCGGTTCAGTGGAGAAGCTTTATCGTCAGTGGATGAATAGTGATAATATGAAATGTCTAAAATACAAAACAACATAAACTCCTGGCCTCACTTCATTAACTCCTAACAAGGGATTCTGTGTGTCCACCAAAAAAAAAAAAAAAAATCCTTGCTGACTTTTCTTTGTTTCTTTCAGCAAATTGTGACAGTTTTTCATTTCTTGTGTTTCTGTTAAGTCCGGTTTCTTCCTATTAAAGGACATGATCAGAATTTACCACCTTTTAGGGGGTGAGATAATATTGGAGGAACTATAAGCCTTCCGTGCTTATCTTGGTCGGAGACATAACGCCACTTCCTGGAGCCCCTTGCATCTCTGGATACTCCATCAATAGCCAGATCTGTTGCTGACTCCGTCATAAAGAATGTGCTTCTTTTACGTAACAAAGCACCAGGTTACGCAGCCATTCTTTCTGTCGCGGTCCCCAGCGAGCTTATTCAAGTGCGAAAAAGAACAATGAGGTGGTCGGGAGTGGATGTGAGGATTCTGTGTTTGGAGGGGGGTGTTGAGGAGACAGATCACACTCTCTCTCTGAGGGGGTGTCGCTGTCTGTCAGGAAGTGTAGGTCAGCGTTCAACGTGTGCGTGTGCAAGTCCGTCTGTCTGTGTGGCCAGGTCCCCACCAGCGGGTCAAGGCCGCACAGCCAGCAGGAAATGACCCAAAACATGCACACTCCGCTCATGAAGACTTAACCCCGTGTGTACTGTAACGTCTTCTCTGCCGGCCATGATCCTCATCACTTTTAGAGGAAGCAGTGAGTTTTAAATTGGGTGTAAATATTCCGGCCTCATGTATAAAATTATACAGGCTTATTCTCAAAGCCAGTTATTTCAAAAGTACTGATGTCAGTCCAAGAGGACGGTATGAATACTATCAAATTAAAACAATAACAAGTTATGAACAGAGACCTAAATTAGCAAATATCAGATATGGCCTGTAGAATTACATCATTTCTTGGACGTGTGCGGAGTAACAAACTGTATACGTGAGCATTCAACTACACATGAGAATATTTGGAATACTTGAGCGGAGGTGCTCTAAATTTAGCATCCCCTTGACTTTCCCTCGCCCCCTCCCAACACTTCTGCCTTCTATTCTGAAACAATGGACCCCCCACGTCCCTCCTCCCCCATCCTCCCCCTCTCTAACATACACACACACTCCCTGTGCCATTATTGGATATGCTGCCTTTTCCACCTTAAGGTGTGTGTGCTTATGAATTCACTTGGAGTCCATCTGGCCTCTGGAGTCTCGTAAGGAAGAGCACAATGTTTCGCAGCTCCTGTACTCACTTTGCAATGTCGTTTCTGTAGCGATGGGGACACACTGCCTCTGTGGACAGGAAGCGACTTTTGGGGCGGGGGTGGGGGGGGCAAAGGAATTCTCAGACAGCCCTGACTGACGTTATGGGGGCAAGAATATGCCATTACAATGACCACTTACAATATTTAGGACAGGATATTACTGCCTGTCCGGAGACACGTTTACATCAGTCTCGTCCAACGCTTGCTGACCTATGAATTTATCAAGTTATGTAAGCAGTGAAGCGAGTATCCAAAGCCACCATGCGTCAGCGATAAATGCCTATCTGTGTGTCTCCATCCTGCTGCCATCTGTAAGGGCACAGCTGTCTACAGTAGCGCACAAACAAGAGACGATGAGGTGATCTGAGGTTCATCCTGTTTTGGTGTGTAGCTGCAACCTTGAAAGATGTCACTTTCCTGGAGTATCTTGGTAAAAACAGATGGTTGTTATCATCAGGGCTTGTGAGGAAGCTTCATGGCAGCTCATTAGTTCATCCTCTCCTTCCTCCTTTTTCCTCCGCCCCCCAGGCTGATATTGTAAACCCTTAATATCCAGTTGCTTTGCTTTTATTTTCTTTTTAAATAGCATTAAGGGAATACTTCAACATGTTCCCACATATGCTTACACTTCTTTGTTTTATTGACGAGAGCCGGATGAGAACAATACACAATGATTAGCAGAGAGATGGGAAACAACAGCGTGTCCAGTTCGATGAAAAGTGTGAAAAGCACGAGTGAAACTGAAAAACTTAAAACACATGTAAAAATTAAACCAATTCAACATCTTGACTGTACACGCATCAGTATGAAAGCAAAAATGAAAGCAAAAGAAGTGCATGATTTAACAAGTTAAACTACTTGAATCGAAGATCGTGTGAAATGTTTAACGTGAAGTTGTGAATTAACTCCTAGTTACACTTCATTGAAAGTAAAGGATGTCACTGAATTCTATATTCATCAGATTGAAGGAGTTATGACATACATATTGGTTTGTTTGTGCTACTCTGCTCTTCCCAGTACAACAACTTTGGTGTTGGTTCTCATCTTAGACTGTCCACTGTCTTCCTTTCTCTTCACACTCACTGTCCGAATCTGTGCGCGTGTGTGTGTGTGTGTGTGTGTCCATCTCTCTGTGGCAGCATTCCAGTAAAACTGAGCCAGTGAGGGGTCTCTGTCTCACATCCCTCTTCAATCAAACAAAAACACACACGTCCGGCCAGCCTGGCCCACGCTATCATTCCCTGCCTCATAGTGCCAGATGCACACACCCTGTGCTCTCCCTCTTTTGCACTCTCCTCCTACTCTTCCAACATTCTTCCTAAGCCTCCTCTCTCTCCCTCTTTCTCCTCTGCTTGCTTTTCCTCTCCACCCCCCCCCCCCATTGGTTCAGCACCCCTGTGCATCACATTGTCTCCCAGCTCTTCATCTTTCTCCACTTCCTGTGTCCTGCTCCCTGTGCCCCCAACACCCCCTCCTCCTTCCTATCTCCCCCCTTCTCCGGGTTTCTCTCTCTCCTCGCGACGTGACTTTTAGCACAGACAGTGGGGCCGTTGCCAATAAACTGGGGCAGAGCAGGCTGAAGATGTTCGCTCAAGTCCTTGTAAGCGTCTGACTGGGATGTTCACAGGCAGACACCTCAACGCAGGAAGATGCTTGGTAGGAGAATTCAGACGAGAGACATAAAGTCTGAGGTAGTGGGCTTCTCCTTTTATAAAACTTGGAATAAGATTGTTTCATTTTGATAGGATTATTATTGTGTTATTTCATCCCACAGACAGTCAGCTGTCTAGCCAAGTCTCATATTGCTTCAGTCACCAAAAACACAGAAGCAGCCTGACTTGAGTTGTTTATTGGTTTCTGATTCTCTAGAAAAGCAGTAAAAACTGAGTAAATACCCAAACTAACTCACGTCCATTAAGGTCTACCTGAAAACTGTCTGTATCCTCTGATATAAAGGAGTAGTTCCATCTTTTCAGAAATACGCTTTAGTGGTCAGTAATGAGAAGAGGAGATAAAGTATATTCAGCATAAATTCAGCATCAGGCAAAAGCAAGCAGTTGATTGCCTTCGCATCTTGCTCGACCGTTCCAAGGTAACACAACCCAACTTATAACACTCCACTACAGTTTTAATGCAATCATATGTGAATTTTTATTTAAATGTTGTTTGTAAAGTGATACATCATCTAAAAAAAGTGTATTTTGCCTTTCATCTACGGTACTTAAAAAATAGGTGTCTTGAATCACAAAGACATGTTTTTCCCCGTCACATTTTTCTGTGAAACTCTAGAATGCAGAAAGAGCCAGCTACATCCATTTAGCTTGAGGCTAATGGGGAACCAACGAACAACAGCAAAACAAATAAACTCTCAAGTTCATCGTCTGGTGTCATCCAAATCTTCTTTATCCGGCCTTATGCTCAGCGATACACTTTGGCTTGAGCTACAATCAGTAGTACAAGTTGAACCATCAGCGCGTCCGTGAACGAGCATCATGCACGACCAACTGGCGTATTCATGTGATCGACTTGGCTGGATCTTTCTGCGTTCTAGATTTAGATAGAAATAATGAAGCGGAGAAAATAGGTCTTTCTGAGCTGAAGTTCTGAGCAGTGTCTTTCAGTACTTGAAAAACAAAACACACCTTTTTCTGGGTGAAGTGTGCCTTCAGTATGCGAATTATTGAGTTTTAGTGTTGCTGATATTTCTTTACCGTTGGACAGAATACTTGTCCCTGCTTGCTCTATGTCTTTGTCATAAGATAAGCTGCTGCTGGATCTAGCGTCACTCTTACTGGACCGACAGCAAGGAGCTATCAATCATCTAACCTCTGTCAAGACAGTGATTTCATATCAGGGCTTGAAATGTAATTTTATAAACACTGTCACAAAACCATCCCAAAAACCACTGTCAATGTGCCAGAGCATATATTGACTGTTCCAATATATGCATAAATATTTATGTGAAAATAAACTAGCACTGTTAAAGCAAACAAACAACAAACGAGTCTGAAATTTCACTCCTCCCCTCTTCCTCTTCCTCCTCCTCTCTTTCCTTTTCTGTTTTCCAAATGTAATATTCAGTTCAACTTTCATGTTGGAATAGGGATAGTACTGTGTTCAGCGTGTTATACCAGGGGATAACAACAACCTTTACGGTTTTTCTGCATACGAGCATCACAGCAACATGTCTACTAGAATGCAATGTAAGGCGGCACAGTTACTGGACACGGATCCCCCTGACAGAACAGAGGAGGACTCTCAAACTGAAAAACACACTTAGCTTTTGATGCTAACTTGGACTAACAGCCGGTCTGCCATGTTGGCTAACATTAGCTTTATTGACGCTAACGTGTGCGTCATACCAATCAATAAAATCCCGTATGGAAATGCTATTGCTATCCAAAGGCTCATCTGTCTTGTGCGTAGTGAAAGATGATGGCACTTTAGACTTCAGGAATTTTAGAAAAACCTGGCTGAGATCGTGTGGCATAGTGGATCGAACTTTGTAGATGACCAGAAGAGTTTTTGGTTGTCCGCTTAGCTGCTGAACAAAAGACGAAGACAAAAAAAGGGGTTTTCTTTTTCTCTCATCATCTGACACACGTCTGAAACATCAATTCTGGGTATGATCCCAAATCATTATTTTCACCAGTTCCAGGATATCAGACACACTTCATTTCCAGCTCTGTATTTCCCAAAATGCAGAACTTTTATTTTTTTAAAGCCTGTGAAATTCAGAGGATCTGTACAATGAACGTGCTTTTTTACTGATGATCCTCAAAGTTTTCAAAAGTAGTGGACGCACCATCAAAAATATCCGATGAGTTTGTGTCTTTTGGAAGAATGTTTTTCACAAATTTTCTTCCATTACTTTTTTTGCAAAAACACCGGCAGTAGATCTTATTTTAATAAAGCATACACACTTCGTCTTACTCCAGTTGTTTTCCAGTTAAATGTCTCCACTTAAGAACACTGACAATATTTATAGCTGATAGGGGCATTGTACTCATGACTCAGCTGAGAAACACTTTTTACTGAGATCGTGGGAATGAAAGACAGACCCATTTGGCAATGAAGAAAGAAGGAGGGAGAGAAGCTGCAGCTGGTACAGGAAGTAAAGATGATGCCAGTGCAGCAGGGCATGAGAGCAATCGACAGGATATACACACACATACACACACACACATACATGGAGTAGGCATTACTATCTTCATGGGGACATGTCATTTGCATTCTTTCATTCTTATGAAACTGATAGCCACTCACCCTTTCGCAAAAAATCAAATCCCACAAGAGTAGCGGACAGTTTTTAACACGACCGCAGTTAAACGAGGCCACATACTCACACAAACACACACACACACACACACACACACACACACACACACACACTCACACACACTGCGCGCGCACAGTGAATCCTGTTTGTCCAGACAAGTATGTATGTCTGTATGTGGGTATGCGTGGGTTTATCAGACGTCGGGCCATCCTTCTCTCTGTGTTTACACTCAGTCTAAACAGCAGACCAGCCTCGGAGGCTAATGGGGTCCTAATCTACTGCTGGATGACACACATGTCATCTTCTGAACTTCCCCAACAGTTCAGTGCCACATGTGCAGAAATTGCCTCTTTTTTTTTTCAATTCTTTTTTTTCTTTTTTTTTTTACCATGAAAAGACCATTGCTGCTGCTCTTTAACCTTCAAAAGGCTCACCTTCCCCTGCCAACTCTCACTCTGAGGACTTTGCATCCTTCTTTACAACAACCCCATTCACTGACATACCCCCGGCTATGCATCACCCACCACTTACTACGTCTTCCTCCCACTAATGAAGATGTCTCCCTACGTCTGTTCTCAAGTTGTCCAAACGAAATTGTCTCTGTGCCATCTCACTCACAATCACGCTATCAGGTACATGATAAATGCTTCTCTGTCTTCAAGTGTATTCCCCTCCAGGTTTAAGCAGACCCCCTCGTTTCAATATGATAAATCTATTTCAAGTTGAAAACCGATCTCCCGAAGCTCCGGCTTCATCTCTCAAAAGAATCTTCTTGATCCAGACTTGTCTGGAGTGTGGTCATTCTCCTGAAACTGCATTGCTGTCGGTGACAGAAACACTAACACAAGATGCCCAATCCCAGACACTGTCCTCCGGACAAAAAAAAAAAAAAAAAAGACTGAAAAGCAAACAACCAAAATTTCCTATATTGATGTTTAAGCGGCCGATTCCATAGATAGAGCACCGTCGAAATGAACAGATGAAATGAGCATATCAGATGATGTCATTATACAGCATGAACTGTCAGGTTGATTTTGCAGCAGAAGGCTGTTGTTTGTTTCCCGTTATCAACTGTGAGTCGAGAACGCTTCCGACTGTCGTTTTTGATTGCTGGGAAATCGCTGATTATGTACAGTTTCAAAGCAGAGGTTCCACACGGCGTGTTCAAAGACAGTTTTTGTCCACAAACCATAACAAAAGCGTTCATTTGATCCAAAACCCTGATCTTCCATGTTGATTTATAGCGTGGACGCAAAGGAGTTGTGCTCACGGGGTCATAGAGGGAACGCGTTTGTGTTGTATCAGACAATCAAAGCCAAATATAAGCAATGCTGGAGATGAGTTATGGTTGTGGAAGGAACATTCAATATCCTGCTGTCAACATGTCAATCGCACGGCTTCCTCGTAACCTCTGACATCTGAGGCGTCGTGTTGTGCAATAAAACTGCACTTTTTAGAGTAGCCTCCTATTGTGATCAGTCCAAGGCACACCTGTGCAGTAATCACGCTTTTTGATACGCCAGAGCCTTTGTGGATTTTACTTTTCTTAAAGAATCTGGACGCAAATTTGACTCATATGTCACCATGTAGGTAAATTAGCATAATCACACAGACATTTAGTAAGAGACATAATAAAGTTTCTGTTCTCTCACCTTCAGTTTTACTTTCACCCACTGTTCTCCCACGCATACACACACACACACACACACACACACGCACACACACTCACAGATACACACATAAGCACGCACGGTGAAAGCGTTGAAGTACTTTGTAATTTATTATCCTTGTCAAACTGAACAAAACACCACTGGACAGCTTTTAAGTGTGTAACTCCAGCTGAGATGGTAATGGACACCCTGTTCTTAATAGCCAACTGACTTCCTCTGCTCTATCACATAGTGCGCGCACATACAAGCTCACACTTTTCTCTGTCTTGAGCATCACCTCACATAACCGTCAAATTTCAAGCAACAGATCTGGAAGTCT
Source organism: Aulostomus chinensis (assembly GCF_037954235.1). Taxonomy (NCBI): domain Eukaryota; kingdom Metazoa; phylum Chordata; class Actinopteri; order Syngnathiformes; family Aulostomidae; genus Aulostomus; species Aulostomus chinensis. Next base: position 25,882,908 of record NC_141329.1, read on the forward strand.
CACTTTCACACTTAGGGCGGATCTAAAAAGAGTGTGCCACACTATCAATGGTTTCTCATGAAGTCACACTCACTGAGGTCACACAAATTCTAAAGGTGTACACAATCTCTGTGTTTCTCTGACAGCAAACACACTTTTCGTAAGTCACCTTGTGAACTTTGGATGTTTGCATGCAATCTCATTACTTTTTTCAAATTTTCCCCCCTCCAGGCTTTTACAATCAAAGCCCTATTTACCTTCCCCCTAATAGATAAAGATCTCGTTATTACTTTGTGTGTGTGTGTGTGTGTGTGTGTGTGTGTGTGTGTGTGTGTGTGTGTGTGTGTGTGTGCGCGTGTGTGTGTGTGTGCGTTCTTCATGATACGGGGACATAAATCTGTCACATTGTGGGCAATCCCAGTAAAGTACCTGATTAAATCTAATTATGAGATGTTGGGATAGCTTAAGGTTATATTTAGGGGTTACAGTTTGGTTTTGGTCTGAAACACAACATCCCATGTGGAGGACAGGTACACAAGGGTGATTAGAGGGGCAGCAAAGGGCTCCAGTGTTCACTGTTTCAGGTATTCTTTTTTTTAAATTTTGTTAAGATTGCAAATCCCCGCCTCAGTCCCCCCTCCAGAGAACCGACGGTAGCTTGCAGGGTTATTCATGTATCATCCCTCCTTTCTCAAACTTTGGGGTTCTAAAACTTGAAACTATTAGCCAACTTCAGATGCCACTTATTAAACATTAGCAAAAAAAAAAAAAAAAAAAAATCCTTTTTTTTAGCCCACATTTGCTCAAACACAAATGGACAAAGAGAGAATATTTGTCCAGTTTTCTTAGTTCATAAAGAATTTGCGGGGGGGGGGGGGGGGGTCTGAGCAGCGATGCAAGATCGTGCCACACAAGGTTACTCTTAAGTACTCAACTGACACAGGATGAGAAACAAATACTTTTAGAAAAATCAGTTTTCTGAAAGGAGTTCAGCTACGTGGATACGCCATGACCCACCTTCCTTCATTCCTGTTGCCGTCGCAGCACCAAATGTTGTTGTACAAAAACATCAAATCACAATGAAAACCCAACAGGCCCCTCACTACTAGCTTGTTTAAGACGGTGCGGCTTGAACAGGAGGTTAATAGGTACAGATTTGAAAAAGCGTAGCCAAAACAGAACAGAGGAGGTGCAAAGTGTAAAGCAAAAGTGTGTGTCTGTTTATGTGTCAGTGAGCCAGTCTGGCTGTCAGCCACTCACCTGCAAAGCCAGTGACTTTGTTCAGGCTTGTCTGGCTGCTTCACTCCTTCAAGTACAAAGTTTATAGTGTAAATTCAGATGTGATTCACCCTGTTGCTTTGAATGAATGAATCACAAATGTCTCTCGATTGTCACCACGTGTGCTGGAATGAAAGTCACTGCAAGGTTTATCTCATAGCCCAGGGAGTTCGGTGGGTATGATACTCAAAAGGTGCTTTGACGTGTTTGTTCTATATCCCATTTATACGTTTCTCGCTTGATTCGTTGAGTACAGCAGCAGTAAGAGTGAATACATCACGTGAACAGAGAGAAACAGGATGGGTGGATTTGACAGGGTAGGTGCCCGGGTGTTAGTCAATACGCAGGCAGGAAATTGCATTGGCATAAATATACAAACATACGTTGCCCACAATATACACCCAATTTCTCACCAGGGCCCCTCAGCAGTTGTTGCAATACTTCCTCTTTGACTGTGCTGGTTCTCACTCTTTTTTTTATGTTAAACCTCTCATGTTGATATTCCTAATCACTCACAGTTTACAATTTACGCAACCCAACAACATTTCAGTTACCTTCTGCAGTCTTGTGTGCTAGTAAAGGTGAAATAACCCTTTCCAGAAAACAAAGCCTGAGTTGTTATACATGTCAGCTTTAGACTTAAAATAAACACGATGGAGTTTTTAGCCTCGTGACACAGTTTATCACAGCTGCTCTCATTCAGTCTTGGTATTTTTTTGCCAATACGCTATAATTCATAATCACCAATATAAACCAGGAGTGAGATGTTGCAACATTTGCAGCTGAAACCGGGAGCTTTTGGCAAGACGTCGGGATATTTTGAGCTGTTTGTCTTTTACTTCTTTGTTTGTATTTATTTTAACACAAACATAAACCACAGCTTCAGAATTATGCATAAAATAAAAGCAATGTCCAGCATTTAGCCTGAGGTTGTAACTGCAGGGATAACCTTCACTGCAGAGACGAGCAAACTCCTGCACAAGACTCAAACCCACAGATCCACTTACATTGAGGACACAACCAGTAGGTGCTAGTGTCTGATGCAGGCGCGTCTCTCACGGCGTTGCATTAATATCCTCTCTGCCGAACTCTGTGTACTGTTGCACAGGGGTGCAGATCATTCTTGATTAATCAGAGTTTATGACAAACCAACATACAGCAAATCATGTAAAGAAGGTGCTTAAAAACTGCGAAAGACTCATTCATTGTTCATCTGTTTCACTCACTTGTTTTCATCCTTTTTGGTCTCAAAGATGACACCTCAACACTTGTGTAAAATGCCATTGGAAAAAAAAAAACGAAAGAACTCAATGTTCTTTCAATTTTTTTCAGTTTTTCAGTTGTTTTTGTCCTCAAGGAGGCTACTAACCCCCATCTACCATAGCAGATGAACTCGGTCGAGTATCGGCAATAACCCTGACACATTATTTAAGTGTATGCATACTTGGCCGTACGCCTCAGCTGTATTATATCTCTGTGTTTTTCAGCTTGTCAAAAGCAGAACCAGCCATAACACCAGAGGATCACCAGGGAATTTGGGAAACAAATTCACAGAAAGGAGGAGAGGGAGAGAGAGTACCATATGTGGGTGAGAAACATGTTCTCATACTGTTTTTCTTTTGTTTCAGCTGCACGGCCACACCTTAAATGAGGACAGGGAGCGAGGGAGCACACTGGACAGATGAGGAGAGGAGAGGGGAGAGGTAGATGAGAATCCATTGAAGAATTGGGCATAATGTGTTCTGGGCAGTCCCCGACCCAGCTGTTTTCCATTCTGTGGGAGTACAAGCAGTGAAATGCAGCAGGGTGGAAGAGACAGGCAGAAGAAGAAGAGAGAGACACCAAAACATGGCTAGAGACACAACAAATAAAGGCCAGAGTGATGCCTTTTGTCATCAATCAAGGGGATTGGCGTCCTTGTATCAGTCCAACTTTACAAGATGTAGAAAAATTGGAATTATCGTGTTAGTCGGACGAAAACTGCCCTTTAGAAATGCATGCAAAGACGTTAGTTCCACTGGTGTCATACTTTTTGAAGTCAAACTGATATACCGAGATAATACGGGTGTTAATTGACTCCTGCACGCATGTGCTTCAATCTGCCTTGAACTGGCCTGAGCACGTTCCACAGGTCTGGCTGCTGTCAAACAGCACACACTTGGGAGGTTTTTCGTTATGATGGGTGCTGCAGCGAAAACAACACAGCTCTGGACAAACAAGGAAACAAACTTAATGCTGCCTCCGTTTAAGCTACAGGTTTTCTAGTCTTTGAATTTTCAGTCTATTTTCCAACATGGCCTCCATGACCTGCAGGCACTCTTATATATTTTATACACATAATTTCAGAACGTTAATGCATCCATTTCCATCTCTTGCATTCTCCTTGATTTTGACACACATAGATACATATATCTGACATCACTTTTGAGGATTGTGTGATAAAAACATCGCAAGAGGAACTTTAAGATTTAACGTAACTGAAATGATCTTAGAAGTGTTCATTAAATGGACAAAAATTTCATCAGTTAATGCTTCTGGTTTTGATTTGGTCACTGACTTGACTAATGGGTGTGACTGAGAGAGGATGTGGCCTCACTGGAAATTGGCTTTTTTTCTTCTTCTTTTTTTAATGAATGTACAAGTGAATCAGGAAATGAAGACTTCTCAGCATATCTTTTCAGTTGTTGCTGAATGTGCATAACTGCCTGTTAATGTGGAGCTGTGACGGGAACCTCTGCTAAAATGTCAAAGGTCATGACCTTTTTCTTCTCCACAATGATGATGCAGTAATGGAAACTACTTCAGGAGTCTCAAGAGATGTATTCTGTGACCCCCAAGAACTGAACTAAAGAAATCAAAAGTCCAAAAGGATGAGCTTTCTTTTCATGGCAGATAATTTTATTATTATTTGTATCTGTGATACAGACACACACACACACACACACACACACACACACACACACACACACACACACACACACACACACAGAAAGAGAGAACGAGAGAAATGAACACACACTTCCTAATCTCTTCCTCCCGTGCTGACAGCACAGCAACAGCAGTGTGTGCAGACATCAGAGTGGCTCACATCACTTTAAATGACTCTGCAGTCAACACCTTTGCCCTTCTCATGTCCCATCTACTCCACATCTGAGGAAGCGGGTCAAACAAACATCCAGTTCACTGGAAAATTACTCATCTGTGCATGTTTTACCTGATTTACTCTTATTCTGAAAAAACTGACAGACAATGACTTCCTTTTCTCTCCACCAACATTTGACACAAACACAAGGTTAACATAAAAGTTTGCATCTCTACGGGGGGGTGATGGCTTAAGGGGTAGGAATGACTTGACACCTATCTTGTCCCCATCTCCCCTTGACATTACCAGGCTCAGCAGGGCACCCACTGCCCGACACCAGACACCTCAGACCTTTGCCATTTAACATGTGATGCATGAGAGTGGCAGAGGGGCAAGGGGACATGCTGGAGGGTGCCCAGCCAGAGGCCTCCTGGTCTACCAGTGTGACGTCTGACTGGAGGATTATTTCTTATTGGGACTATTATTTTGGGAATGTGCTCATACAACGTGTAGTTGGGCCAGAAACCACATTAGACAATGACAAAGCTTTTAAGGGTGAAGAAAACACTGGTTGGTTCAGTGTTCATTTCAACCTCAAGTTTTACCTCCACGCAAATTAAATAATCTGTCAAACCGTTGGCTTGTCTATATGTTTCATCATCTGATTTTGTTGCAAGGCCGACATGTTCTTAGATCGCCATTATTCATTATGATATATTACTGATATATGTTATATCTTATCATTTATTTATTAATAGCTAAACGAAAGCTGCTAGAGTTGTTTGAAAGGAGTAAAGAGGAAGTGATAGAATAGTCAGCAGAAGTTTCCCCAACTGTCTTTGAATGCAGGATTTTTCGTAGCCAAGAGAAATTACTGGAAGTTCTTTTGCCCTTTGACCTTTTGAACTGTTAAGAGACCACAGATGAAACAGCAGATTAAACAGATCGGTAATCCTGAAAAGGCTCACTAGACCTGTCAATCAAAACGCGGGACGACACAACAATTTCAGAGGAATCGATACAACCCCAGAAAAACCCGCCGTGTGTCTGGGAAGCAAATTATTACAGCAGATTATCTTGTTGTGTGCAGGGGGAGTTTGCTCAGTTGTCATCACTTCTCATATTCAGATCATGTGACGATAACATTTCGTCTCCATGACAACTGAGAAAGATTATGAGATGCAACTGGAAACGCTGGAAAGTATGACTTGATTATTTTGCTCAGACTATGGAAATAAGACCCACACGCTAATAAAAATGTATCCTAGATGTGTTTTTTCGGGACAGGAACAGAATTAGACGGAGATACGATGAATGTCGTGTTGTTCCTTTTGTTTTCACCTACTGCTTGAACGCCGGAAAGCCGCGCACGTCTGTGGAACCACCTGGTGAACATGACCTCTCAGGACGCACCTCCAGTTGGATGATTTATAGCACCTGTGAGAAGAAATGCTAATTTGTTCAACGTCAAGACATAATTCGTGGCAAGTCGCTTGATTCATATCAAACATCTGGAAGACACTATGATTTCTTATGCGCTGGTGATGATAATGGTGATTTTCACACAGTGGAAAAGGATGTGAGCGTGTGTGTGTGTGTGTGTGTGTGTGTGTGTGTGTGTGTGTGTGTGTGTGTGTGTGTGTGTGTGTGTGTGTGTGTGTGTGTGTGAGTGTGAGTGTGTGCGCGTGTTGCTGCCTTGCTGGCTGGTTTTGCTCCTGCTGACAGAGTAATGGATCTGTTCATTGTTGCATGTGGACTTTGTGTGATGTATGAGATTCATTTGAAATTCTCTGTCTTAAATGAGGCACTCACATGTCTCCATATGGGAGAACATACACTTGAAGGCGAATGTATTATAGGAAAATGTAACAGGGGTCGCTCATTTTTGTGGTCATCGTTTGCGTTGAAACGGACTTGATCGTGGTCTTTTGTCCCATGTGTTCCTTTTGATGTGAAACTCATATCACGCATAATAAATGTGTCAAACAACAAAAATGCTGCTGGTTTAATCCTTTACGGGAATATTTATATGCAAGATTTGGAAATGGAGTAAATCTCGTAAAATAAATCCAATCAAAGGGAGTCATAAATGCATCATATTTAACAACAATAAATATTCTTTTGAACGCGGACATGTAAAACTCTCTATATGCATCAAATAATTGGACGTTGTTTTCATAAATTTTGTTATGCAATTCACTTTATTGCCAAGTTGATTTTGAGTATAGTAACAAACAAACAGAAACATGACATTTTTCACATTGGCTTTTAGAAAATAAAAGCCTTTATCGACATGATTTTTTTTTCAAGACATTTTAATTAGATGAAATTATAAAAACCCACAATTGAAATTTACACAAAAAAAATTAACTATAAAACATTTTGACATGCAATAAATACATTCATTTCACTAAAGCAAAGTAAGCTCAATATTGACAATGAAAAGGAGGAAATACAAAAATACTGTTTGGTTTAATAATGTATTGCTTGTAATTGCTCTTGTTTTTCAAGAGAGCTTTTGTAAAACCACAAAAGGAAACACTGGACGTTATTGATGTCTCATGGACAAACTGCTTCATGCCTGCTGAAATCAGAGCCTGCCTTCCACTGAAAAATCGAATTTCCATTGTAAATGTCAGATGTATGTATTCTGTCATGTATTTTTCTTCCATCCATCTGCAGTTACTACTGTCTGCGTGGCAGTCTGTGTTCCTGCTGAACTTTCTTCTCCCTGAACCACAACCAGTCGGGCACAACCACCTCGAAACATCACAGCGATCCTCATTAGATCATAATTCATCCATCCATCCAATCCATCATTTCTACACGTAATCTTTTTCCAAAACCAAAATAGATGCTTTTGTGTGTCTATGTGCACACATGTGTGTGTGTGTGTGTGTGTGTGCGTGTGTGTGTGTGTGTGTGTGTGTCTGTGTGTGAGGACCCTGAGGCTCTGTAACATCTTGGCACATGTTTCGGTGTGTTGGGTGGAAGCCGCCAGTATGATGGCCTGATCTTTAATGATGGCTTTTTCTACGAGAAGCGACACTCCAAACGGAGCAGGACAACCTAATAAATCTGACCTAATCTTGAGCAAGAGTTTGCCATCTAGTTGTGTGTGTTATGTGTTTGGCTGTCTGTGTGTGTGTGTGTGTGTGTGTGTGTGTGTGTGTGTGTGTGTGTGTGTGTGTGTGTGTGTGTGTGTGTAAGATAGATACAAGATCTTCTCTTTGGCCTTCTTGTTGCTTTCTTTTCCTATTTCAGTTTAAATTTGTGGAGCATCACAGGCGGAACGCTGACAGCAACCTCGACATTACAAAATGCAGGGGGCAAAAGACGAGCGGAGCAGGTTCACGGAACAAAGTTGGGAAAATGAGGTGAACAGACACACCGAGCAATCAGCTTTTCTTTGTTATTTACCGAGAGTTATGAATATCAAGCTGTTTGTCTCTCGCCGTTTTCTGGTTCTGGTTCTCTTCTCTCAACTCTCTTCCCTGGTCTTTCCTTCTGAGCGCATGACTTGGCTGGTGCAGCCGAGGCCCTGCTCAATTGTGCAATTTCATACATGTTTACTTTACTGGCATCTTTCTGAGCATATTTTCCCTTGAACATTTCCCCTCACGTTATTCTGCATTTCCTCAACAACGATATGCTGTGTTTAATCTCTCTCAGTAAGCTGTTTCTTGGCCTGAGGATCAGAACACAATAACGATGTCAGACTTTTTTATTTGGCCCATCATACGCTGTATTCTAACACATGCCACAGAGTTCATTTTGGAAATTGATCAGGGCTTGAAGAAAAAGAAAGTAGCTCTTCACATAAACATTTAGACAACTGTCTTCTTCAGCATGAAAAACAGCTGGAAGTAAGTGGATCATGAGGAGGAGGCAGCGGGCGCTGTGGGTCAGTGGTTTGTGTGGAGTGTAGGAAGGGACAGAGAGAGGTGAGGAGGGAAGCGGTGCACTGAGGTAACAAGGCCAGTGAACGGGTAGATCCAAGCGCTGCACTGGAGGGAGGAAGAAGAAGAAAATGAAGGAAGCGTAGTGCCAGAAAAAAGGCAATTGAGGGACTTCTAGGGGATCGTATGAGTAATAAAAAAAAACAAAAAAAAATCACAATACAATGATTTTTCCAGAAAAGTGCAGTTCAAGGAAATAAATCTAAAGCAGCTGCATGTAATAAAGACTCCTGAAAGTGTCAAATCTCTGCCTTGTACTTCACCCTGCTGCACTGTGGGAAAGGCGTTCAGACGCGGATGAACAGGTGCGCTGTTTGGACTCATCAGAACACACACATACACACACACACACACACACACACACACACACACACAGATTGAATTATTGCAGAATCAAGGCTAACGTTCCCTGTAGTGTTGGAAAATACTGACTGGGCAGCTTCCTGTTTCAACAACAGAACCAGGTTTGATTATGTGTATATTTTGGTTGTAGCTTACATTAAAACATGAGACTTCATTAAAAAAAAAAAAACTCTACATACTTATAAATGCACTTTGAACCATAGTGGCATGTCTGCATTTCACGACTTTTACTCTAAGGCGAAGTTGGACACTTGCACAATCTGTAGCTGGGTTCAACGATGAAACTCGTGCCAACAACAGACATCCCTGTTTGAGCATGTGTGATATGCGATTCAGTCCTTCTGGCATGCGTCATGAAGTTTAATAATCATCAGTACGAGTGCCGATTATTCCTCCTGTCACAGTCAGACAGGTGACATTGGGCTCCAGCTGCTGGCCTGAAGCCTAAAAGCCATTCTTTGCATTTTTTAATGTTGAACGTGGGGTTTCTGGAACTCATCCAGACCATATTTACTTCTATATTGTTAGTGTTATAAAAGTTACTGGTCTTGGACGGTTGCCATAAAAACATTTAGAAAGGAAAGAGATGGGCAAAATAAAATCTACAGTATATAAAACTATCGGGTGTGGGGTTTTTTTTCCTCCAAGTTTCCGCCCTTGTGTATGCTAATATGATACCCTGTTTATGTGTCATATATTTTATTTTAATCAAATGAATTAACAGATGCATTTTTATTACTTTAAAACATTCTACGCTAAACCACTTTGGTGGTGAATTGAGGTCTTCTGTCAAATGAATAAATTAAGAAAGTCATATGCTGCAAAGCCTCATGGGAGGAGTGGCTGCACCAGTAAATTGAAACAAGACTCTTCTAATTTTCCTAATTGAGTAAACCACCGTGCAAAAGACATGCTGCCATTTTTTTAAATTATGATTTACTCAACTGTTTTTAGGGCCTTCATATCCGGGTGCGGTGATTCTAAACCCCTACCACAATTTTTTTTAGCCATAAAATCTGGCTAAAAAATCTGGCTACAATGCGGACCAAATATTGTAATGAGACTAAAATCTGAATCCAAAAAATCCTCACTATGTAACAAAATGTTTAAATGGCTTCCACAGCGTGCAGGCTTTGAAAGGCCACACGGTCGTATCACCATGATACTGAGCAGAGGTTTATTCCCAAAGAGGGGAAGGAAAAGAGAAGATACAGTCTGGTTGTTTTCTGAATGGAGAGTTTTAGAAGTAGGAACAGGCTTTCATACTGAGACAATGGCTCTGGTCCACCCTGCTGCGCTCTCCTTGCTCCTCTCCCTCCCCATTCTCCGTCTCTCTATCTGCCTTTGAGCAGAAACACACGGCACATCCTGCTCAACACAACACACCAGCCAAAAGTTCACTTCCTGCTCCTCAGCTCTTCTCCTTCACACCAACTCTATTCCCAGGACATGCATTAGCAGACTTTCATATGCTCAAATAGCATAAACAGGCACACAAACAGACAAGCAAGCGCTTCCCCTCCCATAGATACTCAGCCCTGCTCCTCTGTCTGCCATACACATTAATGCAATCAAGCACATTTCAAACAGTGCACATCCCACAGAAATGTCCAGGCATTATCTTCCTCTTCCCTTCTGCACAGATTTGGAGTGACAGTGGAAACACTTGGTGTTATTTTAATGGTGTAAGGCAGGGAAGAGAGGGGACAGGTTTTCATTAAAACTACTGAAAAAGAGGGAGTGGAAGTAGAGGACTGACTAGAATTCCCACGACTGACATCCGCCTTCTTTCAGCATTTTTAACACATATCCACATGGACTTAATGCCAATAATATTTATTTGCAAAACCTTACAGTATTGTCCAAAACAAGCTGGTTTTCTGTGTGTGTGTGTGTGTGTGTGTGTGTGTGTGTGTGTGTGTGTGTGTGTGTGTGTTTGTGTGTGTGTGCAGTCAAACGCTCACTAACCACTGGATAAAAGGGTCAAACTATATGAGAATACCTTTCATACTTGCTCAGTAAAGCCCCCGCATGTCTGTTTAGGGAAATGCTGATGACACACCACGCTGTGTGGGCACAGAGGCACGGCAGAACACAACACTCGGCACCCAGACTTTATGTGTGGTTGAAACCGAATATCAATGCCATCCTGCTTGCTAAAGAGTGGTTCAGGAATTCACAAACAGATAGATAAAATGACTTTGCCTTACATTATAACAATGGAATTGGTCAGACCATCAGACGCCTCTTTGAGGACAACACAATAGAAAACGTATACCGCATAGTACAAAAAAAAATAAGGTAATATCAAATCTCTCCACTGTAAAACAAGAAATGTATAATCACAAAATAACCACAGGTTTAACACAGAACTACTGCCCTGTTAAAAAAAGTGTGTGTGTGTGTGTGTGTGTGTGTGTGTGTGTGTTTGTGTTTGTGTGTGTGTGTGTGTGCGCGCGCGCACACGTGCGTGTGTGTGTGTGTTTACATGTCATTCGAAGGTTTACCAAAGCTTAAGCATCCCCATGCTGGGTTCAGTCCTGAGGTAAGCACCAGTTTCATGTGCGCTGCTTTCAACTCAAACTCAAAATGAAGTAAAAGAAAAAAAAAAAGTGACAGGAAACAAACATGTTCGATATGATCATACACCACAGAAAGGAAGCCCTTAAATTATTGTTACACTTAAAAAAAAAAATAATCAAAAAAAATCAGGCACATATGTTTTTTTTTTTTCATTGTTGTTTTTTTAAGCCTTTAAAATTCACTACGTCTATCACAGTGTATTTATGGCTTTAGTCTTCACATTCACCCTCTGAGGTTGGCATTGGCACTATAGTGGTCAGACGTTTCTGATCTGAATTAAGGACCAGTAAAAGTGGAAAAAGAAAGAAGAAAAGGCCAGCGTGTTCTTTGGAATAAACATTTCAAGACAAAAAAAAAAAAAAAAAAAAGTGCCTTCAACCCACAACGTCTAAGTGCTCTTTTGTTTTCTAGCTGGAGGAACCGCTGGTCAGCCGACACAGAAATATGTCATTCTTTATTTCCGCTTTTAGCATCAGCGAGGCCGAGCAAAGATATGATGTTAATAATTGGATCAGAGGGGGTGAGATGGCAGGCATGAAATGGGACATCATGCCGGCGAGCCGTGTGAATTGTCCAGGAGAAAGCGAGATTTCACAGGGATTACTGAAGCGCAGCAGCTGGGGTGTGCTGTTCACCCGCTGGCTTCCAGGGAAGACCCGCAAACCCCTTCTTATGTTCATATCACTGACAGATTAGCAGCTATGTGTGTGTGTGTGTGTGTGTGTGTGTGTGTGTGTGTGTGTAAGGGGGAGTGGAATACGTGTGTGTGTGTGTGTGTGTGTGTCTGTGTGGAGCAGAGGAGGGCTTTTAAGGCAAACGGCTTAGTACAGCACTCACTTTGGTATGTCAACAGGGGGGCTTCCAGACATGACACTACAGGGGAGGGAGGTCAAACGAGACGTCAGAGAGGGAGGCGACGTGGCATCTGAATGATTAAGCATCAGTCCAATAACGTTCTTAAATGACAGGTTTCTGTGTCACCAACTGAGCTGGTCCCTGCCCCTCTGCTCGGCTGCAATATTACACAATGTCAGAGCCGACACCCATGCTTGGTCTGAGGATGGAGCTTCATGCATCATGATCTGGTCTTTGTGTGTCACCAGTTGGGTATGTGCAATCATGTCACAGTTATGAGCTCACAGGGCTGTGCTTTGCTATTTCTCCAAAACAGCAGAAAGCGACGGGATGTTAGTGAAAACGCAAAGGAAGGAGGGCAACACGCTGAGTGTGAAGATGATTGAGCTACCATTACTGTCACATAGCTTCTATCTGCACACATAAGCAGAGGGCTGGAATACTTGAAACATGTGGAGATAATAAGGCAGAGAAACACTTTACCAAAATGTTGAAGCAACTGTTCAGTCATTCCTTGTGACTTGGAAAGCAGGAACATAATGGGGAGAAGCTGGAGAGTGAGATACATAAATTGTCCAGTACCCCAAAATGTTAAAAAAAAAAAAAAAAAAGACGAAGAAGAATCCTCCCATTACTTTAAAGTCCAGAAGAGTTGGCTTATTCATTTGGTAAATGTTCCGCTCAGGTCTGGACACAAACCCTGAATCTTGTCCTTGTGTGCTTTTTTTGTTGTTGTTGTTTTTTTTTCAGTCTTTTTTTTTTTTTTGGATTATACAGAACACAGGTTTAGGGTCCGATTGCAACAGTTTCTCTACAAAAATAAATAAAACGATTTCATTTTGGTTTCAATTTTTTTGCTTTGGCTCAATGACTGGATTTTTTTCATGTTTATTTGCATACACATACATAAATACTGTACTTTTTTGAATAAGTGTCCTTTGGTCACAGAAAAGCACAGTGCTCCTTTATGAAGGAGGATTTAAAGAAATAAGATGCATAGAAAGGCACTTGTAGTCTACATGTTTTCTTGCGCATTAGAAGACCCTTTTTTTTTTTTTTGGCCTGAGTCTGAGGTGCAGAGATATTAAGTTGAGGTGAATGGCTTTTTGAATACTGCATGTTGTGTGTGCACACAGACCTATTGGTGATTACACAGGTCATGTGGTCTTAGCTTGGTGAGTAGCGGTCAATGGTACGGGCTTCAGAAAGGGCCTGTGGGGGAGGGGGCAGGGGTTGACCCAGGACATCCATCTTGTCATGGGTGAGGCCGAGGTGCTCCGACGTCAGTTTGGTCAGTGGGTAGAGGCTCTCTATGGCCTTTGCATCAGCCACTAGTTGCTGCTGGGCCTGGAGGAGAAGCTCGTTGGCCTTCTCCTGCTTGAGCCCCAGATGCTCCGCTGTGTATTTACTCAGAGGATAGATGCCCTCCGGAAAGTCTAGCTTCAGCTTCCCATCTGTGGTCAAGCCCCCTCCAGACCCTCCGCTGCTGTGCATCTTCATGTGACTGATGAGATTGCGCTGCTGGGCAAACTTTCCTCCACACACTTGACACTCATAGGGCTTCTCTCCAGAGTGAATGCGCATGTGCTCGGTGAGGCGGTACTGACGAGTGAAGCGCATACCACAGGAGTCACAGGCAAAAGGTTTAAGGCCCAGGTGGCTGCGCATGTGGCGAGTCATGGTACCGCGCTGCGTGAACTTCTTGCCACAGATGCTGCAGGGGTAAGGCCGTGTCAGCCAGTGAGTTTTTTCATGCTGGCGTAAAGTGGCTGGATCTTTGTAAGACTTCTCACAGGAAGAACAGCGGTAGGGCCGGATCATCTCCCCAATACCCCCCGAACTGAGACTCTGGCTGGACTTTGTCTCCAAGTGGGACAGACTGTTCAAACTGTTGCTGCTGTTCAAGCTCCCATAACCATTTGTGTTATTGCTGATGTTTTTGGTGTTGCTGTTATTGCTGTTTCCCAACTCTCCACCAGAGTTACCGTACAGCTCTTCTTCTGTGTGTGTCTCCACGTGTGCGTTGAGCTGCTCAGAGCTCGGAAAGCCTTTGTCACAAGGAATGCAGACATACAGATTGTCCCCGAAACTCTCAGGTTCATACGGCATGTGGAATCTCCCCAGTGGTCCAGAAGGGGATGGGCGGCCTTCACTACTGCCTGTTTCCTCTGTGCCTGACCCACTCTTGTCGTCTGCTCCCTCACTCTCCTCCCCAGCCTTGTGATGATTGTGGTGTCGGTCTCCATTTTCGCCCCCTTCTTCCTCATCTTCATCCTCATCTTCATCTTCAGCTGTGTATGACAGTGGCTCGTGTTTCACCCAACGATAGATGTTGCCCATCTCTCTGCCAGCCTCTCCGCCTTCTGTGGGGGTGTCAGGGCTGGGGGGGCATGGGTAGCGGTCTGTGCCTTGTGAGCCTGAGCGGTGGAGGTGGGGGAGATGTGGGCCAAGTGGCTGGTTGAGATGGGGAAATGGTGGAGGTGTGAGAGAGCTCACCTGATCTGTTGATTCCATTTTTTCTGAGGGGAAAACTCTCCCATTCGCCCCCTGCATGGGACTGGTGCGGCCGCTCAGAGTCCCGTCCCGCTCGTCGTCATTGTGACTGTTAGCCAGATGGGATTGAGAGGGCGTGTGCTGAGACTGGGAGTTGGGACTTTTCTTGGAGAGATCAAGGCCGAAGTTGGGGGAGCAGTTCCTCTCAGGAAGGGCTGAGCGCAGGCCAAGCTGGGCAGGCAGAGTGGACTGCAGGGGCGGGAACACCTGAGAGCCCTGGGTGGAGGTGGGAGCATACAGCTCCCCTGCATGGATGGCTAGTCGATGGGGTACTAGCTCCTCAAGTCCCGGAGGCCGGGTTGTATGGCTATTCATAATTCCTCCCGGAGGGCAGGACTGGATGACAGGAGTTGAAACCCTATACCTGCCGCCGCCGCCTAAACCCATACCGGGTCCCATCTTTGCGTAGGGCAGAAACGTAGGACCTGCGCGGGGAGGGTACTTGCCATTTCTTTTCAGCTTCTTTTTGCACAAAGCTACCAAGTCGAGCAGTTGAAGGTAGCTGGCTGCAGCCAAAACAGCCCCTAGATTGGGTTCAGTGGGAGAAGTGGGGTCTCCATCATTAAGACGGCCCGTGTAGATGTAGTCCAGAATGACCCTGAAGACCGCTGGACTCACCATCTCGTGGTCAAGGTTGATAAGATTGTCATGGACCACCAATGACTTCAAGTAGAGGCTGCTGGCAGCCAGAATGTTCTTGTGGGCTCTGAAGAGGGCGTTCTGCACCACAATAATAACATCACACAGGAAGCCCTTGGTGCGCTGGCTGTTGAGCTGCAGGAGGAGATCCCTAGCATGACTTGGAACTTCCATGGCATCCAGCATCGTCTTCAGTCCGCCACCTGCAACAACAGATATCTATGAAATGTCATGCAGAGGTTAGGATTTCAAGACACAAAAACACAATTTGAAGTAGTTACTTTTTGCATCACAAGGGTCCTGCTTCTATTCCAATATATTTGGGGGCGTGACTGACATAAGTGCACAACTGAGAAACATTAACAATGAATCAGGTGCCGGCTAGCAGCAAGAACAATGGCACTCAGTCAGATATTCATATTCTTCTTTATTTTACCTCACAGTAAATAAGAATAAAGTATTTACCTGTGAGTGTGGTTTTTTTGCAATGACAAATGCAGAAAAAAATTAGAAGATAATTGAGAGTGAAATGGCGCAAAGTAGCTTCTGCATAAAAGTAACTGGAAATATTTTTTATAGGATTTTTAAGTTGTATTTTTTTAAATGATTTAATGAAATGCAAAATAGAGCATGAAACTTTTTCACGTTCGTTTCCCTGCCAAATCATGACAGAAGGATTCTTATTTGTTTGACGTGCTGTTTTTAAATCTGTATTATTTTTTATATTTCGCTTGCTTCATATATGTACATTGTCCTGTTTAATTTATTGTTGGAACTTAAACGAGAACAGATTGCAGAACTTATGTGTGGGAAGGGCATACCAAAGCTTCTCAGTAAAAAGTGAACTTTTGCTGAAGGTGGTTTTCTCATCATCAGAAATTCAAGTCTGTGCGTTCACATCCTCTAAAGCACGCAAAAAAAAAATGAGAGAAAGAACTAAGTCCAGAGAACCACAGATATATATTTTGTAGCTGCTGGCTTTCTGATAAAGTATTCCAGACTCTGTGTGCAGAGGTTTAAACAAAGTAAGGGCTGAATGTTTCACAAGTATGATGAACAGCAGGTATAAACTTGAGAGGGAACGGACGCATCCAAAAAAAGATAGGGCTTTCGGCTCCCATCCTGCAGAGTCATATAAGGAACACCGAATGCACACGATGTAAATCAACATGAGAAGGTTCGGTATATAAGCTGAGATAGCTCCAGGGATCCAACATACACGCACAAGCACACACACTCAAATATCAACACTAATTGTTCCATCAAGCCTAAAGTAAACTATATCAGCTGTACGCATGAAACATGATGTATTGTTCAATCAGTGGCATCTGAGGATAGTTTACTTATGAGATTAAATGTCTCAAACTGTCCCCGAGGGCTTAGTCTCAGTGATGGGAAACAAGCAACTAAATAAATATCATGTCATCTGTCTGATTGTGGTCTTCCTGACACCAGCTCGTTCACTTCTTGTTTATTTCGTTCGGTGTACGTGCTCAGCGCAAGAACAGACCGGTGGGGTTTTTTGTTGCTTTTTTTGTTGTTGTTGTTGCTTTTGGATTGTTTTTTGTTGTTGCTGTTGTTGTTTTGGGGTTTTTTTTTTTGGTCCTAAAATTCAAAGTCACTGCAGCCCAGACAGCAACTTTAGCAGAGTAATTCTGATCATCATGACATGACAAATGTTCAGTCAGAGGAAAAGTGAAGATGGACGTAAAATGATGGCACAGGCATTCAATCTAAAAGAACATCTTCAAACAAAGATCGAGAAAACATATTCATTTGCGATTGCTGCATCCTTGTTTAACTCTCGAAATTGGTCTTTTTTAAAATGTATTACTTTATCATATATTTTTGCAAGTAAAAAAAAAAATCGAAGGTAAAAAAAGAAGAATACAAATTTTAGTTTACGTTTCATCATTTCCTAAATTGTCATCTAAAGTGTTTCCACTTCTGGTTTCTCTCTGGCTATGATTTCTAGCGTCATTATTTACTGTAAATTTCAACAACAGTTTGATCAAACAAGTTTAGAAACTAATCTGAACTGAAGAATAGGGTAAGTACTTTCCGTAACTTGCTGAACTTTTCCAGATTCTTCATAGTGTTCATCTTACTGTCACCGGTAAGTGTGTGGAGCATAATGACACACACACACACACACACACACACACACACACACACGCACCCATGCATGCACACACATGCACGCGCACACACACTTGACATATTCTCGTCTAAATACAGTCCACAGCGACATACAGTGTCGCACGCTTCAAATCCAGCATTACATTAAATGATTTAATACATTCTTGTCAAAGATTGCTGAGCTTTCACAAGTTTGCATCCACATTTCTAATAAAAGTGTGAAACAAGAAGAGGAAGGGAAAAAAGTCAATTGCACACAAAAAAAAAAAAGATTTATATGCACCTGCAAGTGGCTCTGCAAACAAACTATTTTGGCAACAAAGCATAAAAGTGGCTGTGGGTTTCCCATCATGACATTACGGATTTTTCCTCTCTGGCTTTTGTGAGGCTGTCAGGCTATGTGAGAAGAGAAACACCATGGTACAGTGAAAGGCTCTTGATCAGGGGGTTATGTGTCAGCATCCTGTGAGGAAGCTATTGATGATTAAAAAGATATTTCATCATATCTGAAAACACGCCTGCCGCATTCACACGCCCTCCAACACATTCGCAGGTTGCACTGCAGCTTGTTGAGGTGGTTTGTTGGGTTGGATGAAACCATACAGAAACATTTTTGCCTGAGAGTTCCTGCCTCTCTGGGATGCAGCCTACTTTTTAACATGCTCGGGGGGACAGTGATGAAATTAAAACGATAATATTCAGCCTCTTGCATTTGATTAATATTCATGGTTGCTGTGTGCTCAGTCACTTTTGCGGTTTGGGGGTTGAAGCGGGAGACTAAACTCTACATTTCTGTCACATAAACACTCCAGACATCTGCTTTAAAGGCTGTGTTGACATTTTATTTTCTTTCATTGCAATTTGCTGCCCAAGCACGTACTCTTGTTTATTTTAGAACCCATTTAACCATGATCACACACACACACACACACACACACACACACACACACAAATATATATATATATATATATATATATATATATATATATATATATATATATATATATATATATATATATATATATAAAATGTCCATGTTCAATTTTTTTAAGGCAACACTGCAAAACAGAACCTGTGTATATTTGCAAGAAATATGTTTTACATGTTTTACAGCCGTTTTATTCAACTTTGTTTTGGATGATGTATTCTTTAATTTAGAAGGAGAGAAAGAAAAAAAACAAGCAGGAGAAACTTTACATGCATGAAATTAAAACAGAAGGTGTTTTGGGGTTTTTTTAGCACTGACGCTGAGAAACACCAACGCAGATCACGACAATGAGAGGTGCTATAGCGTCGTCTCGTCAGATCAGCAGTTTCCTGTTTTATTACTGTAATTGCGCATGTAAAAAAAAATAATTAAATTTTGACAGCCAATCTCGATCGGAGCCGAATCACATCGGTCAATAAATCATAAATCATCATCATTTTTAATCACGTTAACCAGGTCAGACACGTAAGAGTCAACGTAAAAAGTTTTTTTTTTTTTCCTTCAGGATGGTTGAATAATTTCATGCAAGTTGCTCATCAGAATCGGCTTTAGTAACCAATATGAATTTATTCCAAAATAAAATGAGTTTCAGATTTTTGTCAGAAGCGTGCTGTTTGTGAGAAGTCTTTGCGCGATTTCTGAGCACTTTTTATGCAGTTTGTAAGAGCCTTCAGCGTGTCTGGTCCCCTCTGCGTCTAACATCTGTTTTACTCCCCTCTCCACAGTTATTGAACACTCTTGAGTGAACCCCCCCCCCCCCCCCCCCGAGCTGAAGCGCCTCATCCTTTACTTCTCTCTTTATCTCCACCAGAAAGAACCTTCAATCATGTCCAGACGCCGACCATTTTCAGCTCCTAGTGCTTCGCGCAAGGTGTATCACACACACACACACACGCACGCACACGCACGCACGCGCGCACACACACACACACACACACAGCTGCTTCTCATAGCAGCTCCTCGACCTGTCAACGGTATGGAGGAGAAGCATCTCTTCTTCTATCCTGCTGCTACACACGCCTGTCAACATAAAACGCTCCGAACTCAAAGCGCACAAATAAATACTCTCCAGCGTGTGTGTGTGTGTGTGTGTGTGTGTGTGTGTGTGTGTGTGTGTGTGTGGTCTGGGACATTATCACACGCACACGCACACACACACACACACAAACACACACACACACACACACGCACACACAGTGGTAGGCCTTTTTAATGTGGCACCTCATGATTTTGCAGCAGCTTCCCTCTAAAAAAAGAAAAAATGTGAGGCTATTGGCTTTAGTGAAGAACAGATGTTCCCTTAAACTTTAAATATGATAAATCATTAAATAATGTGACTGTATAGACTGTTTTTAACCGGGGGGTAAAAGGTTTTACAGGCTTAAGAGAAAAGGATTTGCGTTGCATTCGAATCCTTGAAACACGATTTTCAAAGCTCTTTTGATTTTAATAATTCCACAAATTGTTTAAAACGTTCTAAAAAGAAAAAAAAACTCAAAAAGCGATGAAACGGACACGAGAGATAAATCAGAGCGCGAAAACGTCTGCCTCACATCAAAATGTGAACCTGAAAACAAGCGGAATTATTTAACGAGAAATAGACTTTTTTGTTGTTGTTTGGATTTGTTTTGGGTTTTTTTTTTTGTTGGTTCGTTTAAGGGGATTTCATAAATTCTGCTCTCCTCCTCTACTCTTTTCCATGTCAGAGCGTGTGAGTGTGCCGCCACCTCCTCCTGCTCCTCTACGTGCTGGGGTCCAGCAGCGCAGCGGCGTATCAGCTCTTACCTGCATGCCCGATGTCTTCTGCCATCCGATCTAAGTCTCCGGTAATGATCATCTCTTTAGTCTCCAGGAGTCATATCTGACGTTTCAGCTTTGAACTGCCAGCCTCCAAAAAACCATGCCAGTTTTCCGAGCGCGTCTGCCAGCTCTTTTTTTTATATTATTATTAATTGATATGAATTTCTTGTCGCTCCTTAGGTCCGTCCTCCCACCCACTTCTCTCTCTCTCTCTCTCTCTCTCCCTCTCTCTCTCTGCCCCTCCTCTCCTCTCTTTCTTATCCCCTCCTATGAAAGAAAAAAAAATACGTGCTTAGAACAGCATCAGTTTCCTCCAGTTTTTTTTTCTACTAATTTCCTTTAGCTATTTTTGAGTCGGGAGCAATAAGACGCACCACCGGGATGATAATGGAACCTCTATGCGCCTCGAGTGTTTTAGCGCCCCGTGTGATGTCAGTCTATAATAAAAACTAAAAGGTAAAATCGAGGGCAGGAACTTCATGTGACCCCGATTTGAACTTCTCAACACATCGTCTTAAAGAGACAGGCAGCTTTATTATTACGCTGCCAGCTTGCATTTTGGAGATGCGATTAATGATGGAAATGTTCAAAGAGTTGCGCAGCTTTTCTCCTCAGAGGGTCTTTTCCGTGATTCCCTCCAAACCATGGCGACATCTGATTTGATTTTGTTGTTGTTGTTGATGTTGTTGTTGTTGTTCTGGCGCCCTAACAGAATCAGCACTTAACGACTTGCGTTTATTTGCTATTTAACTCGCGTATTTTATTTGTTGCAATGGTGTAAGTTTGATCTATTTAATTAAGGGATTTAAAAAAGACGAAGGAGAAGCTGAATGAGAGAGTCTCTCAGGTCCTCCTGGTAATGTGTGAAGGGCCTCAGTTGTAGGGAATTCAATTTAACTAAGTGGAAAGTAAATTGATGAACGTTTGAACCTCAAATTTAAACATTTTAAAAGACTCAAAGAGATAAAACACCTCCAGTGCCATGTCATGTTAACGTCACCTGATGGAGGCTGAACCGGTCAACATTACCGGCCAACTCAGAACAGTGACTTTTGTGTTTAAAAATAAATATCATCCATAAATTCATTTTTTTTAAAACAAAACAATTGGATTTTACATGGCTGATGTGACAACGTATCTCTGAGACGATAAACGCAGCTCTGAGCAGCCGTGTTACCTCCGTTTTGTCTTTCAGCGTTCTCCCAAACTATTATTCCAAATTGTCCACAGCACATCTAAGCAGCCTGTTTAGTCCTAGCATGGAAGAGTCCAGCATTTTGTGTTCTGTGGCTTTTAAAGGGGTTGCTCTGGTACGTGTTGGAGGGAGAATCCTCTCCCAGGAAGTGCTGCAGATGAGTTCAACGGACTGTCATCATCACAAGTCAAAACAAATACAGAAAATATAGCCGGTTACACCTGATAGCCTCAGCTTTAGGCCGGACGTGGCCGATCCAGATGTTGGACGTTTGTGAAAGCAACATCAGGACCATTGGATCAAAAAAGACAAAGAGGTGAAAGAGTCTGTTTGGATGATTGCATCCCTGCAGAGCTCCACCGGCCCTTCACTCTGACTCGGTGTAGGATCCCACGTCTACACGGATGCCATCACTGCCTCTCAGCCGTATCACAAGCTTACCTCGGACTCATGTCTGGTGTTCTAGCCGTCTGTCTGCTCTCCTTTTCGTCATTCCCTCGTAAAGACCTCCGCTGTTTCCTGAGTGTCCGGCTCCCTCAAATCTCTTCTTCCGCGTAATTTTTGCAGCCTTCTCTCGTCCTCTCGTTCGCCCTCTTAAATACACAGAATTTCTCACGCGTTAACGAGGCTATCTGACACTTCAGACTGTGTTGGGGTCCGGTCGGACCAAACCTGCCGGTGGAGACTTTACGCGCACAGCGACACCCAATGGCGCACTGAGCGGCAGCGCGGCCCGTCGGGCTTGTGGAGGGGGGGACATGCTGCGCACTGATTTGGGGCCAAATACAAGTTGGGAATGTGTAATAGGTGGAAAAAAACAAACACACAATCAGCCAAACATGAGTCATATTGAATGAATATCAATAGGGAATGTGTTTATCCTACAAAAAAAAAAAAAAAAAAAACTCAAAACTACCCTATAAATCTATAATTCTCCATTAAAAAGGCTGGTTAACTCTTTACAAGCTGGTAAAGTGAGATTTACTAATAAATTAACAATAAAATATCCAGTGATGGAAGAAGTCATCTACTACATTAACAATATCAAACTACAGAAATTGTGTCTTAACTTGAATGCCTCGCATTCAAAATTGATGAGCACCAAAGTGCCTAATGTTCCTGGAAAGCAGGAGAACCTTGAACTTTTATCCTCCATTTTTAACGTTACAATTCTGCATTAACATAAAGTTGCCACTAAAAGTTATGAAGTGTAATTTTTTTTAAACGTATTTCACATTTAACTGTAAAATGTGCATCTGAACCGATAGTAATAACAATAGGTCAGCTTTAAGGTGCGTCAAAGGTAATTAAAACTGTACTTAAGAACGGTCATTCAACGTTGAACAACATTGATTTTAAAAAAAGGGTTTAAATTATCATCAATTGTCAAATTTATCATTTTGTATCAGTATCAGCAGATATTGGTCTTTTTATCAGTGTATGAACCTTATGGTCGATATTTATTTCATCCCAGTTTTTCTCAACTGTGTTCTTCTTTGAGGGAACTGTGGCAAATATACAAATGATCAACTTAACCAAGTGTTTTAGAAACACAGGAAAAATTCAAATTGTCTGCATGTGTTTTTCTGTATGTACAAAAAAATGTTAATATCGTATAACACATATTCTTATGCAGATAATATCAACATTGGTGTCAGAATCAGTTGGAAAATATCAGCACATTGGATAAAGAATCTAATATCATACGTCATTAAATTCAATGTGTACATGATAGAATACATTTCTAAGTCTGCATATGAGTGGTGATTGACGTCACTGTCCCTGAAAGCCAGTTGCTCAAATTACCAGAAGTAACTGAATATCTATAAACATAAATTGTAACTCACATTTAATTTGTTCTACATCCGTCATCCATTTACCCTTTATATTTGAAATTTTAGCAAAGACCAAGGTCTGAAGTTGATTAAATTAATTATTTTACCATCCCCGAGAGCATGTTAGCAGGCAGATGTGTTCCAGTGGAACGCTCAGCAGCCTCGCTCCTATTCAGGTCTGTTTTGATCACAACAGCAGCTGACAATCTCATAAAGTGTGGCCTCTTCCTCTTGAAGTTTATCTCAGTTCAAGTTGCTGGTGTCGCATTGAAGAGTTGTGCTGCACCCCGAGAGCCTGGTGAAGTGGAGGAAGGTATTGTCTCTCACTTCCATGTTCCCTTGATGAACTGCTGATAACCTTGCAGACAGAGGTGGGCAGCACAGCTCAGGAGAATAGATACATGTTCTATCAAGGATGTGAGCGCCTTTCGATTCATGCTCCAAAATAGTTTCTTCCTCCGAGGGAAGCAGAGCGATGTCATACGCTGCTTGTCAAGTAGGTTAATGCGTTTGACACAACTCTGTTTTAATTTACGCTCAATGATGGTGTAATAGTAGCCGAGGGTCTCACTCCTAACAGGCCAAACACAGAATCTTGACTTCACCTCAGTGTGTGTTTTTTTCAACAAAAAATAAATAAATCGCTCAAAAGCTTTATTCAGGATATTAAAAACATTTGGCAATGAAGCACATCATTAATTAATTGATAAAAGTAATTGATTTAATCTGAGGGGGATCTTTGGCACAACTGAGAGTGGCTCACAGCAGTAATTCTAACAAAAAAAAACAAGGTTTTTCAAATAATTGATTCATTCAAATGAATCAATTATAGATTATGTGTTTAAAATAACAACAACAGCGCAGGGAAGGCACCCTTGACCTCATGTATGAATTTAGTTTGTAGCGAGAGATCTGAGAGTAACCAGCGGAGGGCAGTGACATGCCTTGACTCCACCTCGTCTGCGGGAAATTAAAAGTAGAAGAAGATTTCGAACTTTAAAGTTGATCAATTCATTTATTCACACACTTGACAAAATCTATCTGAAATATTCAAAATGCTTATCATGGCCAAAAATAATATGTTTAATTTATTTTGACTAATCAATTATTAGAAAATTACATTCATACATTTTTTTTAATTAATCAACACCCATTCAGAATTTTTCCACCTAAAGTAGCCTTTCCACAGATTTTATTTCCATCAAGCCATGCCACACACCTCGGAGTGAGGTGTGTTTATGCATCTTAATATCAATAACTGATTTTGAAATCTGTATAAAAAAAACCCAAACTTTTCTCTCTCTCTCCTTTAACGAGAGGGGAAAAAGTGGATTTAAAAAGTGAGATGGGGGGGGGGGGGATGCTTTATCCGCCTCTGGCTGCAGCCATTGTCTTCCAAAGCAAGACTTTATCTGACTAATCAATCAGTCTCCAGAGGTCTGCGCTGGACTGGACAGAGGACTTCAGCTTGTCAAAACAAAATTGAACATACTCTAATCTGGAGCGCAGCAAACCTGAAACACTGAACTTTTAATGAACTGAAGAAAAAAGAAAAGCCACCAACTTGCTGGTTGTAAGTAATGATTCGATTAAAGCCGTGTGAGCTGAGCCCCAGGAAGTCCATCCAGAAGTGTCCATTTTCCCAGACTAACATTCAGTGGAGATAAGGCAGGCAGAGCGGCTAAATCCCTGAACGGTCACTCTCTAAATCATACACCTTCCCCAGGGTTTACGGCAGGTTTACATGGATTCTGCAGAGGCTTGGATGCATGATGGGGGTGAATTGTGCACTCCACTTGCCAGACATCTGTGAGCAGATACGCTGCACAATGTCCCCAAGGGCCCAAAACATCTAATTTCAATTTGGATCTTGAGTGACGAATATTCCGGTCACCTTATTATTGCTGCGTTTCTGTCTGCCAGCAGAGACACACAGCAGGACCAGACAATAAGCAGGACGGTCGAAAAATAAACTCAGCACCTTCAACAGAAAAAGAGAAAAGCAATGTTTCACACGTCTCCCCCCAGCTGCATGTTTTCCCCTCTCCTCTTCCATTCATTTTCATCAATCATCCCTCTCTCCGTACCTTGGGTCACACACATCTCCAGATGCTGACTGTGACCATCACACCATAGCAAATACACACACGCGCACACACACACACACACACACACACACACACACACACACACACACACACACACACACACACACACACACCCCTCTGGACTCCCCTCACCACCCAAAATTGAATGCTAGGTTCAACATTTACACACGGATGTCTCTTAATTCATTATAATGAGCAGTTTTGCGGTAATTTTAGAGTACAGGCGTGCAAGACATGTCATTTGAATGAGTAGGACTGTGCGTGTGCGTGTGTGTGTGTGTGTGTGTGTGTGTGTGTGTGTGTGTGTGTGTGTCTGTGTCTGTGTCTGTGTGTGTGTTTGTGTCTGTGTGATCGCGATTCTATTCTAGTTTGAACATCTGCTGGTGATGAACAATTATAAGGCCATGAGTGGATCCAGAGTAGAATTTCCCTTTTTCAACAAAGAACAACATGACCAACAGATTATAAATGCAAACTAGTTCTTGGTTTTAAGAATGTAACTCCTCTCAAGTATATCGTTCTTCACGCCAATCAGCAGGGTGCTGCTTCCAGATCAGCTGAACGATTCACACTGTAGAAGGCAGGCTTGACGCTCCTGTTTGATCAGGTTTACGGCAGCTGAGAACAACCTGCCTTAATATGAAATTCCTTATCTCGTAGAACATTTAACATTGATTTTTGACCGGAAAAGCAATCAACACACACACGTGAAACTTATTTACGAGCGCGGCCTTGTCAGTTTAGTCTCTCCAGTTTGCGTATCAGTGTGTGTGTGTGTGTGTGTGTGTGTGTGTGTGTGTGTGTGTGTGTGTGTGTGTGTGTGTGTGTCTGCAGAGCACATGGCTGTCCGATGCATGGTCCCTGCTGCCTGGTCTCTCCTCATTAGCCTCACACAGTGCAGCCTCTCGCCCCTCTCACCTCCTCCTCCCCTCCTTCTCCTCCTCCACCTTCCACTCACACAAGGAGGGAAGAGCGAACCTTTTGTTTTCTGTGTCCGACCTGCACCCCGTTCCAGACCTCCTCCTTTTCTCTCCTTCTCCCCTCCACTGACTAAATCTCTTTTCCGGCTTGATACTGCTGAAAACCATATGGTGTGTGACATCATCAGGGCAGGAAGCAGGGAGAGGGGAATGGTAGAGCAGGGGAGAGATTGGCTTGCCAGGTTTCTGTGCAGTGATGTCAGCAGAAAAGCACTCTGGGAGGCCTGTTGGGGGGTGAATGCAGCAGAGCAGGTTGGAAATTGAATCTCCTTTTTATTATCTCACTCCCACCTGGATAATCAGGGTGAGACGAGAGGTAGCGTACACCTTGAGGGGAACCTTGATGTCCATATCAAATATTCATGACATGTGAGTTCACGCACTGTTTACCATGTTCCATTTCCTTTTGAATGCTCATAGCGTTACAACATTTTTCCCCAAAACTGATTGAAAGAGTTTCATTTTGTTACAAATAAAGTTTGGGACATTTAGCCTTTGAGTCACTAGCTGCTCCAATCTGTTCGCCAGGCTTTATGTCTGTCACCCTCCCTCCCTCCCCCTTTTGTTCTCTGGGTGAACTCTTCAGCTTTGTTGTCAGATCCTGGTCTCCATACCATCACCGACCCATCCAGCGTTCTATCAGAGGAGAGGAGAGGAGAGGCTGTGGTTTTGGAGCCGATCTCTGCGCCCCCTTGCTGCCCCCTTTCTCCATCTCCTCTCTGGCTCCTCTGGGGACACACCTTGGCCAGGCCCCAGGAATCAGGGATTCAGGACAAGGCTAAGGGGGGGTGGGGGGGGGGGGCAAGAGAGGGAAGGAAGGATATCACAAAAGAAAGAGGAAAAACAGAGTTGACCTAATACTTAAGTACTGTACTGCAGCACCCACACAAACACAAAAGCACAAGAGATGCGTTCCACGGAGGTTTTAAAGAAGATGATGGTGCGCATGGCGTTCTAAAACCATTTTAGCTCAGAAACAATGCGTTTTGATGATGGGCTGACGTTTCATTTTACAATGCATCAAATACTCTGCTCATATACTCTACTTCAGTTTTGAGGTAAAAGTTATTTCACACATTTATTTTAGAAACAATAAATTTAAGCAAATATGATCAGAAATAAGTACTTTTTAAATACAAAGTAATTCATGCAACTCACTTCACCAACTCACTCATTCACATTAGACAGACTGCAAATGTTCTAGCGGAGGTGCTATCGCCTTACTATCACCCGTCCAAGTATGTGTCAGTTGGGTGCGCACTCATTTACTTCACATTGGCACAAAAATGTGGGAAAATTACAGAAAAGATTAGCTTGGCTGGTGGTGGGGGGGTGAGTTTTAGTATTTTTTTGCTCCTACGTTGTGTTTTCCCGCCCACCACCACTGAATGCACCAGCGGGTGGCTCAGTCCTTGAGAAGAGTCGTCAGATGATCTCCATGGTTATCTGTTGACACTTTGGCAAAAATAGCGATTTTATTACAAGTTTTATTCCAAACAGTGAAGACAGTGTGACTATATCTCCCGCAAGAAAAGTGCTCCACTTATCAGCAGCAGTCTCGTGACTTTCCTGAATGATTCCTCACATTTCTTCATCACTCGGTTATTTTCCTATGTGAAGGCGCGACGGCAGATGATTGCTGCACGTCCTGCAGTTTTAATTAGAACTGTCCTTTTCAGCGCACATGGAATTTAAAAAATCTGAATCTGCAGTACGACAACCAAGGTTGCCAAAGGTTTTGCAATCCAACTGGCTGTGTGTGCAATAAAAGACAACAAGCTGTTTATAATCAAACTTTAGTTGCCTTCTGAGCAGTTCAATCATAAATTACAATGTTTTCCTGTTCCAGCTGTATAAAAAAATGTAGTTATCATACTGTGTATGAAATGGGAAAACAAGTGATTCCCTTGGAAGATAAATGAGTGTTTCCTGTACTTGTACATTTGCCAGAACCAGCTCTGGTAACTTTATTCCGCAAGGAAGATGTGGGATGATGAGGAATGACGAGCATGGAAAGAGAGATGGCAGAATGTAAAGGGAAGCGAGCGAGTGAACTTGTATGAAATGTCGACTGAATGTGAACAGAAATCGAGACGTTCCCTATTACAGGGTGGTGATGGTGTGAATTTTCATTGAGGGGGAGGCTTTATTAATCTGAGATAAGCATATCAGCTCTCCACGCTACTTCATGCATTAACCTCCAGTTCTGCAGTCTGACTCAACATTTGCGGGATGTTTGCCTGTGCCTGCTTGAACCGAAAGTGTGATGTGCTCGCCCCTTGTGCCCTACAGTCCAGGGTTAGTGTGTATTTGAGGCCTTTGCTCTCGTTCTTCTCCAGTACTACTCTCAGGGTTTTATGGGCTGTGTGCTGCGGTGCAGTGACCTCCCTCTCACCCCGGTGCCACCCAGCCGGTGCAGGATTCAGGCGCGCATGGCCCCTGCCAAAACCACATAGCGCCACATCTGCAATCCATAAACGCCAGCCACTCTTGCTCTTCTACTCCCTCGCCCACACTGCTTCAAACTCTCACACTCCTCCATTTCTCTCTCTCTCACCCGCGAACTTTTTATTTTAATTTCCAAATTCCATGCATCCCCCTTTTTTGCATTCCTTTGACTCCTTCCTTCTACCACTTCTGGTTTTGTTCATGCTGAACATCAACTTGCTCTTCCCTTATCTCTCATTCCCTCACTGCCCCTTTTCTCTCCTTCCGTTTCTTTATCCACATCCAATGGAAAAATCTCTCACCCATTATATCTCCAGTGGGAGCCAACCGAGTGTGGTGGCAGTGAACTGGGAACCACAAGACATTCCTGATCCAAAGAAGCACTAAGTCACCAGTGTTCATGTCTTCTGACAGTGGCCTGTGCCAAACACTCACTTAAGGGCTGGATTCAGTGTTACCACGTTGCAGTTGGTCCCGAACAGCTAAATGTTTATCTGTTTCAAACGGACAGTGTTGGGGAGTAAATGCGCATCCGAATACAGTTCCATTCTTGTACATGTGTTTCTTAAGAGCCTTCTCCATTCTGAGGGTATTGAATTCTCTCTCCCCTCACCATGAACTGTTGGCCAGCAGAACACACAGCACCCCCCCCCCACACACACACACACATACACACACTTTATGTGTTCAACACATCACTGCTAGTGCCCTTGCCTTAATACATGTCCCAAAAAAAAGGAAATAAATTGAGTGTTACCACAAAACTGTCCAGGGCTTAGAGCTTACCCCCACCCCCCCATGGGCAATAGAGACATTAGTCTTTCTCGATTGTATTATCTTTTTTCCCCTTCTCTTCCAACTGTTTTTTCCACTGTAATCAAATAAAAATGCACGGGGTGAACTTTTGCTCCGCTTTGTTTCTTGGATCATGTTCTCCTCTCCATCCCGAAGTCTTCACCTTCTGGTTTCCCAGACATACTGGCATGCCTCTGTGGTGCAGTCCCAACAGAGCCCCAGGATGAATCATGTTGCAGCAAGCATGCAAGAGCTCAGCTTTATGATAAATATTGTAATTCATAAATCAGCATCTCCCTAAGCAGAAAAGTATGGGGCAGAGAAGGACACAGCATTGCAGCTTCGGCTTGAAAAACAACAGTGAGGTTGTGATCCGAGCATGTGCATGGAAGAGGAGGCTTCAGGTCAGGTCAAGACCACCAAGGGGGGAAAGCCAGTGTGTCTAAGTTGCTGTCAGTGCTTCTATTTTTAGATCTTTAATGTAATTTTATGCACCCTATTTATTTATTTATTTTTAAAATCAGGGATACAGAGCAAATATGCTGGAGAATAATTGTTTTCAGAGCCATTTCTTACTTTTGGATGTTGGTGGTGCCAGGGAGCTTGAAACCGCTGGTACTGGTCAGGAAGGCTGGGCTTGTTGTCTTTTCGACACTTGTGCTGTATATTGTTTCATTCTGTATTCAATTTCTAATGTCAGTGGTGATTTATTAGATCTTGCTTGCCTTTCTTTTGGAAAGCCCATTCAGGCATATTTGCGATAAAATATTATACACAGAAACAAACTTGACACACACTACTTGACACAAAATCTGAAAAGACCACAAGTCTTTCAATGACAAATTATGAGAAAGCTTTTTTAGATTTAAAATACAGCTTGGGGGTTCTTTTTCCATGACTTGAGTTGCTTAAGTATCACCAACATTATCCGTGAAATAGCTGTCCCAGTAAAAACATTTTTTTCATGACTCCAGGCATTAAATCACATCTGCATGACTTCAAACAGTTGCCCGTGTAACAGGCTTAATGCGTGAGGTCACCCACATGTCAGTTGTTGTAGCACTCATTTGTTTAATCTTTAAGTCCTCCACACACCGAGCTATTAGTTCACTACTGCTCCACGAGGTTTGAGGCTCGAGTCCTTCAACAAACCTTTCATAATACTTATTCTTTACTGCCCTCTAGTGGTCAGAGCTGCTGCAGCAAGTTAAACAACTGAGCCAGACGGCAACAGCTGGCTCCAGATCAGCAGTATGTTTCTCCCTAAGTGCGTGGAAGCTAAACGGTGGACCGTTGGCCAAAATCTAACCTGTGTTGTGTTGTTGGAACGCAATTTGTATGTGTGCAACCCTTTCCGCTGAACTCATGATAAAGTGTCACACTTTTCAAATTCCAATTATTTCAAAAATATAACTGTATCTAATATTTTCGATTTTTTTTCATCATGGGACCTGTTATTTGTATTTATTTATCACATCTTGCGAATCAAATGAAATCTTATGGAAGGACCAATTTGGCCCCTCTTTTGGCAGCCCTGCTCCACAAGAAATACGAGCAACGAGACACTTGGACTCAAAATGTTTTTATTTTACACGCATGACAGTTTTGGAAATGCAGCATTCTTGTGACGCATGTTCATGTTCTTGGTCGTGTTTGCATTTCCCCTCCTCTACTCCATGTCCAAGTCCTCCATCTCCACAGTGACCTCTCTTTTCACCCAGGGTAAAGGCGAGGGCACGTAGGGGTCGTACGTCCAGCGAGGGTAAACTCTCTTGTACAAATTCATCAAGACCGTATCTTGTGATCGCAGCTGACTATCGAACACACACTTCATGTGACCGTGTGTGCCTGAAAAACAACAACAACAACAACAACAAAATAACCCCCACGAAATTGGATTTTCCTGAAACAGGTGCACAGCTTCTGGAATGTGTCTGAACAACTTTGTTTGCAGATGTTCTCACCTAATGCCTCCTTGATGTGGCCTCTCCGACCCCACTTGGTTCGCATCTCCACAGGCTTGAACCACATAATATCATCTGTCACGGAAGGAAACACAAGAACGGTAGTATGCCAGTTAAAGCAACAGGCAAGGAAAAAAAAAAACATGAGTCAAAGAAGAGTGCGTTTCCTCTCACCTCTGTTAAAGAACATGTAACGGACGACTGCAGAGCGCCGGTTAATTTTGAACGGGTGTCCGCTCAGTACAATCCTCTTCAGCACAACCCGTTGAGGGTCACAGCTGAGCAGACTGCCTGTAGCCACCAAGTCCTGCATGTCTAGACGGAGGCAATAAAAAGAACACAAGCTCAAGTACCAGCACAGAATCATCTCGAGTGGATAATTGAATAAATCAAGCAAACAAACTGCAGAATGGATGGTCAAAAGTTTAAAATCAAAGCAGCCAGACCATAATTCAATTTACTTATTTTCAAATATAAATGGGACTTTTCATCTCACCATCGGGCCTTTGTTTGAATAGCAGGACTCCCGTGGGGGGGAAGGTGATGGGAGCGTACACTGACACCACAGTGGGGGCATCTGGCCTGAGGAAGCGCTCCATTTTATGCTTGTCAGCTACAGATGAGCAGAGCCAAGTCAAACACTCAGTAACTCCTTTTACAACTTGCGCTACAACCAGCAGCTAAACCAGATTCAGATGTGACATCGGCGCGTCGAGGAGGTTGTCCTCGCCGAGCTCAGCAGCGGAGGAATGTCTGGGACACCTGGGCTGTGAAGGCCGGCCCACAATGACACCGTACTCACATTATTGACAAATGAGATGAAGATAAACTCCAATTTTGTGTCACCTTTTATACATCAAGCTCGTTCCAATCAGTTGAAAGTTTAAACTAGAAATCAAAACAATGCAGGCTGAGTTTGTTCCTGAATAACCAAATCCCTCACGAAACTTTTACAACTGTATTAAGAGTAAGAGATCTCTACTGACTTTTTAAAATTATCCGATGTTACCTAACAATAATAATTGCAATAAAACGTCATTAGCACGAAAACCCGTCTGTATTTTTTTGATGGAAGAGAAGACTTCCTGGGCAGGTCCTCAATGTGGGCCAGGTCCCAACTGTGTTCAAACTACTACAGGAATGTGGTCTCGGTGGTTTGGACATCAGTGTGTCATAGGCGCATTTACAGCAGTTTACGTGTCTCACTCAGGTGGATTCCACTTGTGCCGAGAAACCAAGCGATGCTTGAGAGGTGTCCTACCTGAAGTGTGCTGAGAGAAGATGGGAGAAGCTCTGAATCTCCGAAACCCACAATGGAACACCAGCTCTTCTTTAGATTTGATGGGCTCTGTGTTGCTCGGATGTCTCCTCACCAAAAGTTGCATCACTGACATCTGCATAGAAGGTAGGTGGGAAACAAAGACTCATCCAGAAAAGTCAAGAACTATAAAAATGTCTGAGTTTTCCTGAATTTCTTTCAGAGGTCCGTACCTTCTGTTCATGGGGTAAGAGGGACACTAATACCAGAGGTTTACCCGCCTGCACACTCTCCATCACAGAAAAAGGCACATCACTAATGTGCAGAGTAACATACCAGCCCACCTACGAGAGATGCAGAGGAGTCAGCAAATGCACAAATCCAAGGAACAAGGAAGAGTCGCCATCATCTTACCATGGCTCCCTCCTCCTCTGCCGTCGCGTCAGCCAGTAAACGGCGGCGGGTGCGCTCAAAGCTCTGGAACTGGAAGATGCGTGAATAGTTGAGAGGCAAGTTCTCCATTGGATCCCAAGGTGAGGAGCGGAAACTTTTTAAGCCTCTGTAGCGCTGAAACCTGTGGACACAGAAAAGCAACAGCTTCAATTTTAGTGTTGCGCCTCAGTACGCGGTGTAAAACTGTTCTGCATAGGTCGCAGAGCTGACCTGATTCTAGCTGGTGTGTCAAGGGGCGTGTCCACCTCATCAGGGAACATTTCATTGACTCGAGCTTCGCGGTAACGTTTGAGACCCTCTTCCTCAGCTGCCTCGTCCATGTGCTCATCATAGCGCTGATCTGCTCCTGCTCGCTCTGTGGAGCACACCTCTTCTTCCTCCTCCTCCTCTTCCTCCTCTGAGGCACAGCCTGAACCAGGGGCCTGAACAAATGTAACAAAAGAAATTACAATTATCATGTGGTTGTATGCTGCAGTTTACGTCCATGTGGGCACCCTTTCTGTTTCTAAGGGGGGTTTCAAACCAAATCCAGTGCTGCTATTTGTGTGACACATATGATGAACTGCAATCACGCTATCCAGTAGGTGGCAGTAATGTGCACCTAAAAGATGCTCACCGATTACGAGAGGGAGAAGATCCTGTACCACCGATGCCGACTCTTTCTCGAGTTCCTCTCTTCAAACTCAAGACAAACTGGACAACAGAGAAGACTTTGACTTCCAGTCTGATCTCCAGCTTCCCTGACTGGCTGCAGCACCGTGACATCAGGTTGCGCCTTTCCAAAAGTTGCCTCACCACCACAGGTAAAGCACACTCTCTCCTTTCAAATGCATCAGAACCTGTGTCTCCGATGTAGCGCCTGATCTGGTCTGAATACAGCCGAAGTTATCGTGTTGAATAACGGCCAGAAAAGGGTTTTTGAAGTACATTATGGTGTCACAGTGACGCTAGCTGTCAGGACACAAAAATGTTCAATTTGTGTGAAATTTTGTTCTGATTTGCCGAAAAGCTCGAAGCCCAAAATCAGTCATATCCACTGTGACCTTTAACGCCCAAAATCAAATCTTTTTATCCTCAAGTCCAAGCAGATGTTTGTGCCAAGCGCATTCACAATGGGGGCATACAGACAGAAACATAATGCCTCAAGTCATGACTGTCGCCAGCGTCAAACAACCGTAAAGATAATCAGCAGAGCAGAGCTGACAGGAAAGCCAAAGAGTCCCGGGATATGTGCTGTGAAAGCGACCTCTGGAGCCATTTCCACTTTAAACTCATCATTAGCGTCAACGGACAGAAAACCGTTATCTCTGACCACAACTGCCTCCAATAGAGGCAAAAATGTGCTGGTCGCAAAACAAATCCAACACAATGGGTTTGACCACCTGCCTTTTATTTTTTTTTAGATTACCCTCCAGGAATCACAATGCATCCAAGAATCTATTTCCCTCATCCCTATTTGTCATATTCCATGTTCAAGTGAATGTCCAGTTTTATGTTTATAGAGCAAAGCCCCAGGCCACAAGAGGAGAGAGACTTTGACCCAACAAAAGAAAAGGACATTTTATCCATCATCGTGTCAGCTGATCCAAAAATATACATTTTTGTCACAAGTTAAGGTTTCTATTGAAATAAAGTCACAATTTTTGTAAATACTAATTCAAATGGTTTCTTTAATGTGACCACAAAGGAATTTGAAAGGTCCAGTTTTTTTTTTTACTTATAAGCTATGGTATTTTGTTTAATACACCAGTCACACAATGACCACACGTATACACATATACCAGCCAAGACAAAGAGGTTCTAATTTCAGAAACTGCAATTGTTCGATAGCCGAACATAAACAGGACTAGCCCAGCCACAATAACAACAAAAGGCTTCCAAAAGCCCTTCAAACTATCTGCAGCCTTGTGTGCCCGACTAGTAAATCTTGGTTTGCGTACATCTACATTTACAGGCCATTTCCAGGGTGTGAAGAGAAACGATGTCAAACATCCACCCTGACAGTATCTTGAGTCTTCCCCGGCCACTATATTAGCATAAGGAAGTGAATCATCAAAGAGGAAAAGGCTACAGTGTTCGCTCGACTGGCAACTGACAGGAGGAGCCAGACACACTCAGCAGGGAGCTGATTCACAACCTTTCCTACATCCCTGCCGCAAAAATAAAAATAATCATTATCATTTGAAGTACCATTTTCCCCATTGTTAACTTTTCCTTATTCCAAACCACAACATCAAACAAATGCTAATAACAATTAAAGATCGTGTTGAAGCTGTTGCATGAGGAGTTTTCCTGACTCCTTTTCAAGCAGAACTGAAAATAAATAAATGGTCAACCCCTCCTCTCGTCCAGACAGGAAGTTCTGTTTACAGGCCAGGAAGACAGGGGGCTTCTCTCGGGACTTCTCCTCCAAACACTATTGTTGTGGTGAGCAGCCTGGCACTGCAGGCCACAGACAGACACTAATAAAAACACAAACGGTGCCTCTCAATCATTCCGTGCACTGAGTGTGGGTCACGTATGCACAGCTCCAGACCCAGAACCGCTGAAACCCAAACGTTCATGGCTTCTACTCCGGTGATTTCTAACACCGTCATCCTTTAGAGGACTATCCTGTCTGTGTATATCCTCTGTTGCTATGACAACAAGCTGCACATGAGCAAATGAACTCAAAGGGCCAGTGTGCAGCAAGTGTTGTTTCCTGTATACATGAGGTGACAGGACGCTGGGGAGCAGGGCCAAAAAAACAAACAAATAAAACAACCTGCTGTGCATGAGGTTCACGTTTCTATGGCAACATAATCTTGAAGTCAGAAGCCAGTGGTCTGTTGTGGGGTTTTTTTTGTTCGTTTTTTTTTCTAAAGAATTTTACAATGATTATAGGAATCGGGAATATTTATGGACTTTATGGATTGTTTATGGACTTGCAGCTGCTTCCTTTCTAAGACAGCGGTAACAAAGGTCCAGCATCGAAATGTGGCAAACTTCCATGATATATTGCAAGTTTAAGGCCGTGAGCAGGCGCTGACTTGTTTAAGAACACTCACCTCGACACACCTGTCTTTTCTAAGTAGATGCGCTGACCTGCTTTTCGCCAACATTGCTTTTTAATGAATCTCAAATTCTTGTCCTGATTCTTTGTATGAACGAGCATAATGGCGACATCCTGCTGTCACCGCTCGGTCTGACAGAAGTAGAAACAACAATGCAGAGAACACCATCACTTCATCCAAGAGCCGCTAATGAAGCTTGATTCCAGGCATATTTTAGGCTAACCAACCAGCTACTCCTCCGGTATGTTGGCAACGTCGCCTACAAACCACAGACAATGTGAAGGGAGGCAATCAGGTTGGCGGAGAGTCTGAAGCTCCGAAATTACAGTCAACTGCAGTGTCAGCTAATATTTGATTGGCTGCTTGAAAAAAGAGCTAATGACACTCAAACCTTTCTGACGAGGACAAGCTTCTTCTCAAGGTGCCTGCACACACTCCCTCCTCATTAGGGAGAATTAAAAGCTCGCCAAGATTGTATCAGAACTGGACCAAACAAACGTGTGCACATACTCGTTTTCAAAAGAATTTGGTTCAGAGCCAAGAATTTGTCTTGTTTGTTTCTTCAACAGTCCCTTCTTCTGGTTCAGTTTCTGTTCACTCTGATTTCTGAGCCTAGAATTTGCACTTGTCTTCGGTGCATCACTCTGCTTCCATCACAGAGAAATTCAACGAGACATTAATGAGAACATTACTAGAATTTACCTCATCTTTCGCCTGGCCGTGAGCTGCTGTTGCTCAGTAGCAGAAAGTCATCTCAGCTATGTTTCCATGGCGACTGGAACTGTCTGCCTCAGAAACTTAACATTCAGCATCATGTTTCCGTTGCCATGCCAGTACCTGAGAGTTATTTTCCTCATCCTCATTGTCCATGGCCTCATCCATCATGTCATCACCGTCGTCATCATCTTCGCTGCTTTCTTCGTCCAAGTCACCATTCTCCTCATCTTCATCGACAATCCACGTGGCCTGATAGTCTGAGGTTCCTTTAGGGACCTTCATCACACGTTTGTTCTTTCTGGCCTCTGAACAGCAAAGCCATAGAAAGACATATCATTGCGGTGTTGTATATTGCTACGTAATCCAGTGGGGATTTATTTTTGTTTGATAAACAAGCATTTAGGTAGACCAACAATGACCAATAACCACCATAACAACAACGACCAACACTTTGGTTTGATCAGACATGAATGTGTACTAAAATTGAATGTGTACCATAATGCACAGGTATTTGAGAAGCTAATTTCCATTATTCATCCAACATTTTCTGGCTTTACATTTTTTTCCCCAAAGTATTTTCCAGGCTCAGGAAATTGCTATTTTAAAATTCCACTCACATTCATGACTGTGTAAACCCAGATAAAAAAAAACAAACAAACTTGAATCGCACAAAATAGGTCAAACAAAACAAAACTTGACAGAAAAGCTTGATCTGTACAAACTTTTTGTCAATTTCTGTTTGTGTGTCTGTGTATCACAGTTTGACGGTTTTCTCCAAATAACAACTCTAATGCCTAGATTAGATTATCATTTAAACCTTCGGCCTCCAGCAGCTCCGTTTGGGTGGGCCACGTCTGTTCTCCGTCCATGGGGTCCACCTCAGCCTCAGCCTGCAGGCTCTCCCTGTGAGACGGGTCTGCTTTCATTAGCACCCGCACCGGAGCGTCCTCCTCACTGCCATCCTGAGGGGGCAAAAAAACATAAGTTAGGGGTCCTTTCAACAATTATACAAGTGTTTGTGCGTGTTCTAAACTACTTATGGTTCAAACAACAACTGACAATTATCTTAATTGTTTTGTTTTTTTGTCATCGTCCTGACAGGCATTCATTAGACTCTCAAAACGTTGCTTGCTATTTTGTTTAGGTGGCTAATTATCCTAAATATCGCAACTGCTTTAATTGTCGAGGTTACGTCACGGCTGCAAGGTCATGCCAATTTGATTTTACACTTAATTAAGTAGTTCATTACTGCACAACAACAACACAACTGACAAAGATAGACGCTGAGGAAAAAGGATCCAAGTGTCATCAGCTTCATTATCCCATTTATTAAAAAAAAAAAAAATTCTGCTGTTAAAAACAGACTGAAATATGATTTATGCAATAAAGCCTGCAGCTTTGTATAATATGAGGCAAATAGAAGTTGCCCTTTAAGCTGCAGTTCAGCCGAGCTAGGAAATCCACCATGACATCTTACAGATTACTGTGGGACAAACTGAAGTAATGCAAACGCACAGTGACTGCAGGCGGGGGGGGGGGGTTCTGAAGTAGCGGTATACTCTATTCTATTCTCGGTGATTTGATCTGAAAAATGTTTTAGTCCAATATCAGATAAACAATTTCCTCTGAAATTATCACCATCTGGTATCCAGGGCCAAAACGACAGTGACACAAACATGGGAAACATTAAGAGCTCAATCACATGTAAACACCACCTACCTGCATGTCCACATCTCCTCCCTTGCCAGGCTTCGCTGGTCTTGGCACAGTTACGTTGAGGGGAAGAGGGTCTGATGGAGCATCGATCTGACTGAGCTGAAAGTCTCCGTGTCCACTGATGTGCACCAGCCTGTCAACTTGAAGAGGACGGCCACGCACATATCCAGAGACACAGAGGGTACCAAGGCCAGTGGGTCCAGCTCCCAGGCCCTCCGCTGGGCTGTTTGGGGTAAAAGTGACATGCTGAGCCAGAAGATGGGATCTTCTAGAGCGGAAACCCAGCTTTCTCTGTCTCTGAGTGCCCAAATGTCTGAGAAGAAGAGTGGCGTCCTGCTCCGTATCCAGAGGAAAGAGACGGGCATCAGGGAAACGGATCTCCGTGATCTTTAACAGAGCTCTCCGGAACTCAACTTTCTTCTTCACAGGAAGATCAGACACACCCTGGCACACCAGAGCTACAGGGCATTTTAGGAAAAGAAAAACAAAGAATAGGGAAAATGTACACCCGATTAGAAAGTAATAAGATCAGAAATGGTGGATAAAATCGAACATTCGCACTATTTGTGACAGTAAGGACCTGCAGTGGTTTCAGGTTTACACTCACCATAGCTGGGGAGGCCCTGAGCGAAGAGGCAGGAGAGGCAGTAGTCTCCATAACTGTCCCAACCTTCAGCAGAGTCCAGCACAAATATCAGGCTATCTGCGATCTTTGCCACATCCAGCAGGGAATGTATATCAGCTGTCCAAAGAGACATCAGACAAGGGAAGTAGTCGTGCGACATCTTGTTCTAATTGGTCTTTAGAATTTACATTTATCAGCTGTTTCACTGCTTTTATAAACAACCTTTTAGACTGAAAATACAGTGTTGCATCATGGGTACGATTTACTTTCCAAGGTTACTGGTTGAAGATGAATATTCCATCTTTTCATCTTGTAGCAATGCAATTTTTTCACATATTTTACAAAATGTCCACAAGGATTCGAGGATGCAATTAAAAGACTTTGGTAGTTAAAGATCAAGCTTACTGTGCTATGCTCCTGCAATGTATCTTTAGTCGTTATTATTCATTTATTTATAACAAAGTATTTACCTGTGGTATGACTTAAAAATGTAAATCTTTGTTTGAATCGAGGCACAATCAGCCCAAAACTGTCACTGTGGCCACTGATACACTGCTCCTGGTGCACGATGCCTCCTGCACCCTCTTGACGGAGCACTTTGGTAACACCAGCAGCATCTACTCCAGCATGCAGGCACACCACGGCAACCAGGTGAGGAGGCCCATCCCTGCTGCCAAGACGCCGTTTCTCTGAAAGAACCTAAAACAACAGGGGATGTTGGCTGCACAGGTCAAAAGACTATCTTGTCTATCAGATAAATCATAGGATTCTACCATGTCTTTCTTATTTCTTCGTAGTTGATTGGCTTTATTCCGTCTGTCCATCTTCTTTTGCTCTCGTCTTTGTTTTTTGGTGATGGCCGTCACGGACACTCTCCCTGAGAGATTCATAAGAATTATTGTGACAATAGAACCCCTACTCTAGAATATTCTGGATTTTGCGAAATTTTGTGATGCAGTGGATGTCTTATGAAATCTGCAGGAATGAGGTAGGTGACACAACAGCGATCGTATTTGTTACAGCAAGTGCAATGTTAACTTACTGTGTCTTACAATATTACTACGCCAAGGTGCTCAGTCGACATACACAGAATATGACCGGTCCCTTGTCATTCCTATCTGAACTCATACATCTGAAGTTACTGGAAACTCAACACGTGTGCTGGCTAAGCCGCGATCATCACATACACAAGCTAACAGCAGCTGCTGCGCGTTTCTTCGGACCGGAACATCGCTTACCTTTATTTTCCCTCTCAATTTCACCTTTCGTCCGATGTTTTCCATGCTTGTGCCCTTTGTTTTTCTGTTTATATATGCCGGCTCTATGGCCTTGTTGTTTTTCCCCGTTCGCAGCCATTTTCACCATGTGGGGAAGGCTGGCAACTCACTTCCGGACTCCAAGCTACGTCATATGAGAG
Organism: Aulostomus chinensis; assembly: GCF_037954235.1. Taxonomy (NCBI): domain Eukaryota; kingdom Metazoa; phylum Chordata; class Actinopteri; order Syngnathiformes; family Aulostomidae; genus Aulostomus; species Aulostomus chinensis. The sequence continues at coordinate 25,923,691 of NC_141329.1, forward strand.
GCATGTCACTTAATTTTCCGGATCTTTTTCTTTTCAAAATAAAAGTTTGAGTTATTCGTGGGATAATGCATTTTATGATAATATTAACATTTAAAGGACACATATTTAATATGTTTTGTTAATTTACTACATTTAATGACACAGTAATCATGATTCTATTACTTGATAAGAACTACATATGTGAAATGCTCTTAACAAAATTAAAAAGCACAAATTATCCTGAGAGTTACATAACATAAATATATTACAGAAATACTTAGAAGTTTCAACTTATTCCTCTTCCATAAACAAAGAGATACAATAAGTGATAAATCGAATAAAAACAAGTAACCATCATCCACTGAAAGTAAAGTGTACGCTTTCACAAGTCAGCCTACACATTTGTTTGCAGTGAAAGCCTTGTGTGTAAGTATGTGTTTACATTTTTTCCTCATGTAGACGCTCAAAGTTGTGTAATGCAGCACCATGTCAAATCCTATTAAGAGGACACATATCACCTCTTGTCTCATTCATGCTGAAGCTGGAGCCAACTTGAAGGAAGTTCTGACATTTAAGAACACATAAAGCTTTTGTACAGGCTGAGTTACAAAAATAATGTTAAAAGTGAGAGAATTGTCTTGAACTGAAAGAGGAGGTTTGTGGTTTCCTCTGTACGATATCACATCACACATAGATTCAACAAATGCTGAAAATTCATTAGGCCCGGTGGAAAAATAGCTGACTCTCATGCACTGCCTTAGGGGGAAATGGCTGTCTGTCTGCTGATGTAGGATTCTGCATTTAAGTTTCCAGCCAGTTGGAAACCTCTGCCTCTGTTGATAATTATAATTGTTCCAAATATTATACTTTGCACCTGTAAGTTGTCACTCAACAGGAACAGGAACGCAAGGTTAAGGTAATAACACTCAGTGGATGACAGTAACTGGAGTCATGAAGTGACTTTATCCTTCGTACGTTGAACTGTCAGGGCAATATAACAAAGTATGAGAAAAACAAACAAAAAAAAACAATAAAAGACATCGTTAGAATTATATATATATATATATATATATATATATATATATATATATAAAGAACTCTCCATATTATAATAGTCTACAGTTATAATGAATGATATTAATAGACCCATAATAGTACTTTTGAATTGTGTAGCCAAGCTTTGGCTATAAAGCAGTTAGAATACATGAGAATAGTTTAAATCGCAATTAGCTTAAGCTGCAAATAAACTACAAAAAAATGCATCTGCTTAATTGGCGGATGAACCTATACCACTGAGAAGGAAAATGCAGATCTACAATGTATTATACCCAGGTGGTGACGAAGAGCATATACAGTATGATAGCCTGCAGACTTTTTTCTGCTATCATCAAGCCAAAAAATTAAACTTGAAAAGAAAACATGAACAACCAATACTTCTACCTCTACTATTACTTCAACAACTAATAATTTCCTTTTTGTCTTCCTTCTTATGCAAACCCAACAAACTCACTGTTGAAGAACACGTCAAACTGTGATAAACTACAGCATACTTTTACACAATATAGGCTATTCCAGGCTTAAAAAAGAGGCGAGGATGCATTAAAAATAATTTAAAGAATCCCATATATGTTACTGTATTTTTTTTTCTTTCCTACGATGTCTCCGCCTCTCGGTGTTTTTGGGTCAGAGAGAGTTTACTGCAACAGGCAGGGCGGAACTGCTGGAGTATGTCGAAGGAAGGCGGACAGTCAGAGTTACTACACAGCTAAATATTCAAGTAGTTAGCCAGCATGCCAGTGTGCTACGCCACATTTTGACTTAATGTAAATACACAGCGGATACTATCGTGCCTTGTTTATGGGTGTTTTGGAGGTGTTTGAACTTCCCTCACATTCCCCTCAACGTGTTTGGTGTTTTCACGAAGGGAGGCGGCGGTGGAGTGCTCGGCAGCCATCTTTGGACCTGCCTGGGAGTGGGATTCGACTACTCTGGCACCCCAGTTACTTCAAGGGTGGGGATTTTAACCTGTATTAATTGTCTAATCTTTACTTTATAACCGACTGACAGCGCCAAGAACCAGTATAATTTGGAAATCTTGTTTGTTGCGCTGGGAATGATAAGGGAAGAACACATTTATAATCCCAAACTGTTTTGAATTACACGACATTCTCTACACCGCTGAAACCTGGCCTGTCAGAGGAGGGTGAGTTTCAGCTAACTGGCTAAGCTAACATAGCAAACATCACATAGCTTAGCCTGCTAGTTTAGCTGGCTGTAATACAACACGCTGAAAGTTTGTATAGTTACTTAAAATTCCTGTAATTATTTAACTCTTCACGTAGTTAACACGTATTTTTAATGGCTGGGATGGTTTTATCACATGACACGTAACTTAGTCAAGCCAACGTCAAGTTTGGTTTCCAGCTAACAGTCAGCGTTTGCTAGTTGGGGGACTGCTGAAACTTCCTAATATGTAACACAAGGTTCTAGATATATGACAGAATAAGACTTGTTTTCTCGAGAAACAGTCGAAATAGATGGAGGAAAGTGACACCCTTGAGTTAATCTTTGTATTCTCTCTTATTTCTCATGGGTTGCAACTCCAATGAAGTAACGTTATTGCTTAGCTACAGGTAAGTTTGGTTAGCTTACTCTATGTATTAAAATTGCTGGAGGTGATGGCGGTTATCTGTTTTATCCCCGAAAAAAGGATTATAATGTTGCTGGTATTGTTTGTGCGACATATTCCCGCATGAAGGGTTGAAGTGTTGGTCTTTAGCTGGGATGCCATTTTACTTTATTAATGTTTAGTAGACGTGTTCTTAAACAAACCTGAAAAAACAGTGTGTTTTGATATTACATGGTTTAAAGTGGAAAAGGCCAGTTTAGTGTTTGAAACCTTTTGAAACTGTGTTTTTGTTCATGGATTAGACTAAATGAAATTACTCAACAGACCTTAATCATTGATTGTATTGTATATTGTTTACTTAACGTGATGACAATCATGTTTCACTTTAGCTGACTTTGCTCTGGGTTTCAGAACAAGAAAGACAGATAATCAGTTAAAATGCTCACCAGGCCCCATTCCTATCTCCATATAGCTGTGTGAACAGGAAATGCAGCACAGTGAGGGCATGAATTGGGAATTCCAACGCTGCAGCTTTGTTGTCTTGTCCTGCTACATTCTTGTGCAAGTGTGTGTGCTTGTCAGAATGTAAGGGTGTTTTATGAAGGTATCAGTTATCATCCCTCGCTTTGGTGCTCACGTGTCCACATTTGAAAATTCCTCCATGAGATATGACAACAAACTCATTCATGAAACAACAATGAGGTAAAGAACAATGGCAGTAAAGAGGCACAGTCCTACATGGTAATGAGGCTTTATTTAAGGACTGCGTCTGTATCTGTGGAATAGTGAGTTGTTAGTGGTGTTGTGAGACAAAAGATGTCTGCTTGAACTGGGAGCTGTTTCTTTCAGGCAGTGAAGAAGTCTTGTGACTCTAGCGTCAGCTCTGCATCTTTGCAGCTGATCATCTGAGCTGCATGGATTTGGTAAACTATCCTCTGTGAGCTTTTACAGTGTGCATCTGCGTTACAGCATGTTATTCACAAAAAACTTGTATCCCAATGAATTAGTGGTAGATAACAGGAATTTGATATTATTTCATATTCAGATGATGAAATTATAGCAAATATATAGATCATGTCGGTGGTGATAATGATGCTGGTTGTCACCCACCGTAAAAGTGGAAAAAGGGAGCCGTTGACAAAACTACACTTTGTTGTTGTGGAAAGAGCCATGACATGCATGTGGAAACCATTTTAATGTTCTGGTGTGTTAACACATACTATTGTTGAATTGCAGAATCTATGTATAACACAACAAACCGATAACAAACAAACAGGTCATGGTTACTGTCTTCCGTTAAAATACTTAATAATTCTAGCCATCACATTAATGCTCTAGCTTTTTACTGAATATCGTTTTAACAGATTGAACTAAAATCATGACTCAAGTCTTCAAAAGGCCAAAATCGGCCAGTATTGTCATTCTGCAGATAAATTGATTGGGCTCCAGTTTGCCGCTCCTCAAGGGTTTTGAGAGCACTGGTTTTAACACAGTGACTCAGAAGTCAGCCAAATGTTCGTCATCTCAGTGAAACCGCCAGAAAAGTTAATGTTGCCACTTGAGAGTTGACTAAATGCTCCTACGAAGACTGCCTTCATGAATTTCTTACAGTAGCGTCAGGATCACCTTCAATGGCTTATAATGGAATGTCAAGCTCAGGACTTTTAATTGACATGAGAGGGTTGACTTGTTGAATCTGCAAATGCTGGACACTGGTTTTTATGTATGCTGCTTTAATTTTAGTGTCAGACTCGTGAGTATATCCTGAATGTTAACGATCCTACCTTCAATGCCTTTTTCATGTGTGAATCTATGTGTGGACTCTGTTTAAACTTGGAAAAACATCACCAGTTTATTATTGCGTCACTCTTATTCAGCCTTTTGGTACCTTTTGTCCTGTTTTAGAAATCACCAAGGGTTTAAGACTTTTTCATCTTTTATAGTGGTATCCCTTGGAGCTTTCATTGTTTGATGTCTGATGATATCTCACAAGTGTCCTCTTCAACCCTTCATTTTTTTCATGACTTTGTCAGTTCCTCTGTTCCTAATGGCCTTCATGTCATTCTCATCTGTTTCTGTATGTATTAATGCATTTTACAAAGTCTAGAGTTTTAGGGTTCTCCTGAAGTTTCTGCATTTCAGCTTTGTTCAGCCATATCCAGCAGAATAGTACAGAGATGAGTCCTCCAACCTATAAATAAGTTAGTATTGTTGAACGTTTGGTTCCTACACCTCAAGACCCCTTTAACACCTGGCATTATAATGCCAATAATCTTATGAAAGAACAGGTGTAAATGCATGCCCTTGAGATGGTCAGGGATGTACCTTGTACACGTTGAACCAAAGTGTAAATGCAAATATGTCTCCAGTCAGCTTACAACAACTTAGTCAGCTGAAATATTTCACGGAGGTGGTGGACACTACTTGAGGTGGTACTACTTTTTATTGAGTAGGTGGGGCTCATACTGGAAATGATGATCAACAGCAGCTTGCAGTATGACAGAATTGCTCCTTTTCAGGAGTAACGTTGTTTCGTGTCCTCGGAGGGGGCGTTGTGGAAACTAATGTAGTGGATCTGCACTGACCTTAAAGCTTGAAAAACCTCCCACATGGAGTTTGAGAAGGTTATTGTGCTCATGGCAAACGTGGGATAAAGTGTTAATATTCAAGACCTGTTGCTGGGTACCAATCAGTCACAGCGACCCTTTTTTCCAGCAGTATGGCTGAGTGCAAGTTCCTTTTTTTCTTGTGGATGATTTCAATAGAATCCTTCCCCAAACTTAAAAATTAAAAAACAAACAAACAGGCTGACACCAAGTCTTCAACCGTGAAGGTCCTTATGACAATCCTCTCCCACCAACCTTGGTGTATTCTCGCATCTACATTGTCCTTTGGAGAATGGTGGTACAGAGTTTAGCTAAAATGAAAGCAGCTGCATGACACTGCATTCTTTTGTGTTGTTGTTAGTATCTCAGATGTCAAAGATGGCTTATTCCCCAAGTTTGGTAAGCAAGCAGTTGCACTGTTGTATGGCCAACATGGGTGGCTAGCATCTTTGTTGCTTTCTGTGGTGGTGATGGTGTTGCCAGAAGGCAAACAAGAGGAAGATGTGACAGTATATCCTGCTGCGAGCAATACTTCAGTGGATATTCATCAGAAGGAGAGCACGATTGGACAGCTCTCAGATCTCAGCGTGGACATTGAAAACCCATATGAATACTGGGTGTGAATTTGGACACACCTTCTCATTTAATGCTTTTTCTTTATTTTCATGACTATTTACGTGGTCGATTCTCACTGAAGGCCTCAAAACCGTGAAAGAACACACATGGAATTATTTAGTAAACAAAAAAGTGTGAAATAATTCAAAATGTGATCAATTTATATTTTGCATTCTTCAAAATAGCCACCCTTTGTTTTGATTACTGCTTAGCACACTTGTGGTGTTTTCTCAGTGAGTTTCATGAGTTCGTCACCTGAAATGGTTTTCCAACAGTCTTGAAGGAGTTCCCAGAGATGCTGAGAACTTGTTGGCCCTTTTGCCTTCACTCTGCTGTCAATCTCATCCCAAACCATCTGGATTGGGTTAAGTCAGGTGACTATGGAGGCCAGGTCATGTGGTGCAGCACTCCATCACTCTCTTTCTTGGTCAAATAGCCCTTACACAGCCTGGAGGTGTGTTTTGGGTCATTGTCCTGTTGAAAAATAAATGATGGTCCAACTGTACGCAAACCGGAGAGGATGGCGTGTCGCTGGAGGATTCTGTGGTAGCCATGCTGGTTGAGTGTGCCTTCAATTTTGAATAAACCCCCAACAGTGTCTCCAGCAAAGCCCCCCACCCCCCACCCCCACCATCACACCTCCTTCTTCATGCTTCACAGTGGGAACCATGCATGTAGAGACCATCCGTCCCCCTTTTCTGTGTAACACAAAGACGGCAGGTGGAACCAAAGATCTCAAATTTGGACTCATCAGACCGAAGCACAGATTTCCACTGGTCTAATGTTCATTCCTTGTGTTTTTTTGGCCCAAGCAAATTTCTTCTGCTTGTTGCTTTTCTTAAGTCGTGGTTTATTAGCAGCTATTTGACCATAAAGACCAGATTGGCGCAGCCTCCTCTGAACAGTTGACGTAAACATATGTCTGGTACTAGAACTGTGTGTGGCATTAATCTGGGCTCTAATCTGAGGTGCTGTTAATTTGCGATTTCTGAGGCTGGTGACTCGGATGAACTTATCCTCAACAGTAGAGGAAACTCTTGGTCTTCCTCTCCTGGGGTGGTCCTCATGTGAGCCAGTTTCATCGTTGGGATTGTTTGCTTTTGTGACTGCACTTGGGGACACATTCAAAGTTTTTGCAATTTTTTAATGATGGACTGTCATTTTTCTTTACTTAGCTGATTGGTTCTTGCCATGATATGAATTCTAACAGTTGTTAAATAGGGCTGTCGGCTGTGTACCAACCTGACTTCTGCACAACACAACTGACGGTCCCAACCCCATTGAGAAGGCAAAAAAAATGCCACAAATGAACCCTGATGAGGCAAACCTGAGAAGTAATAACCATTTCAGATGACTACATCATGAAGCTCATTGAGAGAAGGGCAAGGGTTTGCAGTGCTTTCAGCAAAGCAAAGGGTGGCTACTTTGAGAAATGTAAAATATAAAACATATTTACAGTGATTAAACAATTTTTCTTTGCTACATAATTCCATATCTTACGTCATATATTTGATGTCTTCAATGTGTATTTACAATGTAGAAAGTAGTAGAAATAAAGTATAGTGTATGTCCAATTGCAATCTGATCACAAAAATCACACTAACATAAGGTTAAAGGGGGCTGACGTCAGTGACTTTTGAAATATTATTTTTGAGATAATAAAGAAGCTGAGAATCCCCTCTTATCTATTTTTCAGTATTTTACATGCAGAGGCCAGATGGATAATTGATCAATGTTGAATAATCTCAATATGAACTTACTATCTCGGTCATTACATTTTGGAAGGCATGATGCTTTTAAAGTCTTTAATTTGTGGAGTGTTAATGTGATGAGACCACAAAATACTATGTATTGACACTGTATTGGGACGTAGATGCTGCTGCGGGGCTATTGGCATGCTTCAGTAACAATGTAAACAACTGAGGATAGTGGTGATTTGTGTAATTTGACCCTTTAATCACTTGTTGCAGGGTTATATTGCAGACAGTGTTTGATATGTTTAAAGACATGTGTTTACCAAGTGTGTACAGGTTTGACAAGTCGGCCTCTCACTGAAATGCATCTCTCAAGTGAGGCAGTGTGGTGTTACCTTGGTGTCTTAGTTCTAGCTTGTCAGCTGTGGTGTCTGTGTCTACATACCAGTCTGACATGGGAGACAGATTGGCAGGATGAAGCCCGCTCATTACAATACTTGCTCTTACTATTGACACAATTATCATTTGATTTGATTCAGGTTTTTAGGTCTCTCTCCACACCTGAACCTGGTTCAGTTAATGTCTGGTTGTTTGCCTTCCCTCACTCAAGTAGGTATTCCAGAGAGATATACTCTTAAATAAAACTCCTCCACAAATAATTGATTCAGCATACCTAAATAAAACGAATGCAGTAAAACATAGAAGCCCTTCAAGTAAGTCGTCCATCTGGAGGAATAGTCTTGTCTTATATGACATTGTTAGGGTTTGTTCATGCTCAGCATACACAATATACAATTGTATCGATATGGTTATGTCTCCATTTGTCTCATTCTTTGTGTGGCATTCTGAACAAAAACAAGGGCAATTAACAGTTGTGATAGTTACCTAGTTACCTGAAATACTCACCACCCCTAGGATTGAGAGGTGGCTGTTGGACCTGAAGCCGAAATTTTGCTCTGCCTTGATGTAATTAACCAACATTACAAGTTTTTATTGTTAATACATTTGATATCCATTGAAACCTCTCAAATCTCACCTGCAACTTTTTTCTGTTTATTCATAGTGTATGTTCATATTTTGCCAATGTGTCCATCCCTCTGCTGATTTTTTAATTTATGTATATATATAATTTTTTTTCAATCAATGTCCTTTTTTGTTCTTGTATTTTCAGCTCTGAACACATGAAACTACTGTCCTGCAGATGAGCCATCAGTGGGGGCTTTTAAGTCGCTGTCGCAAACCCAGATAGTTACTGGCGGCAGCGGCATTGCCCCCCATCTCCCCAGTATGCCCAACAGCAGTCGGGCGGGGAGCCTGAAGGACCCCGAAATTGCTGAGCTCTTCTTCAAGGAGGACCCTGAAAAGCTCTTCTCAGATCTGCGTGAGATAGGACATGGCAGCTTTGGTGCTGTATATTTTGTGAGTATTTCACAACATGAAGTAATATTCCAAGTCAAGGCTACAGAGCAAATTCTATTAGCAGAAAAGGGAGGGACAGTTAACATGCTCAAAAAAAGGAAATATTAAATGTTCTTGGAATGCGCAGGACAGAATATATGGCAGAGGTGAAAAAAGAGGAAGCAAAGAATTGAAGAAGAAATTATTAAGACCATGACTGCTAGTCATTGACTGTTACTGCTAGTAACACAAGCATTAGCAAAGGCATTTGAACATGTTCTGCTGTTTATCTCATATAAAACACGAAGACCTTCTCTGTCCCAGCATATTGTTAAAAATCTGTTTTTCAATAACATAAATGCAAAGCCCCAAACTCAAATTCAACAGTTCATGATGCTCCAGTGTTGTGTGTGTGTACTACCTACCAAAGCTACATCATGTCGGTGTTGAAAGGCTCTGAAAATGACTTCTGTAATGACCTGCCGGGGACTACAGATGAAAATTAGCCTTTTGCCTGAATCTGGCATGTATGCCATTACCTGCCTTTACGTACATAAAAAAAAAATTGAATAAATATAAAAGTAGATGATTAAAAAATCTGCAGAATGTTCGCCTCCCTAGATGATAATTAAACAACATTGTAACTGACCACATATACACCGTCATTAGCATTGATAGATTCAGTTGATGAAGTTAAACTGAGAATGACGGTCACATGCGTGTCCTGTGTGCTTATTATTCAGGCACAGAATGTGCGGACAAATGAGGTGGTGGCCATCAAGAAGATGTCCTACAGTGGAAAGCAGTCCAGTGAGGTATGAGTACAACGGTGATAAAGTTATTTTGTGATCGGATTTGTCTGCTTTTTACTTTTTAACTTTGTGAAAATTTTCTCTCAGAAATGGCAAGACATAATTAAGGAGGTGAAATTCCTGCAGCGAATACAACACCCAAACAGCATAGAGTACAAAGGATGTTACCTTCGCGAGCACACTGCCTGGGTAAGAATAAAGATGAAATATCTGCCGAGTTGTGGTCGTGAAATAAAAGCTCATATTAAGTATTCTGTTGGGGCTGGGAGGACCATACGGTGAGGTCAACAACCATTAATCATGAAGAAAACAATTACGTGAAAGGTTGTGCGGCGCCAGAATCTGCATTGAAATATATCAAGGATTTAATGCAACAGGTTTCAATCTTGTGCTGTCCTTGAGATTACATTTGGATTACAGATTATGCCTCCCATACATTTTACAGAACTCGAAATTTTTAATTAATCTTAATACAGGAGAGATTTAGCTCTCGCCAATTTTAAATTGAATCAGTTAAAAACAATTAAGAATTGACTGAGTGATAAATACTTAAAAAGACATAAAACCTTTGTTTAAATTTCATTACAGCTTGTGATGGAATATTGTCTGGGCTCTGCTTCAGATTTGTTAGAAGGTGAGTTGAAAACCTTTTGAATCCAAGAATCTATTTTAAATCTATCTTGAGTCTCTTTTCTAGTTTGTCCTTGTGACTTTTTTCCATTTACACTGCTGTTGGTTCATTGATCTCTTCCAGTTCACAAAAAACCTCTACAAGAAGTTGAAATAGCTGCAATTACCCATGGAGCACTTCAAGGGTTGGCTTATCTCCACTCCCACAACATGATTCACCGGTGAGTATTTTAAGTGTTGAGCAGCGTGATGCAAAGTAGGGACTAACGGCCCTCAGGCGTTCTATCTTCTGTTGAGAGTTGTAAATCTTTCCCCTTGTGTGTTTGACAGAGATATCAAGGCAGGAAACATCTTGCTGACAGAGCCAGGACAGGTAAAACTGGCAGATTTTGGTTCTGCCTCCATTGCCTGTCCTGCCAACTCCTTTGTTGGGACTCCATATTGGTATGCTGTGAAATATCTAGATTAAAAATTCCTTCAAAAAGCACATTCATGAAGTTCAGCTAAAATCTTTTTGTTATTATTATTATTTGTTTTGTAGGATGGCCCCAGAAGTAATCTTAGCTATGGATGAGGGTCAGTATGATGGAAAGGTGGACATCTGGTCGTTGGGAATAACCTGCATTGAATTAGGTACAGTCACAGTTGTGTGGTCTGAGTGCAACAGAGTTGATATCTTTGCTCACTAATTTTGTCATGGTTTTTTTCTTTATTCTGCAACTGAATTGTCCTTGTCCACATCTGTCTCTTTCATGTTTCTGCTGCTTGGTGTGTAGCTGAGAGGAAGCCTCCACTTTTCAACATGAATGCAATGAGTGCCTTATACCACATAGCACAGAATGAGAGCCCAATGCTGCAGTCTAGTGAATGGTGAGTTTTCAAAATTTTAAAAAGCTTCTTTTTTTTTTAACCAACCTTATTGTTTGAACAACTTTTTTTTTTGTGTGTCTGTGTTTTCTTTAGGACGGATTTTTTCCGAAACTTTGTAGATTCTTGCCTTCAGAAATTTCCTCAAGACAGGCCGAACTCTGAGGAACTCTTAAAGGTCAGGATGGGGAAAAAAAACGGGAAATGACAGACTTATGTTATGGCCCTTCTGGTTCCAAAGTATTCATATTATTAACAAAAAACCTGTTTTGTGTTCTTCCTCCAGCATGCATTTGTTCAGCGTAAGCGACCGGAATCAGTTCTGTTAGACCTGATAAATCGGACCAAGGATGCAGTGCGGGAGCTGGACAATTTGCAGTATCGCAAAATGAAGAAGATCTTGTTTCAAGAAGCCCACAATGGACCCACAACTGAGGCACAAGATGAGGAGGAGGTCTGTCTTCTTTATGATGACTGTCAGCCATTCCATGCTAGCATCTTGTTCTCCTTTCCTGTCAGTTTCAGTCAAGGGCAGTTTGTTTAAGCATTGGTTTAGCCTTGGTACTGTCACGTGTTTTACATTTTTAGGAACCAGAACACTCTGTGGGTAGAACGGGTACAGTCAACAGCGTGGGGAGCAACCAATCCATTCCCAGTATGTCAATCAGTGCCAGTTCCCAGAGCAGCTCTGTCAACAGTCTCACTGACGCCGGTGATGACAAAAGTGAGGTGGACATGGAGGGAGACCACACAGTCATGTCCAACAGCTCTGTCATTCACGTCAAACCAGTAAGAATTGGTTATTGGTCCATTATTTAGTTTTAAATCCAGTGGGAGACATCTGTCTTGGTTGCATCTGATTGTTCTGTAGTGTGTTATTTGCTGATGACATTTTCCCTCAACTTTCAGGAGGAACAGACCTATAATGAAGAGTCAGAACCTCACACCCGGCCAGCTGAGACCCAGTCCCCACCCGCACACACCCCACGGCCAAAAAGGAACAGAGAACACTTCGCCACTATTCGCACAGCCTCAGTGGTAAATACAGTTTTGGTTTTAAGAGGTCAACTTGTTGGTGCACATCTGCTGAACATAAGTGGGTCCTTCCTAGACAGACTTTAACAATCAATTAATGCTTATTCTAAATGGCCAGAATTCAATAATTTATGTGTAATTAATCCCAGTGTCCCAGTATGGATCTTGCCTGCATTGTTCTCTAAAACACATCATTGACTCCATGCCACTATGATATTAAGAGCATCTTTGCCTTGTGTTAACCAGCTCACTCGCCAGATTAAGGAGCATGAGCAGGATTCTGAATTAAGGGAGCAGATATTAGGCTACAAGCGCATGCGGCGGCAGCACCAGAAACAGCTGATGGCTCTGGAGAACAAGCTGAAGGCTGAGATGGATGAGCACAGGCTCCGTCTGGATAAGGAGCTGGAGAACCAGAGGAACAGCTTCACACAGGAGATGGAGAAACTTGTCAAAAAGCACCAGGCCTCCATGGAGAAAGATGTATGTCCTAATGCATTCGCCAAGATTTACTAAAGTTTGAGCCATTACTTTGCCTCTTGTTAACTGATTATCATGTGCATTTTATCAACAGGCAAAAACTTTTAGCAATGATGAGAAAAAGTTCCAACAACATATCCAGAGCCAGCAGAAGAAAGAACTCAACAGCTTCCTGGAATCCCAGAAACGGGAGTACAAACTTCGCAAGGAACAACTTAAAGAGGTAGAGGATTCCCCTGCTTTCATACCTCATACACTCGTCTCTACACAGTGTGGTTCACTTTACTGCATGAAATAAGAAAAAAATTATTCAAGTTACAATTGTCCTTCCATGTAGGAGTTGAATGAAAACCAGTCAACACCCAAGAAGGAAAAGCAAGAGTGGTTGTCCAAGCAGAAGGAGAACTTCCAACACTTCCAAGCAGAAGAGGAGGCTAACTTACAGCGCAGACAGAGGCAGTACCTGGAGCTGGAGTGCCGCAGGTTCAAACGGAGGATCTTGATTGCTCGGCACAACATTGAACAGGATTTAGTGCGTGAGGTCAGCTCTCTCTCTCTCTCTCGCTCTCTCTCTCTCGCCCCCCCCCCCCCCATGTAATTCTGGGTCTAAAATTGCTACAAATATTGATTAAATAGCAAACTGAATCATCTTTGCTTCTTCCCCATCATGCAATTAGGAGCTAAATAAACGTCAGACCCAGAAGGACATAGAACATGCTATGCTTCTACGGCATCATGAGTCCATGCAAGAGCTGGAGTTCCGCCAGCTCAACACCATCCAAAAGACGAGGGCTGAGCTGATCCGCCTGCAGCACCAGACAGAGCTCACTAATCAGCAGGAGTACAACAAGAGGAGGGAGAGGGAACTTAGGCGCAAACATGTTATGGAGGTTCGCCAACAACCGAAGAGCCGCAGGGTGAGAATTTGAGTTAAGAGCATGCAAGTACACTCAACATATGAAAGACTCTCAGAATAGTCAAAGCTTGAACATTTCCACTGGGGACCTATCAAATTTTCAAGTAGACACATTAGGATGTATTTTGAAGAAGGCAATATGTGCTGAGACAGATCTGAATGAAAATGCTTATGTTGTCCATTTGCTTTGAATATGAAAAATGAAGAATATGTAATTGATTTACTTTCTTATATTACACCAAATGACAGTCCAAAGAGCTACAGATCAAAAAACAGTTCCAGGACACTTGTAAGATCCAGACAAGGCAGTACAAGGTGCTGAGGAATCATCTGCTGGAGACCACACCAAAGTCGGAGCACAAGGCTGTGCTGAAGCGTCTAAAGCAGGAGCAGCACCGCAAACTTGCCATCTTGGCGGAGCAGTATGACCACTCCATCAATGAGATGCTTTCTACTCAGGCAGTAAGTCCATCTGTGGATGCTGTTCAAGAGCCTTTATTTGTGACTTTTAGACTCACTCACATCTCTGTGTATGCATTTGGCTTCTTGGATCTTGATCTTGTTTTACCTCTCTGTCCTTAGCTTCGTCTTGATGAGACTCAGGAAGCTCAGTACCAAGCCCTACGAATGCAGCTCCAGCAGGAGCTGGAGCTTCTAAATGCCTACCAGAGCAAGATCAAGATGCAGACAGATGCTCAGCACGACCGTGAGAGGAAGGACCTGGAACAAAGGGTGTCGCTCCGTAGGGCCCTGCTGGAACAGAAGGTTCTATTGACAGATTAATTATATGAAATGCTTCTTTGGCAAGATTTGAGTAATAGATTTAAATTTAGAATAAAGCCCTGCTCACTTGCATTCTAGTCCAGTGTATCAGGTAGCAGCTTGGTTTAGCTATGCTATGAATTAAGTGCCAGCAGGCTCCATACGCTAATGAAGATGATAAAGGTTTAACATTTCCTGTTACATAAAGTACAGAGTGGGATGTCAGTCAAGCCCAGCTTAAACCACTTCTCATGACTGTGCGGTTGGGTACGAACAACAGATTTGTTTGTATCAGGCATCGTGAGAATTACTGAATGCAAACATAGCTTGTTTGTTTGCAAGAAAATATCACAGGATGGATGGTTTAGAGTATAGCTGCAAGCTGTGACACAAATACCTCATATAATCCTCACACAGTGTCATTAAAGTATTTTCTTGTCTTTAGATCGAAGAGGAGATGTTGTCCTTGCAGAATGATCGGTTGGAGAGAATCCGGAGTCTGCTGGAACGTCAAGCCCGAGAAATTGAGGCTTTTGACTCGGAGAGTATGCGCCTTGGCTTCAGCAACATGGTGCTATCAAACATCTCTCCAGAGGCCCTGAGCAATAGCTTTCCCGGGGCTCCAGGAGGCTGGAGTCACCATCAGCATCAGCATCCATCAGGGGGCTCTCAAGGGCCACACTGGGGCAGTGGCAGCTTGGGTCCAGGGTCAAGCCACCAAGGCAGCCATCACCACTATTACTCCAGTCCAGGAGGGCCACCTATGCACCAAGGCTGGGGGCAAGGCATGCAGGGAGGTGGGGGTCCGCAGCCATGGGGCCATCCATCAGCAGTATCCCTAGTCTCTCGCAGCAGTGGAGGTGTACAAAACAGCCCCCAAGCAATGGGGAGGACACCAACAGGAGCGCGCAACGAGCAGGGCATGAGCAGGAGTACCAGTGTCACCTCTCAAATATCTAACGGGTCACACCTTTCCTACACATAAATCCTCTGCCAGCCCCTCCCCCCGAGTTCGAGGCTGAGTACAGAGATGAAAAATCACAGCAGGACAGAGTTATGGGTGAGCTCTGCAGCACTGTCTCTCTGCTACACCTCCCCCTCCATTTCTCACGTGTACAGATGTGGATGTGTCATTGAATAAATTTTGCTCAGGTCAAAAGGGCTGAAAGAGGCACAGCCCCTCCTCACAGCAGATTATCAGCATGCATACAGGACCTTAGGTTTGTGTTACATAAGCATTTTGTGTGTCAACAAGTTAAGTAATGCCCCCATCGTTTTATTTACATTTTTCCCCTACAGAATGTTTCTTAAAAGTACATGTTCTTTGCTATACACAGCCATCGCTCTCCTTTTGCACATGAAACACTGTTGGAAGCCTTTGACGTGTGTCAATCACAGTACACTAATTCTGTTTAGAAGGCCCTGCCCCACCCCTCCCCTCACCCACTTCTTATTCAGTTATACACTGGCCGATACTGATGGTGGTTAAAGACACAGCAGTCATAAGTGACGATGCTTTGCTGTTGCGATACCAGCCTGCTGTAATGGTCATTCTGAAAAATTAGATGCCTCCTTTTGTCACTAGTTCTACTACCCATCATCAGCCAAAATGAGACTATAAAATCCGAACCAAATAAACTAATATTTCAGGTGTATGCTACAACACTACTACTGTGCCTTTTTAACCCTTTATGATAGAATTCAGTCTTACATGTTAATATTTTAATATAAAATCTAATCAGACCTTTGAGGTCAGTGCTATATGCTTCATTAGGTCCATTTTAACTCTGTTACATACCTGCAGTTTTAGTTCCAGATGGCCCAATTACTTTCCTTTAGACTTATTATTTGTGTATGCAGTAAAGTTGGCTGAAGTCTTATAAATTGGGAGAAGTAGAAAACACATAGTACATATCTCTATATTTTTTAACTCTTTTTGAGTGGTGGTACTCCTCCCCCCATCATAGAGAATGTCATTGTACACATTTGCCTTCAAAAACAATCATTGTATTGAAATCTTAATTTTTGTTAGTGCCTTTTAAAACTGCTGCCTTGTGAAAGCACTTTATACAGCTAAATATTTGTAAAATTTAATATTTGACTTCTTTTTGCAAAGCACCTGGTAGACAAGTGTTTTGTTGGTACATATGTTGTTGGGAAGAGTTGTCGAGGTAACCTGTGCTGTCATATTTAGGAGCATTGTCCCAAGTACAGACAGAGCCTGTTGTATGGTAACATACAGTATGTGAGTTAAGCCATTTTCCCTCGTTGGTGCTTTGAAACTAGCTGTTGATTTTGTGCTCTGTGTTTATGCTGACTTTTGAATGAACATAAAATGTGCACGCGTTTTATGTGTTTTGTTCTCCTGAACAAACTGAACCAAGTTAACCATAATGTACAGGCAGTAGCTTAAAGGAACCTGCCAGTTTTTTGAGAAGTGTGCTTATTTGCTGTTCTCCCCAGAGCCAGATAAGGACATAGATTCCTGTCTCTTCTCTGTGAGGGAGCTTTGACCAACTAGCTGACCGGTAATGAGATTAGCGCAATGAATAGCAGTGGTTGGGCAGGTGCGCTCACCTGCGTTAACAGTCATCTGATTCACTTCTCTAAAGAAGAGGACCATTACTCCTTGACCAACTAAGATCCTGAACCTGATCTGTTGATGAAGTGACAGAGGTATGCTAATACTCCCCTACCACTAACATTCATTGTGCTAAGCTAATTAGCGATCTGTGGGTCACAGCTCCCAACTGCATGCAGAGAGGAGAGACGGCTATTTACTATTCTGGCTGGTTGGGATGGCAAATATGTGCATTTACCCAAAAGATGGCATGTTCCTGTAAGGTAATCGTCATGACCATGACAGCAGGCTTGGCACGACTTAGAAAACTAACACTGTTACACGTCAATAAGAATAATTAAAAGGTGCTAAGTAAAAGAAAAAAGAAAAAAAAAAGGTAGACCATCTCTTCAGAACCCTTGATGAAGGGTGACTGAATCAAACATGTGGATGACATTGTAAGATATGAGTGTCAATTCAATGCGCATTGTGTCAGAACGGGCAAATACAAATGGATAAATGTGGCAAAAAGCACTTAGGTAATTCCTTTGATAACCTCAGCAGTTCCCCTCGGGATCATTTTTGTTTCTGTCAGTTCATTTCGTTTGTGGGTGGTGAAATGTCATTGGAGCTGCCCTTTCAGTGCTTTGTTACCGCCTCTGTAGAAGGGAGGCAAACGTCCTCGTACAGAAGATCTCAAAATGATTGGAAAGGCCTTTAAGGATGATGACTCTCTTAAGCTGGAATTAAATGTCCATATGTTGATATTGTATTGATGAAACGGTTTTATTTAACGGAGAGACCACAAGTGACGATAGCAAACCTATCAAAGTGATGTTGAGCGATCTGGACGTAGCTTATTGGGCAATTACGTGGTTGTGTACACCAACTAGATGCCTCATATGCATGTACAGTTCTTGCTGTCATCTTCAAACAAAAACTCGCCAACTGGTTGTCTCTGGGTCACACATCTCCTTTCACTTCCTATCACACTGAAAACATGCTGGGGTCTTTCTGTAAAGAGGTTTGGTTTTTGATTTTCCACGTGTATATATCCTGCCTAGCAAGAAAGTATGCATTTTATCAAGTTACATATGGTTTGGTGGTCTCAAAACTTGTTTTAATGCCAAGTGACTTGTTCCAGCTACTGTAACACAACAGGTTGTATTCATCTTTATTTCGTAATATTTGGTAACGAAAAGGGGAATGTATCTTTTATTATTGGGATCCTACCTTAAGTCAAAAGCCAAGACCAGAGTTTGAATGTTGGATAATTCAAACCTCACCTAAATGCCAACCCTCAAGTTTGTATGCACACTTTTTGTTCACTTTTATTTCATTTGTGTCTGGATATTGTTGTTTATCATTGTCCGTCATAAGACCACTCCACCAAAACGGATTTTATTTTATTTTTAAAAGTTGATGTCAAATCTTGTCCTACTGACTGAAAGCTGATGGGATTGTGAATGAGAATTGGCAACAGAGAATGTGGTGAGCTTTCCTATGGTCAAACACTGTGCCATACCAGAGTTGCCAAGCCCAATTACCATCTGGATTTACACCATCACTGGGCTGAAGCTATGAAACATACTGTTGGGTCTTGTGTAGTGACCAGCATAAGGCTCGAAAAGATGGCATGGTGACAATGAATGAAAAGCGGCTGCATTTCTTTGAAAACGTCAGTATTCTTTTTTGGCACATTACCACTACAACTCATAACCTGTATTAAAATGTATAGATGGTGGAACTGTCTGGGAGTTTATGAAGATACTACATAAGAGATGGTAAAGTACTAAAAGTGGATTTAAATTGTGTAAAAATATTCATTAAACAGAAGAATAGGATCAAATTTACTATTTTGTTTGTATTTACTGTTGTGTTGGCAGAGGGATATTGAACAGAAATCAGCTGTAATAAAGTAATTTTAGTATAACCTGCCTTGTGGGTTTTTTTTTCTTGGAATTGATATTATGGGTCATAACCATACAACATTATTACAGGGGGGGTCTGAGACGACCTCTGTTGGTCCGGGAACCAGAGTTTGGGACCTAAACCAATCTTAACACTGGTCCGGAAACGCATGCGGCGTGTTGTGTGACGAGCATGATAAACAAAAGTTAATATTTAGCCAAACCTGAAAGAGGAATAAGAGGAATGCCGTCTCCAGAGGGTTTCATTTGAGTAAGTACACGGTTAAATGTGAATTCTGACTGTAAAGCTAACGTCTGTGATTGAATGTGGCCTCAAAACAGTGTCACGTTCAAAGCAAAAAAACAAAAACGTGAAATTCAACAATAACCAAGTTGACCTTCGTGTGTATGAATTTCTGTATTGGCGACGCATTGAACCATAAACAAGCGTTAAGACGTGATTTATTACTGTTTAATGCAAAATGGAAGGGTAAGATGGACTCACAAAGTACGCGACACCCGGGCTAGCTAGCATTAGCAGGCTAGCACGACTAAACTATAACTAAATGATGTGTTGCTCGATTCCTAGCTGCTAAAATAGCTGGCTAATGGATGTTATTACCACTGAAACACATTAAATGAGCCGAGGAATGACAAATAAATAGCTGGAGTCACTTGCGTCTATTTGCTATGTTAGCTACAATGTTTGACAACGTTTTATGTGTAGTAAAATGTTAATGCTGATAAAAGAAACTGGGAATTAGCCGATTTGTCAACATGTCTTCCGAGACTAATGTCAACGTTACACGGTTGTAAAGATTTCGATTTACAAAGCAGCCACCTAATCTATTAAATATAATTTATGAATAGAGCAAGTTGCGTCACAAGTGTACAAAGCTTTTCCTTAAATTAAAACTTCAGTGTGAAACTTAGGCTAATGCTACGTTATGTAATGCTAATTAGCCAAATCGTGATCAACAGCACCAGTAAATTGTGTTCAGTACTGTAATTGTTATATTCGAACACAAGATAAACTTCAATATACAGCAAGAAGAATGATAGTAAGGAAGAAAATATGCCTCACCATCTGTATCACGTTTCATTCTTTTAGTTCTATTCATTGCACAGTTTTTTTTTTCTTTTTTACAAAAATGTGTGGAGGTGAGGATGTAGTTGTTATGGTGAGACTCCGAGTTGAAAAGTCACAGAAAATGCATGAAATCCTCATAATTGGATTATTTACTCATCTTTTTTTTTGGGGGGGGGGGGGTTTGTTTGTTTTTTCAGAGCTCCAGGATGTTGTGTGAAATCCTTTTCTCGTCACTATGGTTCCTGTTTGTCATCTTCTGGGTGGAGACAATAAGTGTGTGGCTGTTCCTCTCCATGTTCTACCAGGACCGTGCGCTCTACCACTGGGGAGATGGGTACGGCTTTGGTTTCTCCACATTATCTCTTCAGAGTGGTTTTCCAGTTTTTATTTTGTCTTCCCAACCCTCAAAAAAAGTTATCAGCCATTCCTTATCTCAGGAATGATCAGGTTCCCAAATGTGTGCCGCACATATTTTTGATGGTAAACTGTTTTTGAATCGCTTCCTCTTTTGAAAATTGTTTTTGACATAAAGGCAAAGGAAGCGTGACGTTGAGGAATTACAGTATCTCAGTTTTCTTGATGTAATCCTAACTCAAATTTGTCCGGAGCTGGTAGAAGTGAAAAACAACAACTGTTGTGCCATGAAATCATCTGTTTTAGTCTTATAGCACTTTGTAATTTTTTTTTATTTACCTGTTGATGTATGTCAACAAATCAATATCAGAGTTTTTACATAAACGTCTGTGCCCCCCGCCCCCAAAAAAACCCAACTAAAACAATTCATGACTCATCCTCCCCGTCCACTGCTTGATGTGACACTTGACTTGCTTTCTTAATGCTTTGGTGGGTTCATATGTTTTAACAGAACCTCTCTTTTGATCACCAGGGTGTTTGCAGATGATTCTGGACAGATGATCTACATGTTGAGCAGGTCAGAACTTTGTATCGACTCTGATTGTCACCTGTGTGTCTCTCTTACGTGCAACGTGTCAGCTCCTGTGTTTTCCTCGCAGAGTTGATAACCACATACAGAGAGAGATGCAAACCTGAGACGGAAGAAGAACGAGACCTCCACTGAAAGGACACGGTTGCAGTTTTGTGACCCGCAATGAAAAGCAGCGCCTGCATTTCCTCGCCACTGACTGTCTGGCACACTGACGTGCATGGTCTGTGTTGATATTGTTGAATATGGGTCTACGCTTAAAAACGGGTGGTGGGGAGTTGCAGCGTGAGCGGTGCAGCCATGGCGTCGAAGGAGGTCCTTGAGGACTTTAGTGTGTCACACCCACCATCGTAACATTCTTTTCTTTTTTTTACTTTGGGGAAAGCAAAATTAGTGTAGCACAAACACTTGGGTTCAGAATTTTCATTTTTCTGTGTCTTTAAACTGTATGTTGCACCTTTCTAAATGCGCTCTGCTTGCACTTAGATGGTGATTCTAACATACTGTCCTTCAATGCAATGGGAGTTGTTGCTATCTGCTGCTATTTCTGTTTGAAGTGTCAGATTGCAGTAAACTTATCACTTTGGCACATGAATGTTATTAACAATCAGACGTATTGGTCTTTAACAAAAAGTAGTTTTACGTATCGGAATTGGTGGCATAATATCATAGAACACTTTTCTCACATAGAACCCTCAAATACGATCAACTCTCTCTCTCTCTGGGATCGGCATTAGAATAAGATTTGTGTGAATAGGAATGTTAAAGAAGAGAGCGTGTACTTCTCAAATCAATAGACTAAAGGTGGAATTTTCATTTTAAATGTGTAACCATTTGCAAACATGTGAAGTCATGAGACACTTTTCTATTTCCCTTTGCTCCCTGGCATTAAATAGATTTCCTTTTGAACAAAATGAATGGACCCTTGGCTTCCTTTTATATTTGAGGCAAAGATGTTGAAAAAAGTTGTGAATTTCAGAAAGAAATGTATAAGAACTCACCTCTGCAACAGCATGACGTGGGGATGAACAAAAACACCGGCATGTCATTGGTTGTGGCAGGTATTGGTCATGTTTGGTTTACCAGATGTCTGAGATGATATCTTAACATCAGACGTGCTCTTTTTTACTTTTTTTTTATTTTTTTTTTTACATATTCTTCAATTTTTATTATACAATTACAAGGCATCTCCTAATGAATAGCTGCTCAAAATAGTATTTCATTAGCCAAAGATGAGCAATAAGACTTAAAATGAAAATAAAAAATGTAAACAAATTAAAGATAATTATTCTTAATGTTAATGTAAATATCAGCATTTAATCAAAATTGCATATAAAACGTTTTTGTTTTTTTAATGTAGCTATTTAAAAGGCAAATATATGGCGTCCCTGTGTGTGACCTTTGGAAACACTGAGCTCTTTATGAGGAAACTTGAAGGAAACTCCTCAGGAGCCAAAGAGAAGGCGGCCATCACACCGAGGCCTGTGCTGTGCATGCCAGAACAGCAGGGGGCGCTCACAACAAAACTCCTTGCTCTCGTTGTCTGACCCCGATTTCAAGACCGGGTTACTGATTTAGCATCCTGTCTGATTAGAGCCAAACACTTTCTGATGGGAGGTAAATTTTGAAAGAACAAAAAGCGGTGCGATACCTTTATTTAGGTATTCTTTAGTTACAGTCGCGTTGACTGTATTTGAAGGGAGGAGTTTGCGGTACTCAGGCGTGAGTAGTTGGCGATAACAGGTTCATGTCTCAGAGATAAACATGGCTCCAACGATCCAGACACAAGCACAACGAGAAGACGGCCACGGGTAAGTTCACTTCTTGGGGGGAAAAAAATGCCACCACAGGTCAGTCGATGTTATTTGAGGTTAAGCTGATGAGTGAATTCTAACCTAGCAAGGCAAGCAGACTAATAAACTACATGCAGAGTCGAGCTATAAAATGCTAAACGTCGCGATAACGTCACTTAACCAAACAGTCTCCTTGTTAACAATTAAACCAGTTAAATCCTTAACGAAATTCGGCGATCTAGTGAGTCCGCGGTAAAGCGATGGCTAACGGGCTATTATGTGTGAGCATTAATGATACTAGCACTAGTTAGCCTTAGTTAGCTAGCTAGCCTTAAGGGGGAAATGAACGCAAGCATGTTAACTGAGTCAAAGTTACGACAACAGGTTAAAACTCAAGTCGGTGAATGAAATTTTATTTATTTGGCACTTTTGAGATAAAGATTTTGACATTCATAGGATTTCCCATGCAACTGACCACGCATAAAGTTTAAGAAATGTTTTTTGGTGTTTAGCACCTGAGCAAGAGTTTTGAAAGGGAAGGCGACA
The DNA here is from genome assembly GCF_037954235.1 of Aulostomus chinensis. Lineage (NCBI taxonomy): Eukaryota > Metazoa > Chordata > Actinopteri > Syngnathiformes > Aulostomidae > Aulostomus > Aulostomus chinensis. The sequence goes on from NC_141329.1 coordinate 25,946,956, forward strand.
ATTTCTCCCCTGCAACAAACACCGAGACAAACGGACACTAAAGGATTTACAATTGAGAGGTACAATATGAAATAAACAAGATGACAATAGAACAAAAATAAATTATGTATTGTAAAAACTCAGTAGTCCTACTAATAAAGTATACATTTAGAAGAGTGATAAAATAGTGTGGACTGAAATAATAAGTAGAGATGATAAAATTAAAAAAAAAAAAAAACTGTGACAGGGTTCCATTTCCATTTACAAATTCTGATAACTTTAAGTTGTGAAGTGAAAGAACTATTACTGTAGTGCTTTGCTCGAAGTTAATGTCCCGAGGGTGATTAAGGAAGTTTCCCCTCCCGTTACATTGGAAAGTCAGGTAAATTGTATTTAATTTTATTTTACATGGCAGCGCAACATAAGAACAGAAGTCATATGAGGTCGGTTTCCCTGGGTCAGGTCTAAACCTTGTTCTTTTATTAAATAAACTAATAAGGCTTATGTTATTGATCCAGTTTATGCAAGGCATTTCCTGTCACTCTCCACGTCATCATGCAATTCTCCTCTGTTGCTGGTTTGCGAAGACTCCATCCCTGGATGCAGTGCGCTCGCACGCACGCACGCACACACACACACACACACACACACACACACACACACGTGCACAGTGCACCGATCAGAGAGAGAGAGAGCAGAGGAGAACATGTCACGTCAACCCAAACCGCCTGAAAAAGCAGGTGAAAATATCGGGTTGGTAGAAATCAACATGTTTGACTGATGTCTCCTTTCACTTCCAGCCGGCCGTCATCTCACAGAACCGTCCCAGAGAGGTGAGTAGATTACCACTTGTTTTGAAGTGCCGTCAATTAGTGCTACGAATGGGATCCAGAGGTGCGTGGAAATGACCATGACAAGCCAGAACTGTCTTTGTCTCTGCTTCTGTGCCCTCGACAGGTCAGGAGTGGTTTGTCGGGTGAAATATTGCAACAGTCTGCCTGACATCCCCTTTGACCCCAAGTTCATCACGTATCCGTTTGATCAGCACAGGTAAATGTCTCCCTGTTCGATTCTCATGCGGGAGGCCTTGAAGGGCAGGCGGACACATGCTTGATGCTTGTTTGTTTTTTTTTCCTGCGGTGGCAGATTTGTACAGTATAAAGCCACGTCTCTAGAGAAGCAGCACAAGCACGAGCTTCTGACTGAGCCCGACCTGGGAGTCACCATTGACCTCATCAACCCCGACACCTACCGCATCGACCCCAACAGTAAGCCGTTCTCCCTGTGTGCCTAATACAATTCCTTTCATTCAAATGATTGACACGGCTTTTGCAATCCTCAGTACTTTTAGACCCTGCTGATGAGAAGCTGCTGGAAGAGGACATCCAGGCTCCGTCCAGTTCCAAACGGTAAACCACGAGGATGCAGTGTCACGTGGTTACGGTGCATTTAGACGGACGTGCATCTCATCTTGTTCTCCTTCCGTTAGATCCCAGCAACACGCCAAAGTCGTCCCGTGGATGAGAAAGACAGAATATATTTCCACAGAGTTCAACAGATACGGAGTCTCCAATGAGAAAGTGGAAGTCAAGTAAGTCAGTCAAACATGTTCACCTGGAAATGAGGGCTCCCACGGGTGCTGGCATTCCTGGAAAATGCTTGAATGTGAACATGGAATTTTCAAGGTTTCATGTTTTTCTCGTCATTCATGTGTAGCAAACATTGTGTTTGGGTGGTGTTATGATGTTGACTTCCATGCACAGTTATGTCTTGAGCAATTTTGGAAATGTAGACACAGGTATGGTGTAAAATGTCACCATTTTTGACTGAAATTTGATGAACAAATATAATTCCTCGAAATTACAATTAGACAGAAATCGGTGTAGTGATTTGGCATCACATACTTTGACATTTGTAGGTTCTTCTTGCATTCCATAGCGGTAAGATTCTGCTAGAAAATGACTACAAAGTTTCTGAATTAAAAAAAAAAAGAGAAGAGGTGAAGGAAGACTGCTCTTGGTAGAAAGGTGTGTGACTTCAACCTGAGTCTGTTTCGTGTGTAGGATCGGAGTTTCTGTCAAACAGCAGTTTACAGAAGAAGAAATCTACAAGGACAGAGACAGTCAGATTTCTGCCATTGAGAAGACTTTCGAGGACGCCCAGAAATCTGTGAGTGAGAAGATTTCCAGGCTGCGTGAATTCTTCATCTTGAAAAAAAAAAAAGCGCTGCAGTCCAGCGTATGAGGAAGATTTCTGTTTCAAAGAGAAGTGATCTGTTGGTTGTACAGAGCATTATTCATTCAGCCTGAGAGATCAACCGTCACGTGTACATGTTCCAGACAGGGAGCTTGTTGTCCTGTCATTTTCACCTTGATAGATGTGTGGTAACATTTTCACATTTCTGAGAAGTCCTGCTGCTCTTTGACTTCAGATTGCCCAGCACTACAGCAAACCTCGAGTTACTCCTGTGGAGGTGTTACCTGTGTTCCCAGACTTCAAGGTGAGCCTCCCTACTTCACCAGAATCCCTTTATTCTCTGATGTTTGGAGTCTGTGGAGGATTTTGAAATTGCAGGCCACTGAAGCTTCTAAACCATTTTTTTATTAAATGTCTTTGGTCCGCCGGTGTATTTCAGGGAAGTCCAGCTGTGGTTCTGGCTCTTGGTGCTAATGTTTTGTGTTGTGCCTCCCCAGATGTGGATCAACCCGTGTGCTCAGGTCATCTTTGACTCTGACCCTGCACCTAAAGACGTATCAGGACCAGCAGGGGTGGAAATGATGTCTCAGGCCATGATCAGGTAACTGCCGTATCTGTTGTTTTCTATTTGTGTTGCCACAGCAACATTTTACATGAACACTTACTTAATTTCCATGCGGCTCTGTGCTACAGAGGTATGATGGATGAGGAAGGAAATCAGTTCGTGGCCTACTTCCTTCCCAACGAAGAAACGCTTCGCAAGCGCAAGAGAGACTGTGATGAGGGCGTGGACTACATGGCAGAGGATCTGTGAGTCAAAATCCCTCCAAAACATTTAATAACCAAGTTTTTACTTTGATTGTTTAAAAAAAAAAAAAAAAAGTTCAGGAGCCCTAATAAGTCTGAATCCATTTTTCCAGGTATGATTACAAGATTGCAAGGGAATACAACTGGAATGTGAAGAACAAAGCCAGCAAGGGTTATGAAGAGAACTACTTCTTTATCTTCAGAGATGGAGATGGCGTTTACTACAATGAGCTGGAAACGAGGTAACCCACTGAAATCGAAAGACTAAACCACAGGTTGTGTCAGTAGGACCTTTTTCAGACTTGTTGTCAGAGGAGGAATAAGCTCCCGCTGCAGGAGGCTTGTCACTGATTGGTCCAAAACAACCTCACAAGTTAGCATAATTTTGAGTCATCAATGAGCAGAGCGTGCCAAAATAAGGGTGTTAACGATCAGCTTGAGGGAAGAGAGGTGGTTGCAACATCTGCACAACAATGGAAACAAGCTGGAAGGGCCATTTAGAGGGTGGTTGTGCGAGTGCCCAGATGTCGTCACAGGCTTTGGGCTTTGAAGGAATAGTGTTTGTGTCTTTTATTAACTACTGTTGTGTCTTGCAGAGTGCGTCTGAGCAAGAGGAGGGCAAAGGCTGGAGCCCAGTCGACCACCAACGCTGTGCTGGTGTGCAAGCACAGAGATATGAATGAGAAGGAGCTGGAAGCCCAGGTCAGTGTTGCTCTCCTCTTTATTTCAGTGTCATGAGATTTTGATTAATACTTTACTTTCTACTCTGAGTTTTGGCACATCATTAAGCCGGTTTACCACAGTGCTGATTTGACCAGGGGCTGATGTCACCTCTCAATATTATTTGCAGGAAGCACGGAAAGCTCAGCTGGAGAACCACGAGCCTGAAGACGAAGAGGAAGACATGGACATGGATAAAGACATGCAGGACTCGGGTCAGTGCTCTTTTGTTTTCTACCTCCTGAAGTTCTCCTAGCTGTGCTCAGGTCAGTTTGGCTGCTAAATCGTGTTTTGAATTATATCGTGTTTGATTTGTTTCCTTCAGGTGACGAGAAAGACAAAGGCAGTGGCAGCGATGCAGAGAATTCTGGTAGTGACTCTGATCGCGATGATGACGAACAGGAACAAAGGGATGACGACGAAGAAGAGGACAGAGTTAAGAGGAGGAGGAAATCAAGTGCCAGCGGAAGTGAGAGCGGCGAGGACAGGACCAGAGAATTACGGGATGAGGAAGAGATCTTTGGTAGCGACGACGACAGTGACGACAACGAGCCCAAGAACTCGGCGCGGAGCAGCGGCGATGAGGGGAGTGGAAGCGAGGATGAAGGCAGGAACAAAGGAGGTAGCAGGAGTCGCAGTGCCTCTCCGGCACACAGCAACCGCAGCAGTGACCACTCAGAGGCTCAGAACCAGAGTGGAAGCGGAAGTGAGAGAGGCTCTGACTCCAGTGACGCTAGTGACAGTGAATGAGACTCCAGTGACGGAGGTGAAGACCACCTGTCATAGCTGTATGTTCGGCACCAAACGTGGCGGTGTCACAATGTCTCTAGGTCAGTTTTGGGCTTTAAACTCACCATTACAAATACGAACATTGTTTGAGAGATGCTCATGACTTTAAGACCCGGGACAACTCTCTTCAATCACTTTTTATTAGTAGATTTCGCTCACGCACCAGTAGCTATTTGTACATCATTCCTCTTGTTTTTTGTCTCTTAGATCTTATTTACAGCATCATGTAAAATGTTTTCAGCCCTTCACAGGTCATCGTGTTATCGCTTTTGAAGATGATAATAAATTGCAGGTGACGTTTTCTAATCTCGGTATCGAAGGGTTTTATTTTTTTGTCCATTTTGACACAGGATGGTAGTGCACAATTTAGGGTAATAGTTGTCTTCAAGTTGCCCGTAGGTTGGGACTGTTGGATGGTCTCCCGTCGTTCCAAGTCTCAACATCAGAGCTGATGATGGATGGTCATGAGTTCATAAGGTTCCAATAAAAAAAAAAATTTAAATAAAAAAAAAAAACGTATTTGTACACAGTAATTTGTTTATTAGCAGTAACATTCACAACAATCAAAATGGGGGAGAAAAAAAGCGCGATCGGATGAGAGATTGTGGCATTTTTTGGTAAGTACGTTCAGCGGAAAAATGCCAGCTGATTCTTCAGCCATTCCTCTGTCAGGTCATCTGCGTTTCTTGTTTCAAAGACCTGTGAGTGAAGCAGAAAATATTATTTGATCATATTTTTGATACTTCATGGAAAAAACCAAAAACAAAACCTCAGGCTATTTGTTAATGTGTTGAAGGAAAAATTTAAGGAAAAAAAACATGTTTAAAAGTCTAGACATGTTTCTCACTTCCTACATTTTAGTTGGATTAGCAGTGAACACAACATGAAGCTAATGCTGATGGAAGTGATGGTAATTTTGCAATTATTATTTATTTTTTAATAAACTATGTAAAAGGCAGATGTTGGCTTTAACTCTGCAGACTGTAGCCAATATGGAAGTGACTTAAAATGCATTCTCTCTTTGTCCAACAGGGGGCGACTTTTTTTTTTTTTTTAAATTCTGATCAGACTTTTTTCTTTTTTTCCTCAATTGACCGTTCTTCTCACTTTTTCTTACCTGGCAAGTTTCAGATCATCCTATTTCATACATTTACATGACTCATGAATCATCTCACCAAACCAAATATTTCCATCTTGACCAAGGCAGTGCTATCACCTCTGACGCTGCAGTTTTATGGTTTATTCTAGTTTACAACCTGAAATTCCTGGAGACAGAGATTATTTTCATGAATGTAGAAATACAGAGCATCATTTCTGAGATAATTACCTTTGTGAGGTCTGCAGCTTGGACCAGTTGATTCTTGCTGCCTGCATACATCATCTGTTGCTCTGGTTTACATCCTTCAATTGTAAAAAGGTTTATTATAATCTTTCCAAGACCTCAACAATTATTTTTGATATTGTATGAATTCATCCCTTCTCCAGGTGGAAAGATTTTAATTTAAGAGTTTAATTTACTATATTAGCTGAAAATTATTATTTTTTTATGATTGGAATCAATTGTCAATGTGAATTACTTACCCATTGGACTTGAGAATATGAAACACAGAGGGTAAGACACCCTTCCATCAGCATGGGTGTATTTGTAGCTGTAGACAATGAATGTGGGAAGCCGTCAAGGAACTCAAAGCACGACTTACGATGCTCATCATGCATTTAAACGAGACAAAGATGAAGACTTTGCAGTTACGATTTTGAGAGGATATCTGGGTTGCCGCTCTGGCAGTTCATTTCTTAAGTCGTCCAGCGAAATGTCCTGAAAGATAAAGCCGAGTTTAAATGCTTTTTCATCTCAAAATGCATCATTCTAAAGCACCAAATTTTCACTTGCCTCATATTCCTCCTCAAGAACAACAATTTGTCTCATCATGTCAATTTTCACTAGGAAATAAGAAGGATTATTTGGTCTATTAGATGCAGTGGTACTGAGGGACGTTTGTGGGGACGAGAATGGAATACTCACTTAAGATAGCAGCATTGTTTGTCTCTTTTCGGAATCTAAACTTTTTAAGTTTAGCTTTGAGACTTTCATCCACCTCACACACGACCAAAGAGCTTGACTGCAGAGTGAAATAGAAACATACTACTAGAGCCCAGGCATGAAGAAAATGTGTACATCACGTCACATCGATGCAGTAAACAGTCATAACAGTATCTTGACATATGGAGGCCAGGAAATGATTCTGCCGCAACCTGCAAAAAAAACTGTAGTTTCCTGTTACAAGATGTGTGGGGGATGGGAGATTTATGTTGCAATGTTAGACAACAAAGAAGTAAAAATGTACAAATAATCAATGTCACAAATGAAAATACCTGAATTCTATCAAACGTGTCAGTTTCACCTACCATTCTTCAAATGCTGTTTCTCTGGCTGCCAAGATGCTGCGTGACGGACCAGCAGTTACTGTTGCACTGTCGAGAAACGCCTCCAGATGCTTCCTCTTTCCGCCGACACAACACGGCACGAGGGCGTGAGCTCAGATGTGGATCACGTATCACAGCCCGACCGTTTATAATGAGTAAGACTACCTTTGAGTCCCAGATTGGGACAGGTCATCGGAAATTAACATAAGAATCACTTTATATCGCTATTTTCAATGACTTCTGAAAGCTTTGGATAAGGTTAATTTCACTTTCCATTACCAGAGTAATGCGTCATTTGGTAAAGAGGTCTAAGAATTAAGATAAGTAGCTATAAATATGAAACTCAGGGGGACTGTAGAGGGAAGGATGGTTGATGGAAGTGCTATGTGCCAATTTATTTGATCACATGCATGATGCGCTACATTGCTTGAATGCAGGAACATCTGGAGATTCAAACCCTTGGTCTTAAGATCCCCTCCCCTGTGGGGAGATTTGGCCTCCACACACTGTCAGAAATTCAGATCCTGACATCACATGAACAAACTGTGTTTATACCTGACCTTGCAGCAGGGAAAATATTTGGGTAAAAAGTAGGAGAACAATTGTGTTTACTTCGTTAAATCCAATGTTAGGTGATAAATTAATCGTTATAGTACTGGATATTGTTAGAATGCGTATAATACATGTAATATGTGCAGCATTATTGTAGGCTCTTTGTTGTTGTTTGTAATTATTGTTGGTTTTATTTCTACATGTGTTGAATAATTCCATATTTATAACCATGGACACTGCAATGGTAGGACATCAACCAGTGCCTTTTACTTGTTATGACATTTGGGGAAAGCAAAATCCCTCGTTAGCAACAGTAAATGATGTGAATATGCAACTGTATATTATGTTATGGCAGTTCCTCTCAATTGTGTTAAAGATAAAAGGTCTGGTTATTTGAATGTAATAAAAATGCAGTAAATATGCAGTTGCAATGAAGGAAAAAAATGCTAGAATATTTTAGAGGAGTAAGTAGCTTGATTGTGTTTAAGCACATTTTTGATTCAAATTTGAAAAAAATAGTCAGTCCAAAAGATTTTTTTTTTTTTTTGCTGATCCCATCCACTAACATTCATTGTGCTAAGCTGACTAGAGGTCAGCTCTCGGAGGGTGTCTGATGCGAGGAGGAGAGAGAGGTAGCCATCACCTTTTTCTGGCTCTGGGGCCTTTCTACCCAGCTTTGGTAGTGAACTGGCGGAATGCTGCTCAGTCACCAGGCCAGACTCGGGAAAAGCTTGAGGATCAGCAAAACAAGAAGAAGGATCAGGAGGAAATGAAAGAGGCTGAGGGAAAAGAAACGGGGGGGGGGGGGGGGGGCAGCGTGAAAATATGCAGGACGGTGGTGGAATAAAAGAAAGGGAGGCGCATCAGGAGGGAACTGGACATGAGGATGATGGTGGACATGGTCATGAGGAGGGGCAGCTGGACCATGATGTCACCTGTCCACATCACTAGGCATGACCTTGCTGCCACCTGTGGAGAAAAAACAAACAAACAGAGCAAAGTCTTTTCATACATATCAACACAGGAATTTTATTTCTAATCTTTTAAAATAAAATCTCAATAATCCACAAGTAACTATTGGGTTATAACAGTCTTTTCTTTCCCCTTAAAAATGACAAGTGTTTAGTTGTTACAGTGGGAAGCTTTTTTTTCCATATATCGTACTCTGTGGGTTTGACAAAACATTACGTGCCGTCCAGACGTATGACGTTGTGCCCACGTCTTACGCCAACTCAAAATCGAAGTAGATTTCTCCAGGCGTACACTCTCTATTTTTCTGTATTGCAATAAACATTTTTGTATATGCATTCTTGAATGTGGTATACCCCAAACCACAGGAGGCTGCCGCTCTAAAGGAATATCCTAACGGAATACCACGCACGGGATCGAAATCTACGCTTCTTTCAGCTAAGCCAACGTTATTGCATCTGTTAGCAAAACTTGCTAGCTAAGAAGCTAGCGCTAGCACTTAGCTCTCCCTGTCCTACCGTCGAGCTAGCTATGCATTAGCACTTTAGCCTAGCTCGCTAACCAGTGACAACTGACAAAGGTAAACAACAGATACTTTGACTCCGTTGGTTTTAAATGTCCACTCTCATAACTTGACCTAGTTGCCTCGCTTTGGTGTTCTGTTGGTTAAAACTGGGCTTTTAACCTGCCCTTTTTGCACCGCGAAGACTGAAGTAACGTACGAAACGGAGAAAGGGGGAGTAGCAGCAGCAACAGCGTCAACGAAAAACAATACAAATCCTGTATCCCCCATCACTGAGTAGGCCGACTAAGCTAACTCTGGTAAACTGCTATGTAATGCCAGACTTGTGTGTGTAATGTAATCTTATTTCAATTTTAATAAACCTTGTCTGAGTGGTCGCAACAACAGGCTGCTGGCCAGAGCTTCTAGCCAGACTCTCCCCTGTTTGTTCTTTTATACAAATTATAGTTTATGAGGTTACAGGTGCCACTGTCTGCTGTGATGGGAGTTGGTGTGCCATGTTCAGTTACTTTTACTGGTTACTTGTTTGTGTTCCACTTTTCTTCAGCTGCTAATGCGCTTCATATTATTATTAGCTGTTGTAAACACCAGGCTCCAATGAAAACGCTTATCCTTTGGATGGATGCCTATTTTGGTGTGATGCCTCAAGCGTTACTGACCTGTACTGTCATGCTAACATATGACATTGGCTGTATTATTACGATATGACTCAATAAGTGGGTGTAATATTAGCAAGGGTCAGCTATCTATGGCTCTTACAATCTCAGTTATTGCTAGCATTTGACGGGATTGGTTTGCTAGGCTTGTTGAGCAATTTTCTGCGTGTGCGCCAGTAACGCTTGTTCATAAATTGTCCTACTTCCCCTGAAATTCTCATTTCAGGACCTGTGAATCATCTCTTCAGTTTTCAAGAAAGTTCTGGCTCTTTAGTTTGGAGCTTGTGGGGCAGAACATTCATATGCTAATGCTAAGTTTATTTGATGGAAGGATGCTAAAGCACTGTACCTGTTGATGCATCGCAACATGGTTAGCTTCGTGCTCGTGGTAGAAAAGCAGATGATAACTGGTGAATAAATACTGTGCTGGGTCATAGTTTGATTTTCAAGTAGACATAATAAATTTACTTATTATTGACTTATTGATCTGTAGCTAAAATATGCATCAAGATAGAATAGTGCAGGTCATCTTGACAAAATATTGCATGTAATTATTAATGATTTATTATTCAGACTTTTAACACCTGTCATACTGGTGAACTGACCTGTTCTTTTACACCTCTACTAAATCAACTCCATTCATTTCCTTACTTTACAATCTTTTTGTTTTGTGTAAATTCAATAGTTCAACAAGTCAATGAGTAAGAACCGCTGTGCATAAGCCAGTGTGGGAGTATTTAAATACACCTAAGAATATTCTGTTCAACATTTTTCTGGTTGCTATTGTTGGAAGTGTTTATTGACAATGTATATTGCTATTTATTGTCCTGGCCTACATTTAGGATGGTTCTCTTTTTCTGTTTAATAGGGCACGGATGTGATCCTGAACATGCTTGAGTGAAAAGGGAAAAGCTTTTCCTCTTTGTGTCATTGCTCTCTACATTTGACACATACACTCAGCCTCACTTCATAAGACATCCTCCAAATAATCCACAAGGCAACACTGTCTGCAGTTTCTTCAGCACTTGAACCATGTGAGGGCCCCTCGGTCCAGTCTGTGGGCACCCCTGGACTGTTGCAAATACGACCCCGCTGTGCGGGGAAAGACTGATCTTGTCTGTGTCAGATAAGTGTTCTTTCCTGTACCCTCCTCCCCATCCACACATTCCTGTTCTCCCTACTGAGGAGACGCGCCATGATGTTCCGAGACCAGGTAGGTATCCTCACAGATTGGTTCAAGGGCTGGAATGAGTGTGAACAGACGGTGGCGCTGTTGTCCCTCCTGAAGAGGGTGTCCCGTACCCAGGCTCGCTTCTTACACATATGCCTTGAACACTGGCTGGCAGACTGCACAGAGATCCACATCCTAGAAGCTGAAGCCAACAATGCAGGTAGCTGCATTATTTGCTGACCCTCTCTGTATGATTGTCTGACCCTCTCTATACTGAAGACATTAACTGATGAATCTCTCTATTTAATGTTTTTCTTTAGCTATTGTCAACCAGTGGCACCAGGAGCCAAAGGAGAAGGTGGTATCCTTGCTGCTGTCCCACCTGCCTTTGCTGCAGCCACGCAACAGTGAGGCCAAATGTGAGTACATGAAGCTGCTGCAGAAGGTGTTGAGCCACACCATCGAAAGTAGCTTGTTTGTGGAAGAGAGCCGACAGCTGCTGTCCTACGCCCTCATTCACCCTGCCACCACACTGGATGATCGCACATCCTTGGCCATGTGGTTAAACCACTTGGAGGAGCACCTATCCAGTGGCTATGTATCTTCCTCCCGAGCGCCCTCCAGCCCCTACCACCCACGGCAGGGCTCAGATGAATGGCCCAGCTCTGCTGAGGCTCTGGAACCCAGCCACGCCTGGCACGACAAGTCCCCCTCATCCAGCACATCTCCTGCAGGCCAGAACGGACACATGCCTTTTCCTGGTGCGTTTTCCTATCCTATCAACAGCGGTAACACAGGTTACTTTTCTCTTTGTCATATATCACACGTGGTATAACTGACAGGAAATGCTTTGAATGTGATTGTTTTTCCTTCTGTAACCTGAATTCTTCCTTTTTTCAGGTTTGGGTGGGCAGATGCAGCCTAGCCCTCTGAAGAAGTCCATGCCCATTATCCCTTCCAGTCCTCAGGCTTGTGGCTCTGAGTGGGTTAGCCAGGATGACACAGGGAGCCGACAGAACTTCATTCCAACAGATCATGCACCCCTTTCCCCCCAGAGCAGTGTGGCCTCCTCAGGTAGTGAGCAGACAGAAGACCAGGGCTCCACACGCAACACCTTCCAGGAGGATGGCAGTGGCATGAAAGGTCAGAGATCGTCTTGTAACTGAGCCCTGGGTTCTCGCACAGATGTTGGACTTAACTGTGAAGCTGTGAAAGCTGTGAAAATGTAATTTTTTTCTCTAATTTGTTTGTTCTAGATGTTCCCGCATGGTTGAAAAGTCTTCGCCTTCATAAATATGCATCACTTTTCTCCCAGATGACCTATGAGGAGATGATGATTCTCACAGAGCAGCACCTGGAATCACAGGTTTTTAAACCTTCCTTTTAAATACACTGGGACAAGGTTTGGATTATTCCACCCTCCTTGTCAATTGTAAACATTAGTTCTCAAACCTGATGATATGTCAATCCTCAATGAGGCATGAAATTAAGCAACGCTCCTTGCAGTTATATTGAGCCTCTCATACATACCAATGATGCAGCTTTGCCTGTGTCACTTGGCTGTAATGAAACAGATGGTGATAATATTTGTTATTTAGTAGCAGAAAAAGAAATGACTTCACATGTGCTTTACGTGTTATTTTGTGTCTCCTTCCCTTTAAGAATGTCACTAAAGGAGCGCGGCATAAGATTGCCTTGAGTATCCAAAAACTGCGAGAGAGGCAGAGTGTGCTCAAGTCTTTAGAAAAGGTAATTTAAATGGCATGCTGTTGTTCACCTCACATTCAAAACTGGATTTGTTGTAATTACTTTTTGCTTTACTCATAAAAAATGCATTTGACTGTGCACTAACTCGTGATCATGTGACATTTGACTAACTCCATAATGCTTGCTGGCACAGATCAGTACTTGTAGGGCTTTGGTATTTGGCACATCACGACTGCACCTGACCTCAGTCCCCTGAATCCTTTGCAGGACATTTTGGAAGGAGGAAATCTGCGTAATGCTCTCCAGGAACTGCAACAGATCATCATCACACCCATCAAGGCCTACAGTACAGCCAGTGCAGCACAGCCCCCCCTGGACACAGCCCCCTCCTCTTCAGAAGCCACAAAATCAGGAGCAGATAAAGAGCCAGGCTCAGAGGGCTTCCACTCTCACAACACACCTCCTTGCGATGGGGACTCCTCAGCCACGCCCATCTCGGATGGAGACATTGCTGGACAGTTCACCCGGGTCATGGGGAAAGGCAAGCTGAGACATGTTTTTTTTTTTCTCTCTCTCTCAAACTGAAATCGATTGAACCTTGCAGATTTGTCGCCACAGGAAAAGATCTTGTCTACTTACATACATGATACAAATGGCAGCATAAGAAAGTACTGCATTGAAATGATTTTGTAACCTTCCACATGAATACATCAACCCTGGCTTTCTTTGTTTCAGTGTGCACCCAGCTGCTTGTTTCAAGGCCAGATGAGGAGAATATCAGCTGTTACCTTCAGCTAATTGAGAAGTGTCTGACACATGAGGTGAGAACCCACCTGTGTTCCCTTTAATGTCTCACTGTGCAAAAAATAGTGTCTTTCAAACATAAAATCAGACTACCATCCTACAGCCAAATGTAGAGTATTTGTTGGGGATGGTGAAAATAACCATGAACTGATAACATTTTGAATAATTAATTCTGTTAAACAGATTCACAAACCAGTTACATTTAAGCAAAAAACAGGACCTTCTCTCTCTGTTCTCCCAAGTTGGGATGCCCGTCTTCTACTCAATGCACCATCATGTATTTTGTTTCAGTTCTGCTTTATTCTATATTGGATCAGTAAGTGCAATAAACCTGTATGTCTAACATGAATTATAATGTTATCCAGAATCGTGGAGATGTTTTTGAGCTTTGAAAATCTGATACATGTTCTTTTTCAATCAGGCTTTTACAGAAACTCACAAGAAAAGGCTGGTTTCCTGGAAGCAGCAGGTCCTCAAACTGCTCCGCCTGTTCCCTCGGAAAGCTATGCTGGACATGCCTGTGTACCGACAGAAAGGGTGAGCCCCGCTTTTACTTTTGATTTTCACTCTTGGTAGAGCTATCACACCAACATTTCAAGTCTCATTGTGCCTGTCAGGTGTGGCACGGGGGTACAGTGGTTAGTGCTGTCGCCTCACAGCAAGATGGGTTTAGCACAGGGTCTTTCTGTGTGAGTCTGCATGTTCTCCCTGTTCCTGTGTGGGTTCTCTCTGGTACTCCAGCTTCCTCCCACAGTCCAAAGACATCAAGAGTGGACCAGGTTAATCCAGACTCTAAATTGACTGTAGGCGGGACAGTGAGTGTGAATGGTTGTCTGTCTATATGTGTTGGCCCTGCGATGGACTGGCAACCCATCCATGGTGAACCCAGCCTCTCGCCCGAAGGCTCCTGGGATAGGCTCCACCCCGTGACCCTCAACGGATAAGCGGGATAGAAAATGGATGGATGGATGTACCTGTCATTGCCCAGATTCTCTTTCCCTTCCCCTGTCTCTCATCCTCATTTGTAGAATTGTCAATTTGTGTGGAGTAGTTTCAGCAGTCTTCAGATTTATTTTCTTTTTTGTCTGCTCTTACCCCAGCTGGGCGTACGGATCCAACTCCCTCCCCACAGCTGGCTCTGTGAGCGGAGGTGTAGCCCGACGAGGCCAAAGGCAGTTCCAGATGACCCCTCGTGGACTCCCAGCCGGCCGCATGGGTCTTCTAAGTCCCGGCGGGATTGGGGGTGCATCCCCTCGCCACACACTCACTAATCCTGCACTGGCAGGCCAGGGTAGACAAGTCAGTATTCCACACTTTGAATGGGAATTAAGTTATTTTAGGATGAGCACAAATCTAATATTCAAATGTTTATTTTTCCTTTTTATGTGATTATCAGTTATTTTTGGTACAATGTTTTGAATTAAATGCTGACTAGAGAATGAGAAGTTCTTGCACAAATCATTTATGGTGCTCTTCTCACTTTTGTAGGAAGATATATTATATGATGACATACCCAATGAATGATAATTCCCTCATAACTGATATTTATTAATGAAAGGAAAACAAGTCAAATGAAAAAGGACAATACAAAGAAGCCAGCGCAGAGGTTATGGAATCTCATTAGTTATCTGTATGTGTTAATTATCCGAGCTTCACAAATGAATATATAATGACTTTGCTGAAAGATGAACAAACCATGTGAACTTCTTCAGATGAGTGATATTTGTGTCATAAGAAATTTTTGTTTTTCTTCACTAAGAACCTGTGGTTTGCCAACCCTGGCGGCAGTAACAGCATGCCAAGTCAAAGTCGCAGCTCTGTGCAGCGGACCCACTCACTCCCTGTCCACACTTCTCCACAAACGATGCTCATGTTCCAGCAGCAAGGTACTGTGTGAGGTCAACCCTCTACTACTCATCATGGATGTGGATATCTATATTGTGTTTAAAGGGATTCTTCTCCAAAAATGTATCAGGTGTTTCTCCATGACCGTCCCTTCGATGTCTCGAATTCATGAATGATTTGTCTCCCACTGCATAACTCTTTGGTGTCTGAAGAACTCAGAAAACGCATACTGGTTACTAGAAGCGAATGAAGACCAAAGATGAACAAAAAAAAGAAGTATTTTCAAACTCTCAAATGCTTCATCCAGTAGAACGCAAGTCGTCTTTATCCAGTTTATACTTGATACTTCACAAATATTGTGATTTGAGTTAAAAACTACTCACTCTACATCGTGAGCGTGACCATGCATCTGTTTTAGAAGTCTTGAGAGAGAAAATGTGCACAGCTAACTTGAAGGTTGGTCACGCCCAATTGTTGTGTGGACTGACTTGGTATCCTTTCCCTTAGAATGCCAAGTACCAGGAGCTGACCTGGAGATCAACCCTACGCTGGAGTCACTGTGCCTCAGTATGACAGAGCATGCCTTGGGGGGTGAGTGTGTGCTACAGCGTCATGCTAATTAGGTGTGCTGGCAGGCCAACTGTTAACTAGACAATGTTGTGTTATTACTGGGATTAAAGTTCTCTGTTACTGCTGCAACTTTATCTCACCTGAATTCCAAAGAGGTCACATATTAGATCAGTGTAGGTCTGAAGAGAGAAAAGATCCGGGAGGTGTTGGTGACACTGAGCTTTGGTGACTGTAATGAAACAGTGAGATGTTGGACCAGAGTTTTCCCTGCAATTATTACATGTAGGTGCAGCCTTGTTATGTCTTTTTCACAGCACTGCTCTCGTCAGTAGCAGCATTTTCTCTGCCATATTTAAAATGTAAATCAACTCTTACATCTGGTATGTGCCTTAATCCCAGTGTGACTGATATGATATCACCTTGTTGCAGTCATGCCATCATCTTTTGAGTCTAATAGAAATTTGAATAATTAAATGACTGAAAGACTTGAATGCATCCACATCTAAACAGATTTGAAGGTCTGTTGACTCTCATTCTTGTTTCATTAGTGAAAATTTTGAATTATTATTCAATATTTCACACCCAGGTTCCCCATTGCAGAGAACTTACCTCTGTTAATCGCTCTAATCTGTTTTATTTTACTGTTTTTGAAAGGTGTCCCCGTTTGACTCAGTTTTATGTGAGTGAGATGGAATTTGGGGGATTTAAAGTATTTGCCCTCTTTTCCAAAGACAAATAAACTTATATTGATCTTTTTCTCAGCAGTTTAAGAGAGTTAAACCTAATTTGTCCTGCTCTCTGGGTTTCTAAATGATGAAATAGCAGTTTTTGTGATTAGCAAGAAAGTAAACACTGCTTATTTTTTTCTCAAGAGAGAACTGGTGAAACTAAATAACAAAGAGCCCTAACATTACGTTTGATACATAAAATTATATGAACTCTACTGAGTGCTTTTCGTGAAGATGTGCCACTTCATAGCATTGACATCCAGAAGTGTGTCGGAGGTGGGTTTCGTTTACTGTTAGAAAAACTGCCTTGTATTCAGCTTTGGGACATTACATTTTAAGATGGTCCAAATCGTGAACTGAAAATATGATAAAAGAGTGTTCAATTGTTTGTCAGAAAAACCTAAAATCACCAGATTTGGCAATAGATGTTTTTCACTGAACAGCTGCAACTTGTGAAAAAAGGCCTTAATAACTTTTTCTGCCCCTGGGAAAAGAAGAAAGACCACAAAACTCCACCAAAATGAATAACCCCTTTAAGTATCTGAGGGTTGAATGTGTATGGAGCCGGATATGAAGTGACTGCAAGTGTCTTGAAACACATGTCTTTATTGTCTCCCCCTCAGATGGAACAGACCGGACATCAACAATATGAAAAGAAGAAAGGAAAAAATACACTTCAGTTGAGGCCTGTGTGGTTCCTCATCACCCAGCACAAAGATATACATATGCTTAAGAAAACCAGGCGAAGCAGTCACTACATAATGACAAAAAACTGTGTATATGTTCTCTAATATTTTTGTACTTTATTATATACAACTAAGTTTATTAAGAAATGGAATACAGATAATTATTATATTGCAGGACAGAGCAAAGGTGAACTGTGCTAACTGCTCCATGTCACCTGCAGGACTGTGACATGGCACGCAGAGCCTCAGAAAAACAGTGGATTGGTGCTGTCTTAAAGGAGTTCTGCCCTATGAGTTACTCTTGTTTTTCCAGAACACAGTGGCAGACACGGGCCCTGCACCATAAAATATGTAGATCCAGAAAATTTCCAGCCAGAATTAAGGCACTTTAAAAAAAAAACAACAACAACAAAAAAAAGATCTTTTGATATTAGGCACTAAACTAATTGGCCCACAGATACATTCACTCAGATGTTCCGCTTGGAGACAAGTGTTGATACGTACGCACCAGTACACTTCCTAGACCCCTGAGTTGTCCCAAACCCAGTGCTAGAGAGGGCTTAAACAGCTATCCTTGGTTCTTGTTGTCCTCTGTGGAGAACATGTTGGCAAAGGCAGGAAAAGGAGGACCAAAGGGACAGAGGAAACGCTTGTTATTCTACAGCAGGCATAGCATTTGTCTTGGTTTGTTACACATTGTCAGAGTAGAAGTGACTGTCCTCAGCTTCTACAAAGCCAAAGAGAAGAGTTGTGGGATTTGTTAATTTGGGAAGGATACTTGTTGTGAAATACAACAGAATTGTATAATTTTCTTTTTTTCTTTAAAAAAAAAAAAAAAAAGCAGTTTGAAGAATTTATGCCAGCTGCAGTTTGTCTCTGTTATTTTATGCCCTACTACTTAAATGATGATGAATCTCATTTTGCGCCGAGGAATCTGCAGAGGGGTGAAAAGGGGGCTGGTATGGTTTATACTACGCCAGAGCTTATTTGATTGATAAAAGTGAGGTTGGTGAGAGTGTTTTCTGTTGTCACTCAGATGCTCTCGGAGAATGGCGTCTCCTCACCCTCGCTGTGCCCTCTTCCTCAAGTGGCCAACGTGACGATTTGATGATTCATACTTTTCAAGGTGCTTGAAGATGTCCATATTTTCTGTTTGTGTCTCACTGTGTTTCAGTCTCAGAACCCTAAACATTATCACGTGGTATCAGTGTTGAATCAAAAACTGTCTTATACAGCCTCTGTCTTTGAATGTGGCAGAGCGGAGGTGCATGTACGTCTAATATGGTCTGACTCTTGGATCACTTTGGGTTGCATCGTGAGGCAGGGATAACCATTCAAATTTTATTTCAGCAGAGCCATAGGAGGTCTGTATAGTAAAGATGGTTATTTACAAATATCTTTTCCAATTGTATTTTTTACTCTCCCTTGATATTGATAACTTATGCTTATTTTCTATAATCGCATGTTTTGCCACACTAATACAGCACTGTTGTAGATAGAGGACATGGTGGATGGTGCCCAAGTGTCACCGAACGCTAGACAGCAGAAATCTTGCAACTAATGTTGTATGTTTATAATGCCTATATGTCACTGTTTACATCTCTCTGGGATAATGCCCAATTCATGTTATGTGATGTCATGAATAATCCATTGTCTCACTATGTAACACATTAAAGAACTGAAGCCTTCTGGCACATGAGCTGGCTGGGTAGAGCCTGAAAACACGTGTTCTACCCCTCATCTATGGACTCATGTGAGTCTCCTCCGTAGGTTTTTCAAATGATATCTGTGTGAGGCATGTAACGCTTGTTTTCTGGTCATGCAGTGGTGAGAGAGAGAGAAAGAGAGAGAGAGAGAGAGAGAGAGAGAATAGCTTTTCTGGCCTTGTGATTGAACTGTTGGCTGTCATGTCCTGATAAGCTGTTCAATGTGGTGCACAGCTCTCGCGCCCTCAAAAAAGGTTGACCTAACGGTCTTGAGTAGTATTCTAGTCATGGATTTCTTCAGAGCAGGCTCTTGGATAGATCTGACTTACTTAATGCATCATACTCAAGCCCACAAAGGACCTCAGTGAGTTAACAATGCTGACAAATTTAAGACTCGGATTATCTTTTTAACAAAATGATTCACTTTACTGTTTATGAGCTCTGTAATGTTACATATGGCTCAGATTATCCTTTTCATAACCTCTGTTAAACTTTGGACAGTCTACTTAATTGTGCGAATAGACACAGAGGTACTGTGCAGCAGATTTCTGCAGGTGTCAGTGCATAATGAGGACGCAGCAGGGGATGACAATGCTTATCTGAGCCACGAATTGCTATATGAGTAAACTGAACACTAATAAACTGGCCAAGGAATATGTTTACTCCATGTTTACATTCCAGTGATGCATGTAATGGGTAGGGAAATGCACTTCATATGTTCAGCCTGGTGTATTTTCACATACCAAGCATCCACTTGGAGGTACAGAGTCACAACGGAGACTCCTACTACTAAGAGATCATTAATGTCCCTGCCAAGCTTGATTAACTAATTCAGTCAGCTCTAGGCTACATTGCATCTCTGTATTTTACAATTTATATTTAATTCTTATGACTTCCCAAACATTTTCTAATGTTTAATGAATTTTGTGCATCCCATGCTTACAATTCCTTTTTTTTTTTTTTTAGTTTTTTTTTTTTTTAACTGTCATTCATATGTGTGAATGGTCTGAAGTGCAGCATCCGTCAGATCAATGACAGTCCAAATAAAGAGGTTCAGTTCTTTTGCAACTTATATTGTGGTCGTTTCTGTGTCTGTTACACATTGCATACACTTTTACGCCTGCAGCTACTGCTCATTACGTCCTTGTCTTAAACATGAACCGTGTTACGTCGTTGCCCTAACAAAACTACTCAGTTTACTTCCGGGTTACACTGTTTGAGCAGTTCGCTTATCTAGCTAATGTTCGCTAGCCGCCTTTTTGTTAACGTCATTAGTTTATTCAAGATGAAACGGAAGCCCTCACGCCGGTGAATTTAAGGAAAACTGCTAGGGTATGTGAACATATTGACTCACAGTATGAACAACTTGTTATTATTGGAAATAAATACACGAGAGTTTCCTCTTACGGTTAAAAGTGTTCAAGTTAGCAAATTGCTATCTGTGTGCTAACAGCGGACCGGCTGTAAACAGCTGCGTGCTAACGATGTTAGCCTTGGTCGTGCTAATGCTTGATTTGGTACACAATAGGCAACTGGAACTTAAAATGCCTATTTAGTTAAGTCTTCTATTAACCTGTGGCGTGTGATATTTTAGTTACAAGTGTTGTTATTTAAGCTAACGTTGGGTAAAGTTGACACAAAGTTTGAAATTACGGATTTTTTTTCTTTTTGTTTGTATCGACCATAGACTTTTCTCGATACTGTCTGATGTGAGGCGATGAAGGAGACATTCTCATCCTTGGCACTCGTGATTTTTCCTTCGAGAAAGATTATTTTGTACAGTTTTAATGAACTGGAACAGATTATGTTTTGCTTCTTCTTGTGTTTGACCATGTAATTAGTGGGTCGTGGAGGAACAGGATGCTAACCCTGTCAGTTAAATGTTAAGGTATAAGATTGTAACAGGGTTAAAGTAAACTGTATCTGGTTTTAGCTTTTGGAAATAATAATCAAATTAAGTACTTATGATAGAGCTGTTGAAGACAGTTTGTTGATGTGTTTTATATGTAAATTATTGGGTGAAAATCCCACTAGGAAGCATACCCAAATTCAAGGTTCAAACCAACAGAAATTAATGATTTAACTGTTCTTAGTGTTGGGTTTATTTAATTCTCTCATTAAATTTGAGTTAAATTATACTGAAGTGCATTCACGTACTTGTAGGGACTCCGTTTCTTTTAAAATATAACACTATATTCTCAATTGTCACTTAGTTTTACTAATGAGGGTTGACACAATGACAAGAAAGCATCTCTCATTCTAGTGCAGGATAATTCCATAAGCAGTAAATATTCTTAAAGCTGGAGCCAAATTAATTTGGATTCCCTTAATTAGATCATGAATATCATGCCATGATTATAATTACCTGTTGTTGTTGTTGTTTTCTTGGACAGTTTGATTGGGGAAAAAAAAAAGCAGTTTGAAGATATTTTTGGGCACTGGAGCATTGTGACTTGCATTTTTTCTGCTTGTAATAAATTATTGAGATTATATTTGATTAATGATTAATTGAAATGTGTAGATTAGTGTCAACATGGGAATTATTACCTTGATGAAATAGGGCCCTTTAACATCAATTAGTTTTTGGACTAGTGTTCCTTGTAAATTAGTTATTGAATGCATGTCAGTGGTATAATGATATGATGATTAGTTACTCAAAATATTTCCTGCTAACTGCAGCTTTAATGTCATTTTCCTTTGCAGACTGTTGTGGACACAATGCGCTGACTGTGATATTGATGACTTAAACAAGGGATGCGAATGGGAAATTTCCTGTTGAAAGCTCACTGCAGTCACAAGTCATCCATCGGCAACTCTCCAGAGTGCAATCGTTCAGCACAACTGTCACCGTTTCCCGACATAATCTATTATGTCACTACCGAAGGAGTCTGGGAACCGTGGCAAAGATCGAGAGAGGGGAGCCCGCCCCAAGGTGAGACAGAGTCGGTCAGAAGAGAGACGAGACGTAGGTGGGGGAAGGAAAGGTGGGAAGGGGAAGAAAAAAGGGTTTGCCTCTCATGAACCAGCAGTTGAACGGCCTGTCAGTGATGGCTTTGAGTATGGTGAGCTTCTGAGTGACCTTGAGGCCAGGGATCAATCCTCCTCTCCTCTGAAAGAGAGCTGGAGGTGGCAGGGTGTGGAAGTGGCTGCTTCATTAATTGGAGAAGAACTGATAACAGCCAGTCCAGGATTGGGAACAGTTAGTTCTGCCTCAGAGTTATCTGCACCCAGTGAAGGTGAAGGCAGAGGGTCAAGCAGCAGTCGGACTCTCCGGCAAAAAATCCAAGATGCAATGGGGCAGTGTTTCCCGATAAAGACACACAGTGCAGCAACACCACCTCCTCCTCCGGCACTGTCATCCTCAACTGCCTCCAACTCCTCAAGGCGAAAGATCCATCTCAGTGAGTTGATGTTGGATGACTGCCCTTTCCCTGTAGGATCAGAGCTGGCTCAGAAGTGGTATCTCATCAAGCAACACACAGCTCCCATCACCCAGCCTCCCTTGCTGGATGCTGCAGTGGTATGCACTGCACCAACATCAGCCATGGCCACTGTAGTGGAGGATGTAGATGACAGGTTGCGAGAGCGCAGGCGCATTAGCATTGAGCAAGGAGTTGAGCCACCACCCAATGCAGAGATCCACACATTTGAGGTGACGGCCCAAATAAACCCTCTCTACAAGCACGGGCCCAAACTGGCTCACGGTATGAATGATTTCACAGGAGCCGACGGAGCCTCAGTTCATCAGCAGCAGCAGCTTCTTATTCAAAGGCAGAAGCAGCACCAGCTTCTACTGCAGAGCTGCCTGGACACCCTGGATGAGGTGGCGGCTTCTGCCTCAGCGTCAACCTCGGCCCACCCCACTGATATAATCTCTGACCCCCTGGTTGATGCTGAGGTTCCAGCGACCAACATGCCCTCAAGAGCCGTGCTTCCTCAGACTGAGCATCACAAGTGTCACGATAGCTACCGCATTCACACTCAGATTGACTACATTCATTGTTTAGTTCCAGACCTGCTGCAAATCACCAACCTTCCCTGTTACTGGGGGGTTATGGACCGTTACGAGGCGGAGAACCTGCTGGAAGGAAAACCTGAAGGAACCTTCCTCCTGCGTGACTCTGCCCAGGAAGACTACCTCTTCTCTGTTAGTTTCCGTCGTTACGGTCGCTCATTACACGCCCGCATTGAACAGTGGAACCACAATTTTAGCTTTGACGTGCACGACCCCAGTGTCTTCCATGCTCCCACAGTTACAGGCTTGCTGGAACACTACAAAGACCCCAACTCTTGCATGTTCTTCGAGCCCTTGTTGTCCAACCCCATCCATCGCACGCAGCCCTTTAGCCTACAACACATCTGCCGAGCCGTCATTAGCAGCTGCACAACCTACGATGGCATTAACATGCTTCCCATTCCAAATGCTTTGAAAAAGCACCTCAAAGAATACCACTATAAGCAGCGAGTACGTGTTCGGCGGATGGATACATGGTGGGAATGAAGACCGACAAAATGATTGATTAACATAAACTATCACATCCACAACGTCTGCTTGTTCTCCCCTCTATTTGGCTGTATTATCCTACACTTCACGTATTTATTTTATATCCGGCTGTATATGTCTAATCTACATTGGTAAGACACTTTGTAATCTCACTGACCTTGCACACTAAAACATTATTTTTTTTGCCATAATAAACATATTTATATCTGTGGTATTCAGAACCTCTCAACAGCTCCTGTGTCTTCAAGTGCGACGAGTTCAACTTAATTATCTGACGATGGGGGGGAAAGTGTCTTAGTGAGAATGGAAATGATTATAATAAGAGTTGTTCATCAGTCGTGCTGAGAAGGCGGAACACATACTGACAAGTTTCTTGTTACTAAGGTGTGGAGGGTGCAGCATAAATCACTGTTCCTCAGACGTAGCTGGAGGCGATCTGGAACATAGCGCTGGCTGCATCTGCTGCATGGTTCTTTATATATAAAAAGAGAAGATTCCAGACTTGCACTCTGTCACTAGTTGTCAGTGTAAGGGGGAAGTTTTGGGTTGGTCTTTTTCTTTTGGAAAGATGCAAATTAATTATTGATCCGATTCTAAATTTCCAGCCCATAAAATAGCATAAATTAAAGAAGTTAAATTGAATGCAGCTTGTGTCAGCGACCTTCAGTATTTTGAAGTAAGTGATCAAATGTGGCCTTAGTGAACTTGTCTGCAGCAGGTGAAGTGGTTGCTTTATTAATATGCATGTGATAAATTCCAAATTTGACTGCTGTGATGTCCATCTTTTTTAATTTGTCCTTGGGCTTTTGTAAGCAGAATTCTTGGGTTTGGTCCAGGGATGGATGGCTCAATACCCCTTTTTCATGTCCGATACCGCTGCCCTCAGTATCTGCTGATACCGATTACAATCTTTCACTGAGACAACAAAGCAGCTAATAATACATTTTTATGGATGCACTTTGCTTCTGCCATCACACACAAAAAGAAACCCAACAGAAATGTGAAACAAATATTCCACAATGTTCCCCACTTGTTCAGTTATGCAACATGTGACACATGCTGCTTATCTGCGTCACTCCTGAATCTCTTGTGTTCACGGTGCATGTCACTCACTCAATGTTTGAGGCCCAAAGGAGAAAGATTTCTGTCAGAAAGAGATGATGTTTTGGAAAAAGTTTGTGCTTGAAAGGAACTCTGACAGAAGTCTTGGAGCCAAATTTCTCCCTTGTGAAACGTTTACTTGGGCATTTCCGTAGGAATGTGGGCTAATGGATCAGATTCTATTAGTATATATTTCCAATATCCTACCCAAGGATTTGGACCAGTATCGGGCCAGGACCGTGTGCTGGGCAGACGCATCCCTTTTAGGGTCTGCAAAGTTGATATATTCATGCTTGTTGTGATATGAAAACCCAGACCCTTAAACTTTTGAGTCTTAAAATAAGTGGGATGTCAACATACCTGCTTTGCGCCCCTGCAGCTCGATGATAAAATTATCATTTAGGTAGCACTGATGAATCTTAATTAATAGAAAATATGATGGCAGGAGGAATAGATCAAGTTTTCCCAGGAGTTTGAGTCAGCCATACAGACAAAAATACGCAAGCTTTGCAGAAAGGAATCGGCTGTAAGCAGAAAATTGAAGTTCTTTGAAGAAAGATGAAGTCAAGGGTCAGATGTTAAAAAGTAATTGGCCCTTCTCATGGAGGATGTTTTGACTTGCTGAGGCAAGGGAAAACACTAATTATGATGGCTCCATTCCATTCATTTTCTTACGAGGACCTGTCAGGGATTTAGCATCGAGAATATCAGAATTCTGTGTCTTGCTCACAGAAGTTGTGTGCAGCCATCATTAATGTTGAGCTGTTTACTCCACCTTTGTTTTTCCTTCTTGTCTTGCTGTGAGAGGGGTTATCGCCGCTCCGTGCACTGGATAATACTGAAGCCACAAACTTGAAAGAATGAAAAATTGGTGGGATTATCACCAAGTCGAGTCAGGTGGATTGCTAGGCTTTCACGGATTTCAACAAACGTGACAGTTACATATGTGAATTACGGGGCATTTTGCATACAACTGCTACAGTACGACATGAAACTGTTTATTTATCCAAATAATATGAATATGCAACAAAATGTCAACACCAACACGGGTGAAATGCCTGCGTACTAGACAGACATTTAGCTTGTGGACTGACTCAAAGGTGTATTGATGTGCTGCTCTATGTGAACAGAATTTGTGCTGATAATTGTTTGTCCTGAGCAATAACCTAATAACACCAATGCAACGACCAACTAACATAAGCTGCCGTTCTGCTTTTATTGAGAAAAGATCCCAGGTCGTCCTCTGAACCACCGAGATGCTGTTTTCTCCTTCAGATGGAAGATGTGAAACGCGGGATACAAATCATCCGTGAAAAGCACTCACGAAGCCGCTGTAATTTAAACAGCAGTTTAAGTGCGAAGTCAGGACCGTTGACCTTTATATACGTGATTAAAGAACTCTAAAAACGGAACTATTAAAGAAGATTTATAGTGATGTAAGTCCTTTGAATTGTCATGAATACACATGCGTGGGCAACACTATAAACCTTGTGCATATGCAATTTTTTTCTCATTGACATCTCAAGGCCTTTGTCTTCTATCTCTGGCTACACATAAAATAAGTGCTTTTGTGGCTGGACCACAAGTTAACACTGCTATTAATCATAGGAGGGTTCTGAGAAGGCCTGATACTGATTACTGGGTCAGATGCGATACCTCCTATGGAATATTTCTCATTTCTAATGTATGGAGAGTTTGTGGGCGTAGAATGTAATCTGTGCAATAGCAGGAAGTTTGTCTGCAGGCATGAACCGTTCCATCTACAGAGTAAAATGTCTTGTAATAAAAGAACGACTTGATATCTGTTGTCTAAATTTCCTCAGATGCCTTTGATTGAAATCCAATCGAACAAAATGAACATTGCGCCTAGTTGGTTTTCAGTTTCCGATTTCCAGCTCCTTGGTGTTCCTACGCAGTTCAAAACAGTCTCAAACTTCAAAGTAGAATTAGATTCACCAAAGTGTGGATTAACTAATTTCTTTCTTTGTTTTTTTACTCGGGGAATTGTCTCAGCATACTGGTGGTTTTCCTTTCCACTCAAATCAGTTTAAAAACATGAATGACACTAAATACGATATGACAAACAGTTAGGTAATGCTTAGTTAACCATAAGCAATGTGTAATTAACCATTAGTTATTAGGTAGCTAATGGGTCCAGTAATACTAATGTGTCTAAACTCTGGGGGAAGTTGTGGTGGGGTCAGCGTTAGGGTGAAGTACGGATCACGAAGACCATTAATAAATGGTTTATGGTTAAGTAATGCAAATTCATCACTGTTATATATATAAAACTAAGCATTAACTAATTGTTATAAATGTACCATTATAGTAAAGAACTGCCTGAAAATTAGTGAAATTTGTAATTGAATAACAAAGCAGCTTTTGATATAAAAATGCTGTAAATGTATCAAAGTCCAATATCCAGGTTTTTTTTTTTTCAGTCAGAAAATGTCGATCGATCATGAGATAAAACATCACTAACTTTAATGTACAGTTAAAATAAGAACATAGCTCCTTGCTCATGCTCATCCTTGAATATAGAATGTTGTTTTTCTGATTTCATTTGATTGCTGTATTGCATCACGTACAGCAGGTGGCTGTAAAGAGCTTCAGTGGGTCACGCGGCGGCTGCTCTCATGTCTGTGTGTTCCCTGTGTGTGGTGCATTGAGATGGTGGGTTGAGCTGGACTGCTGCAGCTGGCAGCACTCTGATGCTCATCATGCAGGTATTAGAGGTCTTGAGGGAAACAAAGAGGACTTTTCTTTACCTGGATCAATAGGGCCCGCGGGGACAGCACGCTTCAGCAAAGCCGAAAGCTGATTGGCTACACATACTTAGTGTGTTTGTGGCGGTTTGAACCTTTTTTTTTTTTTTTCTTTTTTTTTTCGCTCCCTCCCTCCCATTGAGGCAAGAGATTTTCCTCTGAGCCTAATCTCTACAGCTGAGCATCATGGGGGTGGAGAATGAGCTTGGAATGCTCACAACACCTGGGGACAATTGTGTTCCCAAATAATCTGCCAGGTCAGAATCTAACAAATGCTGTAAAAGGGCTCAACTCGGCGCAGCCTCAGATTGAGACCAGATTGAGGTAGGTGTGTGCTGTCTGTAGACCTGGAAAGACGGTGAACTCAAGCACCACGAGATGCCGTGTGTATCTAGGCCATTAATTCAGAGGAGGGCGTATCAAACTGATTCCATATTCTTTGCAAGATGGATCCGTCTAGACATCCTTCCTCTGATCCACTCACTGAGGAGGCATACATTTCTGTGAAAGAGGAAACACTGCAGCTGAGAGAGTTATTTTTGGTCAGTAAATGAATCCAACTGAATATCCACCTTGGACATGAAGAGGAACATCCCTGCCTATTTCAAGTCGCACCTTTCAAACAGACTGCTCTTTGTCAAAACCAAGTAAGTAATTCCCAAGACATTAAAGTTTCAGTTCTTAAAAGTCCCACAATTCCCCCCCCACACACACACACTCTCTCCCCACTTGAGGTACATTGTCACAGAGTAACATGTTCACTTTTGATGTATGTTTGCCCGGAAGCGAGCCTTTGACAGCACAATATTTCTTCCCTGTCGATTTTAAATCCGAATGCGTCGCTGCTCTCTCATGCATGTAGGAACTCATACGGAGTCTTTGCTGCACAGCATCAGTACTCTAATTTGGAGTTTCTTGTGTTCTTCCAGTGCAACATCGTGCTGCCTTGAACTTTCCTTTGCATCGACAGCTCGTTGATGGAATAATGGGCTGTTGGGCTTGCCACTGCACCGGCAGATTCCACCGAGATTGATGGGCTTGCAGTATAAATGACACACAGAAACCCTTATCCCTCGCTTTAGCCCATGAAGTCATTAACGCTGGTTAATGGAAACAGTGTGGGGATCGACTGTAGGCTGATCGTAATGATGATAATGTTTGGGTTTTGTATGAGAAGCGTTGCAAATTAACATATCCTTTAATCTGAGGTGGAACTGAAGTTGTAATGTATCATAATATGTTTGCATAAACAGCCTGTAATGGAGCAACCGATAACGCTGATATAATTATAGATAATCATTGTTTGTTTTGAGAACAATGGCTGTTTATTACAAGCATTCACATGGACAGCGGAAAGAGGCCGTGCATCATCAATATTACTACAACTACTACTACTAATTTTTCAAAAAGAAAGATAGGTTATTTGTATAAATGATCAATTAGACTGCGCAATGCTGGCTCTTTGTGACCAATTATGCAGTAGCACAACAGTTACCTAGACTGAAAAAATATATATGATAAAGCTTTCTGAACCTCGCTAGCTAATTAATGTGAGAGCCAGGCATCGCGATGGGCCCTGACATTTTTAGGTATTCTTTTTCCAACCTTTTAACATTTTCTCAACAAGTGGATAAGTTAATTTGCAGGAAAACATGTTGCTAGAGCTCAGGCACATCATTTATCTGAAGCCAATCACGCAAAAATATGATTGTGAAAAAGCAGCCATCTCTCTCTCACACACACACACACACACACACACACACACACACACAATTGCCTTGCAAATGAATGACCCCTCGCCACTTGCTGCAGGGTGCTATGCTAGACACAAGCCTTTGAAAGCACGCCTTTCATTAAGACTGCATTTTTGTTAGGAACCTTGTTATACTTATGTGCTTTTTTATTATTATTGCAATTCCGGTTATCAGGTCTCATTTGCCATTGTGTTTTTACATCTGATTGGTGGCGACCATCTCAAAATATTAATATCATGCAGTGGAGCACAAACGTTGACATAAATATACACGGTTTAGTGACTATAGTGTTTTCTGAGGAAGATTTTAGCACTTTTGTTATGAATGGGACGGCGGCTAATCTACGGTCCCAATGAAAATGTGACAGTGAGCCAGCATGCACATCAAAGGCCTGTACTTTTTGGATGTAGATCAAGTCACTCACTTGTTTTCATTCATTTTTTTCCAATTCGAACGGCATCTCTGAATTCAATTGAAGCTTAATTCAGGGTTACTCAGAATCCCAGGCTGTTTCAGAACAAGTTGGAACCGTTTGTGAGCTTCTCCTGGAAGAGGCATGATTTGAATATTTGACTGATCTGAAGATGTGATATAAAGCAGGTACTTTCATCACAGTAGCCTATAAATTGAATGACCAGCAGGCAGCAGTGTTATCGATATTTGGTTGCATGTAGGTTGTGATGTCAGGTGAACAAAATCCAAAAGTCGAATACCAAGATCCGTTTGATGTAGAATACTACTGACAGCTGCAGCTGATATGTCGCTGTGTAGTGAATTCCCCAAATCCACCGTGACACTGCACAATGTGAGCCTCTGACCTCTTTTGATGCTTTCAAGTGCAGTGATACAATGAACGGCATTTGATTTCATCTCGATTTTCGTTTTCAGACTCAGATGAAGCTTTTGGGTACGTCACCGGCGGACGCCAGGCTAGCGCTGTTTTAAATGCTCTTAGTAACCTGCTCGGCTGTAGAAAAACACTGCAGCCTTTTGAGATGAAACTGTCAAGGATGTGGCGAAGAAAGAAGGACGCGACCATGGAGAGCTGCTCTGTCACTGCCACTCCTACATGGAAGCGGATTCACCTCAGCTTGAGGTACAGCTGCAAAGTTTTATTCCTGTGATTTATTAGCAGTAATAATCCCCAACATATCACATGTTCAGACACTTCCACAGTTATGCTTTAAGGAGACTAAGATGATGTCATTGAACCAAAGAAGTAGTCAGGTTTCCTTAAAGCTGCACAAATGAGTAACGAACACTACACCATGATGAGCAGTATTTGTGGAGGATTCAGAGAAATGGAGGTTCTTTTTTTTTCTTTTTTTTTTTTTGCCTGGCTGTTGCTTGTCTTGTTGTTTTGTTAAGCGTGTCTCGGATTTTATCCTCAGCATTAAAGGTTATCGATTGATCCAGTTTGTATCTTGTTGCTTTGACGTGAGCCGAGCTGAGCTGAGCGCGCTTGAGCTGAATAGCTCTTTGATTACTCGAGGTATGATATGCACTGTGTACCGTCAGGAAATTATGAGATTAATCTGGATGATGGTATTCAAACAAAGCTCTCGTGACATTTCCTGTAGGAACATGACATGGTGTTGTTCACGCGAGGCGGTCGAAGTGGTTGGTGGTTAGGCGAGTGTCAGCACAGCTTATCACTGGCGCTGTGGCTGCAGGGATAGTAATGACCTCACTAGACTCTACTCTGAGAGACGCATCATCGGGATGACTGACGTGTGGAGGAATGAGCTTGACCGACAGCGTGTGTGCAGAGTCTCATGATGTATTTCCTGCTTCAAAGCCAAACACAGCATATCCCGGCTTTAACCGTACTGAAGCAATATCTGACTTGTCAAGAATGTCAAGTTGTTTCTTTTCAGCGGTGTTTGTGGGTTTTTGTTTTTCCTCCTCTGAGTGACTTGGGGTTGGGGGTGGAGGGGGTGGTGGCTGTAGAGGTGGTGGTGATGGGATCGGGGTCGCATGGTCATTTCAGTTTCAGATTTGTTCAGTTCAAATTTAAAAATTGAGAAGGTCCCAGGTCAGGAGTGTTGATGTTTAGCTGGTAAGAAATCATGTATGCAGTAACAGACATGTTGTGTGTGTAGTGAAGGCTACTTGTCCTTGAAAGACACTCGATTCGCTGAGTCATCTTCACACGCATTTGTCAACTTCTGTTCAAATTAAAAACGAAGTACCGCTCAAAAGCACAGAAGATCAAGGCGTAGTGAAGTGCCTTAACACCGTGACACAAAAGCTACAAGGTTGCAGGAGGAGGACGTACGCTCAGGAGTGAGTTGTGAATGACAGTTTTTCAGTGGGCAAGCGATGGAGTAGAGCTGAGAGAGAGAGAGATGAAGGTGAGGCGTGTAGGTGTTCAAGCCAATTTTTAAATGT
Source organism: Aulostomus chinensis (assembly GCF_037954235.1). Classification (NCBI taxonomy): domain Eukaryota; kingdom Metazoa; phylum Chordata; class Actinopteri; order Syngnathiformes; family Aulostomidae; genus Aulostomus; species Aulostomus chinensis. The sequence goes on from NC_141329.1 coordinate 25,978,303, forward strand.
CTCATTTCACCATCAATGAATCACACACGAGAGAATCCTGGGTTGATCAAGGGACACAGATGAGCAGCAGTGACTTGATATGAACCTTCGAACCCACATCAACGTGTTGCTGTTATTTACTGGTCTTGATATAATCTGCAGAAAGCAAAAGTTTCTATCGCGTTTGAATTTCGTTTATAAACCTCCCCCTGACTAACAGGCCATCTATCCATCTGCTTTCTATACTGCTTATCCGTTGAGGGCGGGGGGCTGGAGCCTATCCCAGCTGACATTCGGTGAGAGGCGGGGTTCACTCGGGACGGTTCGCCAGTCCGTCACAGGACAGGACAGATCCATCAGGAGCAATTAGGAGCTCAGTATCTTGCTCAAGGACACTTGGACATGGTCACCGGCGGAAGTGAGGTTTGAACCAGAGACCCTTTGGTTGCTGGACGGCCACTCGGCCTCTGAGCCACGCCGTCCGGCTGTTATAAGAGGTTACGTTTACAATTTGTAGCGAGAATATGACACGAATTTCTTTGTGAATTCACATCTACGCATGAAGAACATTTGGATCATAAATCAAAGTGTCCTTGAAGCACTTTGTCATGCCCACCAAGGTTTTTCCCACCATCTAATTTCTTCCTGATGTTGTACGCTGCTTTGGATAAAGCATCTGCCAAATAAAATTGCAGAATTGTCCTGACGAGGTTTTATAACGAATCAAACTTGATCCTTTTTGTACCACCCAGACACTCATGTCTATTGGTTTAACTCACTATGAAATATGTCCTGACTAAATACTGACGGACCAAACTAAAGCGTGTTTATGCACACTCACACACATAACTGCAGCTGGACATAAATAATCATGTTTTTTTTTATTATAAATTTAAAAAAAAACGACAAACATCTGGTGGTGCCAATAGGAAGGCCACAGGGAGTTTTGAGAAGCAAGGGATGACCAGGGTTGGTGAAGGGAGCTGAGCCGAGCAAATTTAGGACAAAAATACCAGCCCGCCGTCGAACGATCACGAGTACAAAGCTAAAACAGCACAGAACCCACACCAACTGAGCGAAACCGCTGTGGGTGTGAGGCAGGAACATGTGGGGGAACGTCGTAGCATCTGCAGAGTTTTCGATCAGCAGTGGGATCTGAGAGTACACACCTGACTTGTAAGGGTACAACATATCAGTTGGAATATGCCTGCGCAGAGCCGTGGTGTGAATCATATATTCCAGTGTCTGCAAGGTCTAATTTAAGTGGCTGAAGAGTATACAGAGCTTGGATAATTCATTCAGTTCATTTTTTTTGTTGTTTTTTGTCGCCACTCTGTTGGACATGTTTTAGTCATACTTTTGCTTCTTCATAGTCATTAAAGAATATAGCAATGATATCTTATGCTATATTCACTAGCTTGTCCAAAGATTCCAGGCTGCGAAATGTTTTCAGAATTACTGAAGTTGCTGAAGAAGGTTCATTTGAGCTCCGGTTTAATGTCATATTTGTGTGGAGGGCTCAAGTCAACCGCTGTTCATGGCAACTCTATTTTACCCAGGAGAGAAATGCAGTTACAAGTTTATATACTTTCTCCATCCGGAGACGCGAACATGGATCCGACTCTCAGTGAGAGGAAACTTTGGGAAGAAGATACAAACATAACGATGCCATTTTTGGGAACAGAGGGAATACAGAACATATAAAAAAGAGTACATTATTTTATTGTGTGCATTTGTGTGTGTGTGTGTGTGTGTGTGTGTGTGTGTGTGTGTGTGTGTGTGTGTGTGTGTGTGTGTGTGTCTCAGAAAGCCAAAGGACATGAATGAATGTGTAATGCCCATTTTACAGGAAGTCATTATCCAGACACTGAACATTAGACAATAACAGAATCCTCCTGAATACAAAAAAAAAAGAAAAAGAAAATGCATCAAATGAGCTCCATCAAAGCAAATGGAGCTTCACTCAGAATTGCATTTGGCAATGATTCATCTGTGTGTGTGTGTGTGTGTGTGTGTGTGTGTGTGTGTGTGTGTGGCCACAGCTGCAATGCAGCATTTCTTGTTTCTTGGCATAAAAAAAACAAAAGAAAACAAACCTGTGGGAACCTCCTACACTAAACAATGCCTAGAGGGGTGGAGACAGATAAATTGTACCGTGGCGATACAGGGTTGTTGTGGCAAAGCGGAGATGGGCAGATTTGATCACGTTAAGTCTTGGCAAGATGGGATGTCTGACTGTCTGGCACACCGAACGCAATCCAGCTGCCAATTTCTTGCTCCTGTGGTCAGACATGACGAGAACAAAGAATGTTTTATGTTACCTGTGCAGCCAACAAGAGGATAATTGTGGCTTATTAGTAGTCAGCGCAGGTGAGGTAAAATACAACAAGGTACTCATAATTATCAGCTCTTCATCGGTTATCATTCCGACCTCACAACCTGATATTAGATTTGAGAAAACTTGACGCAATTGTCTATATCGATATTTATCATGTTGGAAAGTTTTTCTTTTAATCTTCGTCTGATACAATCAACTGAAAATGTCACCTCCAACTGGCATTTCACACATTATTTCCACAGCAAATTATGTATCAAACTCCTCACTATTAAAATAGAAAGGATTCTTGTTACGATCTCACCATGAAAATGGCTTCTCTTCAAAAACTGATGTTGATTGGGAGTTTTTGAATTCTACTTTTTGTAATGTGTCATGAAGCTGAACTGACTTTAGAAAATCTCACCTGCTGCCGTGCAAACTTGGAGCAAATCGATTACATTTTGGGAGCTGCTTTGGTTTTCTGAGAAAAGCAACACATCTGCAGTCAGGGCTTTTTCCTAATGGCAACCGGTGTGCCTGGATATCCGTTATGACTTATTTTGAAGTCAAAGCAGTGAGAAATGTAGCAGAAATACCTAAATATGATAAAAAAGTTAACCCATAAAAGTTCAGTTAAACTTTTGGATGAATGAACAGCAGAAAATAATGCAGGAGGTGTTGCTGTCTCAGTTTAGAGAGAAAAGTCTACCAACAAAAATCCGCACTTAAAGGTGTATTCTCAAACACAAGCTGTTCCGAGAAAGCCTCCTCCACCTGCTGAGGACTGGAATTCATTTGCATATGTTATCGAACCATGAAAAGACCCATACTATCCTGCACTGAATCACACACTGCTGCACGCAGTGTGCTGGGCATCCTGCCCCTAAGCAGCAATGAAGGCCAAGTCAGCAATTTGTGCGTCTCACCTCTAACTACATACAACGGCCAAGAAATGAGGCGATGATACGCTTTCGCTCATGTTTGCAACAACAACAACAACAAAAAAAGAAGATTTGTAGAAGATGAGTCGTGTTGCTGAATATCAATCCTGCATTACAACACGTGACAGCTGGGATACTCCAGCTAAAGCTTCTTGAGGGATCTCCCTCTTCCAGTTTTTGACAAGAAGAGCACTGTGAGAGCTCAGACCCCTGCCAACTGTAAAATCTGACTGCTCGGAGAGACAGTGATTCCAAAGAGGAAGCCACCAGCAGCGTACCAGGACTTTTGATTCTGCTGTGTAAGTGGTGGGAGGATCCTGGGCCCAGGCAGTTTGTGTGAATTCAGCAGCTAAAACCTCATGTTAACTGGTGGTAAACAATCCCATGGATATCAAAATTCCCTGCAACAAACGGCATACCCTCATTACATCCTGGCTGACCTTCACTCAAAAGGGATAGAAGCAATTAAAACAATAACCAAAATTGATTTTAACAAACTAATCAAGGAGACAGCAACCAGAGGAAAGATAATTGAATAAGAAAACTACCCAAAGGAACAAAACAAAGCAAACAAGTCAATTAGCAGCATAAAGTAATTAAGAAACAATCAAGACATGACTAATATTTCTTTCAACTGACAGAACTAATTTTCCCCCTGGATTTTTTTCAATTCAGAACAAGCCAGTTAACCACGGTTAACCTTGTTATTAACATTTAAATTACCGTAACCATGTGTGGCGGTAACAAGAAGAGATGCAACAATTAACTTAAAAGGACCTCACTGAAAGAAAAACAGAAAAAGATTTTGAATACAAGTACGGCATTCTAATGTGATGTGACATATCGCCGCCTTCCTAAAATAATCGCCTGAGTCATTTCAAGTTTTTCAGAAAACACAAAAAACTGGAGACAAAACAACATAAGGAGTTGTTTTAGGCAACAACAACAAAAAAGACTTAGGTAATTATTTCAAGGAGTCCAGGATATGGAGGGAGGCGGTAGAGTCGCTGCGCGTCAACTGAAGGGTCGCTGTTCGATCCCCACTTGCCCTTGAGTCCGCATCAAAATGTGCCTGAGTGGGACACTGAACCCCCAAGTGCATCTCCTGAGAGTGTGAATGCAAAGGAGTGACAGGAAAGCATTTCAAGAGCTGCTTGGGTGGAAAAATGCTTCATAAAAAGACATTTCAGTGCTGTGTTAATGCCGTGATATTAATGTCTGCATCACTGTCCAGCTTTCGTCCGCGCCAACGGAAATCAGGACTCTTCATTCACGGGTGTGTGCGAGTGTGTGTTTTTTGTGTGAGGTGGCATGATCTGCTCACTTTGTTGTATCAAAGCTGAGAAGCAGTTGTTGGCTGAATCTAACAAGTCGTGTAGAATCTTGTCGGATATTGAAGTGTGGGTTTAGTCTTTGATCTTAAATGACAGATTATGTGGTTGTCTTAGAAGTGTAGCAGACCTCAGGACTACCGCATGATTCACCCACCTCAGGCGAGAGAGTGAAAGCTCCCCATACGATGATGCAATGTTGAATAATTGAATACATAAATAAACAATACTATTGCTTCCACTTTTTTTGTTGTTGTATTTTTTATTTTTTTTTGCTTACAATGTCCTGATAGTGGAGCTGCGCTGAGAGAAGTGATGCAACATGCAGACAGGCGAGGTTCACGCATACGCAATGGCATCAAAACCCGACCTCTATCTGACTTTACAAAGCAGCATCTTTGGCTCAGATGTGTCACTTCCTGTCTCCACGGGACCAGGGCCCACCTCTCCACCTCTCCACCTCAGTGCTTATATGCTGAGCTGTCTGCTGTACTTTAACAGGTGCACAAACTTTTCCCCTCCCAAAAGTCGTGTTTCCATCATTGTATTTTGAAGCAGTGTATTTTAAAAGGTTGATGCAAATGGTAAAATAATAACAGTAAAGAAAAACTTCAAGGCTGCACGGTGGTGCAGTGGTCAGCACTGTGGCCTCACAGCAAGAAGGTTCCGGATTTGAGTCCTGGCTCAGGCACAGGATCTTTCTGTTTGGAGTCTCCATGTTCTCCCTGTTCCTGCGTGGGTTCTCTCTGGTACTCCAGCTTCCTCCCACAGTCCAGAGACATCAAGAGGAGACCAGGTTAATCCAGACTCTAAATTGACTGTAGGTGTGGCTGTGAGTGTGAATGGTTGTCTGTCTCTATGTGTTGGCCCTGTGATGGACTGGTGACCTGTCCAGGGTGAACCCCGCCTCTCGCCCGTAGCCGCTGGGATAGGCTCCAGCCCCCCGCGACCCTTAACAGGAATAAGTGGAAGAAAATGGATGAATGGATGGAAAAACTTCAATTTTGCAGTAAAGATTTACTCTCCGTTTAGGTGAAAATGCACGTAAATTGAGATTGGAAACCTCTTTTTTTCCCGCATGTGATGTAGTGAAGGCAGGCGTCTTCCCAGATATTCCCAAACTTGCTCCTCATCTCTGGACCATCTCATGCAACATGGCATGTATTAGCTAATCTGGCATGACAAAAACAATTACAAGTGCTTGGAGAGGCACCACACATCCATCAATCTGTTGCAAACGCAGCTCCTGGAGGTATTTAGGCTCATTCAGCCAGAGATTTATCTTCATCGTTTGATCTCCTCAGAAGGATGACAGTGACAGGCATGTGCGGTGTCTTGGGCTTCAGCCTGTCATCCATTTCTGTCTGAGTACGCCTTGACTCAGTCACATTACGCAGTGGATTGTGGGGTTGTGATCTGATGTTTGTTACCTGCTCGTGGGCCCGAGTGTCAGAGTGGGCATTCATCATACGCTGGCTTCTCCCTTTTAACCCAATAGCGACAGCTCTCAGGAGGCCTGGTCTACACGAAGTAGAACGTTATGTAGGTAGAACCCCTTGATCTATTAGCTGAGGAAAAAGCCATTCTGGGAGCACAGCTAAGGTCACGGCGAGGGTACGTGAGTGAGAGCTGAACACAAAGGTGCTGGAGAATTTCTTCACAGCTGTACGTGTGTGAGGGATGAGCCCGCCGGTGGCAAAGCAGTTACACGTGAAACTGGTGGTTCCCACAAAGAGTTAATTTTATTTGTCGGCGTAGAAAACATTACCTTGTGCCTCTCGGTGGAATTTAAGAGGGAAACGAACCGGCCGTCTTGTTAATTGTCCATGATGCAACTGCGTGTTTAAAGATCTGTGGTAACATTCAACGGGATATTGACTCAATATTTATACAGGTTTGTGTGCGAGCTCCTTTGTGTGACGTTTACCCGTCGTCATGTTCCACAAACTTGACTGCGTTCATTTCTTGTACATCTTTAAAGTTTTGCACTGACTGAGATCATTTTTACGCGTAATCCGTTTATGAAGACCCGCCCCCCCCATCATTTTTCTCCATCTATTATCTGATTATGAAATATTCCGAGTAAATTGCTGAGACTGCAAGTATTTTGCTTTATTAACTGGTCACTCCTGGGTGAAGCATCTTATTGTGTTGTATCGAGGGAGCAATGTCAGTTTGAGAAGTTACAAACTGATTCCATCTGTTGAAAAACTTTTTGAAGCTTGCACCCGAAGCTCAGTTTATCTGATAAGATAAAGTAAAAAAAAAAAATTTAAATGCAACACTTTAATTTCTATAACCGCACGTCTTTGATAGGATCTTCCTTTTAAATTCATCTTTTGATAGATATTTTGAACCAATCAGATCAAAAATTAAAAAAAAAAAACATCTCAGGGGGATGTTGCTGAGCAGTAATTGTATAAATACTGCGGGTGAAATGTTACAAAGAAATCATGGTCATTTTAATCATGCAAAAAAAAAAAACTGCTTTGCAACAGAAGCTTTTGTATGCACATGTTCAGTTAAGTAATATAACAAAGTAGTGAATACTTTCTGAAATAAACATCAGTACACCACCGCACTTAGAAACATGTCTCACTGTTCAACATTTTCCAATTAGAGCAGTATGTAACTATCATGCCGTACATTACCGCGTAGGCTGTTAGCCAGGAGGCACTGACAGTCTCATTAAAACACAGCTTTAATTAATGATCTTGTCTGTTTATTACAAGTGTCATGATGTGCATGAGTGCAACCCCTGCACATTTACACATTGTCAACATGACAATACACCCCGATGGCAGCCTTTAGAAATGATCCAGAAATCCTGGCAGTGCTCATCAGAGAGGCTGGGCTCGACTTAAAGGCTGTGACAGACACGATTCTCCAAACGGACGTGGTGACAGAGTGCTCGGGGGTCTGGTCACTTTCATTAGATTAGACAGCAGAGAAGATTTGGTGTCTGCTGCAGTCACCAGGCAGCTGCAATCAGGGGCACGGCTCTCTCACGCCCTTGCCCAGTAATTACAAAAAAGGGGGGTGGGGGGGGGGGGTACTACATTTAACCTTCACATCCCCTTGTTGTATTGGAAGTGAATTTCCAGTGTCCTGTTTGAGTATTCCTGCTGCACAACATATGTGGGCAAGTTTTTGTTGATAGCTCATTAAGTATTTTTTGTGATCTGGCAAAAGGATTTTTTTTTTTTTTTTGTAGCGAGACACATCGCACTTGTGACAGACTTTGCAACTGGACTTCAGGATAATGAGTTGTGAGGTGTTTTCCTCGTTATCCACACCAGAACTCATTATGTATGCCAACTAGGTGGCTTGGCTCGCTGCCCGTCGCCGTGCGCACCGAGGGAATCCCAAATTTCTGTCGTAAAAGCGCCATGAAAGACTATGAATCATCCCGTTATCTTCATTTCTACAGCAGCTGGGACTCTCATCCCGACACATCTCTGTCGAGTCAGGGCTTGGTAAATGAAGTGGGAAGGCAGTGGTAATGATATTGCCTTGGCATTCTCTGAATTGAATCGGGGAATCGAATTTGCATTGCTTCAGATAGGCAAACAAAATTATGCGGCAAACTCCAGAGAAAGTTGATGCAGAAATTGGTTTACATCATACAAGGGTTGGATGATAGAAAGATCTGCGCAGTCATTTGGTTTTTTTCTCGGCGAGTGCAGTTCCAGGCTGTGGTAATGAAGCACAGACAGTCATTAGCATGCCCTGTGTGTGTGTGTGTGTGTGTGTGTGTGTGTGTGTGTGTGTGTGTGTGTGCGTGCGTGTGTGTGTGTGTGTGTGTGTGTCAAGTCAAATTACCTCTTGGCCTTGCCACCGCAATTCAAAACAACCAGCCCTTCAAGTCAGCTGATTAAATGCAGCAAATCCCTGCATGGGCTGATTTTCTCTTAATTGGCGGTGAAACCTGAGCCAAGTTCACGCTCAGTAAATCATTCTTGATATTCTCTTCTTATCTGCACTTTATTCAACCTCGCTGATCCAGAAACTCTTCTGCTAAATTTGAAAGACAGCAAAACGAAAAAGATCTATTTTTCGAGAGTTTGGGTGACATATCAGCACTGCAGCCCCATGCAGGGATTTGTCTGTTTCACTTTGATCGGTTTTATACTTTCTGGCACACACATTATGTCTGTACCTGTCCTGCAAATTGGTCTTGGCCTGGAGAGAATAAGATTTAAAACACTGCATGTCTCAGAATTACAAAGCAGTCACTGGCAAAATGATGTATTTTAGGTGCAGAGTGCTCTTAGATTTATGACTCAGTTTGTTTGTTTGGTTTTTTGAAAATGGTAAATTTAATCTTTTGTCCAATTATTCGTGTGACCTGACACAGACTGACCACATGTGATTGATAAAAGATGAAATTCGTGCTCCTTCGTGCTCTGTGTGCAAGAACAGGCTGAATAGCAAAGGTCACTTCCCTCACTCGCGCAGACGTAATGGACGTGTCACTTCTGTGTTTGTCCTAGCCAGGACTCCAGCATACATGTTCCAAGCCATACGTCACTCTTGACAGCTCTGACACGTTGTTGAGCAGGTCATGTGATCACCAGCACGTACGTCTGTTTGTTTGGACGATGGGTAACGTCCCAATTTTGACACGTTTCTTTTTCGGCGGTGATCTGGATATTGAAGACTGTTCCAGCAGGATTCGGGCCTTATTGGTGTCTTCAGATTCCATAAGCCAATGTGAGATGGAACATTTCAGCTTCCGCGGATCTTCTTTGATTTGGAGGATTTTGATACCAGTGTTGATTTAGGGGTGGAGCCATGGGTTGTGTGATGTCACAAATGTTCTTTGAGGACTCATCCTCCCTCACTCCTGACCCAAGACCCTCAGGCCAGAGTCCTCAAAAGATTCAATAAACGGACCATTACCCGCAATTGTCTCCAAGTCAAATACCCTCCAACTGGTCCCATTATTACAAGTCTGTGACCCGACCCGGGACCATCACTCGCTTGAAAGTGCTTTCATTTTATATATGCTAACAATGATTAACCTCACGAAAACAGGTAGTGGACTTTCAAAATAAAATAGGATCCTGGCCTCGGCTGGCTGACCAGGCTTGATGTAGATGTTCAGAAACCTCACAATCACATGGTCATTTTAACTCAATATGAATACAATGATATTTATATTTATATATTTATATGTATATATATATGGAGAGAGAGAGAGAGAGAATGGCCGTCTAGCAACCGAAGGGTTGCTGGTTCGATCCTCACTTCCTCCAGTGACCTTGTCCAAGTGTCCTCGAGCAAGGTACTGTGCCCCTAATTGCTCCTGATGGCCCTGCAACAGACTGGCGACCCGTCCAGGGTGAACCCCGCCTCTCACCCAATGTCACCTAGGATAGGCTCCACCCCTCATAGAAAACGGATGGATGGATTTATGTTTTTACCTGCTTCCCCCCTGCGATTAACTCTTACTTTATATTTTATTTTGTAGTTTTATACAGTATGTGTGTGTATATATATATATATATATTTTTTTTTTTATCATCCCTTCGTTCAGTATTTTAGAACTCTGCCTCTGACCAGATCTGAATTACAAACATACAAACATAAAGGGATTTCTACAATTCTTGCTCGAACCTTTAGAGTTGTAAAAAAATTGCTGCGTATTTGAATGAGGTTAATTGGTGCATTTTAATGAGAGCGACAAGTATTGAGATTTTGTGTTCACACCTCTCTGAGCATTTCCTAGATTTACAGGTGAGGATTTGTCATGGGGCAGTGAGGGGTGGCCATTGTTGCCTCACAAATGTGCAGAAATAAATCCCAACATCATGGCTCTCATTCTTGGTTGGATGTGTGTCACTGGCAGGTCATTTGTTGCTAAGACTGACTGTGTATGTACATATGCCCGGGGGGGGGGGGGGGGGGGGGGGGGCTCTGTAAATCACGGGTTCATGTGTGGCAAAATGCCAAATTGAATTTTCAGCAAAAATAGGTTGAAGCTGGCCTCCTGCCTAAGTAAACGCAGCTTGTGCCAGATTCCAATGTTATGCAGGCTGGGTTTGATACAGCTAATAATGACTGAAATAGATGAACCAGAGGATTCTGGAGTGAGGTGTGCAATGTAAAAGTACAATACGTAAAAGAGGAAGATAGGTTAGGTTGGATTTTTCCATTGTTAATGACCGTGACATTTCCAAATGTCTTGTAAAATAGAACAGACTGCATGTCTTTGAGAGGGAAGCTGGGACACCTGGCGGTCCAGAGCTGGCCAGGGGCCCGAGAGATGGAGAAAAGGCTAACCTTTAAAAATAAAATGAGATTAGGCCATTCATCCCTGTCTCAGCGTTTATACGGTTCTGTTTCGAACAGACAGAGGGGGGATGGAACTGTAACTCTAAGAACTCTATGTTTGGTTTCAAGCTGTCCATCTACTACGAACCGCAGAACACTTACAGAATGGCAGTATATTGGAAAAGAAAACCAGTTTCCCACTGAGCGCTGCTCTTTTCCAGCATTAATTTGGCCCAGTCGTCCCCTACCGTGCCCGGTCAATCCTTATCTCTGAATATTGATTTAGTAAAGTCAAAGAGTGAAGAAAACAGAGGGCTTTTCAGACTTTCCTTTGAATCCTGTGTGTTAGGATTATGCTTCTATTGAATAATTCGTGCAGCATATGTCTGACTTTGTTATCTTGCTTTTGACATCGCTGTTTTTTCCCCCCATTACTGAATACTGTACGTCCAGTAACATTACTCAGTAAACATACAGGATTTCTTCGAGTGACAAATACTTTTTTAAGACAAAAGAAAGCAGCTAATCCCAGACCACAAGACCACTTTTTTGTCGTTGTTGTTCTTTTTGACTTCACATTCACGTTTTGTCTTTGACCAGCTTGTCTGTAAGTGGGGGGAAAAAAAACAACTCCCAATGGAATACTGCCAAAAGTGGGATGCTGCCAGAATCACCGTCGTGATTATGATTCTCTTCAAGTGAATATTCATAGTATTCAAATTCATAACGACACTTGCTCAAATAAAGCGCCTGACACCAGCGGAGAACTTGACTAGAATTTTTCAGTTTTAATCTCTTAGTCCTTGCTTCAGTGTCCTTCCAGCATGAGTCACTTGGTGCCCGCTAGGATAATATCACCTAAATAAATAACCGCAGGAAAGAAAATCACTTCTATAACCACTTTTAGTAGACAGCAGTGGCACTTCAACTTTTTCTCATGTTATTTTTTTTCTTTCAGGTGATTACAAATGACCCTTTCTGATTTAGTTAAAAAAAAAAAAAAAATCAGGGAGGAAACGACACCTTCACTGACTGTAGAATTTTTCATGCATGCATGCAGTAATGTCCCTGCAGCAAACATCAGCACACATTCAATCACCAAAAATTAAACTCACATTGACGTCTGAGAGAGAAAAACACACACACAGACACAGACACACACACAAAAGGCTTTGCATGTTTGTTTATCCTGTTGTCAGATACGTTGAACACAACTTTGCATGGCTTTGCCAAGTTATAAAAAGACAGGAACTACTTTGATGAACTGATATTCAAAGGGTTTCTCTCTTGACTGTAAAAGAAGAGCGACACGAGTCACGGGCCTTAAATTCAACCTCCATTTGCAACTGGTTCCAGTGTTTTGATCAAGCAAAGTTTACATCAAAGGTCAGATGAGACTATTTGGGTAGCGGTCTCATAACCATCCAAATCCATGATTCCTTGTGACTTTTGAGTTTAAGGCTTAAATTCTGTTTTTGATTTTAAACATTTTTTTTCCTAGCACTGATCACGAGGCCACTGTTAGACACCAGTTTTGATTCGTAAAGGCCCTGACATCTGTTATTTACACTTTCATATTTGTCTTCATTAAAAAAAAATATGGACAAACCGGCATCGAGGAGTATTTCATTTACATTATTTAGTGAACTGCACTGCTTCTTCATTTCAGTGTGTGTCTGTACTGTGTTTTATTTACAGTCATGAGCTATTTCTCTCCGTGTGGGAGGAGGGGTTAGGCACACAGAGCGGAGCAGGAATCAGGTGAAGGGAAGCCTGTCAGGGAGGCAACTTATGTTGCTTTAATAGCAATTAACATTTCCCAAGATGTGCTAATCCATCTAAAAATAAAAACGAGCAGATGATGACTGCAAACACCTGAGAGCCAGCACAATACATGAGTGAAGAGGGTGCTCAGAGTTCTGCTGCTAATTTTAGAGACGTGAGTGTATGAGGTGCAAGATGAATTCCTCCCCAGCAGTGGAAGTCTTTAGTCCACTTCTGTCTTTTAGGCTTCTACCTGATGCAGGTGGAAGGGTCGGGGTCAAAATCTTGGGGAAAATCGCCTTCCTGCCTGTGATTTTAGAGGTCAAAGTTGAGCGCTATGATTTATTTTCTGTGTAAAAGCGGAATTGTGACACTTTTGTATTTGGCCTACAGCACATTTTGCTTTTGTTCGCATCCTAAACATCACATTTTGCCCAAATCAGTGAGCTACACACTGCTAGCATTTTAGCCCTTTGAGCATAATGAGTAGCAACTGTTCAGGATAAAAAATGATATCATGGATCTTAAAAGAAAATGCACTGTAACCTTAAATAACATGACAGATTTCTCTGGTTTAAACACTGACAGAACATTTATCCCTCATGTATCACAAAATTTATGACATCAGCCCAGTAATTTTATGTGTAAATTCAACATATACTTTTAAATATCCCTAATTGTTCCAATGATCATTAAGGGAGCCAATAATTCCAATTTGGGTACCTCTAATGCAATTAAAGAAGGGTAAAAACTAACATTTGTTTGGTAAACATTGCACTGCTGATGTCAACGCTTGCACTTATAATGCATTCACGATGTAAATGATAACCAGATAGTGTTTGATTCCTGGGCTTTGTACTCTCAGAGAGCCAAAACAGCTGCAGGGTCTCTAAGCCCTGGTCTACATCTGTGAGTCAGAGGCATCAGAGCCTCAAGTCTTGGACCTCATGTCGTTCCCATTTAATATTTTCATTAAAATGATTACACGCAGAACCCTTCATATAAAAAAAAAAAGTGTTATTGTTGTAGCAAATTTAACTTTCTGCCCAGAGGAAATAAATGAGGTCGTGTTAACTTTTGGTGTGATATAGATCAATCCCCAGCTGAGGAGGTAATTCTTTTCATGAAGACACCACCATCTGGAAATAGAATAAACCTTATTATCATGCTTTGGTCCTGCTTATAACAATGTTGCAGTTACGGTGCACACGCTTGCTCTGACTCTATTTTCTCCTAACTTTTAAATCACATCCTAACTGCAAATGCCTGCTGCGTGTCCTCGACTGGAAGATCCGATTTGGAACTAGTCGAAGCGGCAAGGAACTTCAGAGGCACTGTGAAACCCTGAAATATGATCTTTGTAATCACAGGTTTTTGTTTGGTTTTTTTTGTGTGTCTTCAATAGCTTTGGCAATGTTATTCGTCAGAGAAATCGCTCTCTTTGATTTACTGTGTTTATACGCCTCTCTGATATCAAGTTTATCCAACATTATTAAGCAATCATTAAAAACTCCAGTTCCCTTGATACCAACATTTATTTTCAATTAATAAAAGAACAAATTAAACAGATATCACTTCTATCCTCCCAACAAACATTTTTTTCCCCCCTCAATGTCTAAAGCTTCATGAGCGTAAAGCATGCAGAGGGATTCAGAAGTGTCAATAAAGAATATACCTCAGGGTGCTACTTTTCAGGCGAAAAACATAAAAACCACCGAGTACCTCATAAGTAGGTCCACATGGTGTGCGGCCATTAATCGGTGAAATATTGCAATGTCTTTGTTTCGAGAAGTTTTTCAAAAAATGTCCCCCTTAATATATTGCAGAACAGTGGCAAGGTTGAATTCCTCCATACCTCCTTTACCAAATGCCAAAACGTCTGTTCGCATCTGGCACTCAGAAGCAAAAGGAGAAATAAGGATGACATTCAACATGCAGGAGAGAGAATGTTGGCGCTATCAATGCGGCTTCAGCGCGGTAAACTACATAGTAACACGTGGCTCTTGTCAATAAGACAGCGGGATTGTTTGCATTCCACAGGAACTCAACGAGCAGGAGAGCTGGTAGGGAGACTAGTGAGCAAACTGCATGCAGGTCAGGTCAGTTAAATTAGACGCGGGTGCATTTGTCTCCCTCGTTGTAGATGATTTTAATGTGCATCAAACCTTAGACATGTTAATTAATGAAAGGCTACATAATGAATATGAAGGTTAGCCTTGCCATGGGTTCCCTGGACCAATGAGGTTTTTTGTGTTTTGTTTTTTTACCCTGAATTCCTGATCATTGCCAAAAATTAAGCTCTGTGGCAAAAGACATTCGTGAGGCGTTTCGTTCACAAACTTCACAAACGATCAAGGCACTTGTGATTTTTGAAAGCACAAACGCAATCAGAAGCACCGGGCTAATGTTGCGCTACGCAAGAGCAACACCGCGGACAGATGGCAGCAACATCACCACAGCGTTACGCCCTCACGCTTTCGGCGTGACGTCGTTTGTCGTCTTCTTTTGCTTCATGTCAGCAACCACTATTTATCGTGGTATTAAATAATATGGTTCATTCCTTCGCCTCTCTGTTTTGAAAGGGTCATCAAATGTGTTTTTATTTTTAATTGGGTGGAGCTGGGGGGCGGGGGGCTTTGGTGAATAGTTTGCCCCCCCCCAGATGCAGGCATCATACAAATGGGGCCACCACTTACAACATGTCCCAACCAACAGGTCAATCTTTGGCCTAATTCAGTGATCGTGCTCTTCTATGTGTAGTGCCACAGCAACATTGAAATATTTAAAAAAATAACCTGAAATATAAACTGCAGTATTTCCTGAGAGGACAAAGAACAAAAGCAGCATCTGACTGGGCACTAATGGGCTATTAGTGAATTCACAGTAAAGACCGGCTCTGGTTTTAACAAAAATTATTCAAAAAAAGGTTTATGAGTTGGAAATAAATGCTGCACCACATTTTTGTCTCTGAATATCTAGCAAAAAAAAAAACCAAAAAAAAAACCAAAACTACGATCCATTATTCTACATTAAGACAGGACGCTTGTTTCCGTGGATGTCTGCTTTGTTGTTTTTTTAACACGCTTGAATCCATTTCACCATAATTGCCGTTGAATTATTAGCGGTGCAGTCGTTAACAAATGAAATGATGAACATCATTAAGTATGTACACAGACCTTTGTGGATATCCAACTGGGTGATGTAGATAAATGGATGTATGTATTAGCAAAATCTGCCTTTAATTTGTAATTTTAATGAGCGTTGCACTGAGTAAAATACAGTTCATGGATTAATGGATTTAAGGTGGTATATAAATTGTCATTGTGAATACTATTAATGGATATTTTTGATCCGTATTGTCCACAAGCACTGACTATATTTGTTTGTGCCATTACTAAACTGTGATTATTCCATATGCAGTGTGTGAGCCATCATGGGAAGGTCGGCCAGGTTATGCTAAATTGTTTTGTCGTCGCTACGTCACCTTCAAACCTGCTACACGTAGACAGAATGATAGCCTTTGGTAGCAGCATCTGTGGCGGCTGATAACCTAGATGGTGTTAGTGAATCAAGACCCTTGACTATCACCATAAGCCCGGCTGCAGTGGCCCGTTTCCGAGATTTAAGTCTGGATAAGCTATGGCAGGAGAATCATTTACAGCTTTCAGGAAAGGATAAGCAAGAGGATAAAGACAGAAAATCTGTTATGATACATTTTGTACGGGTCACTTCTCTTCAGCAGTGATGCCACACACCTTCCCCTTCTATCTGCAGCCTTGTATCCTGGTCTGGAAATGTGGCAGCCAGTCTGAGTCACTGGCTTCTGCAGCTGCAACATGCCCTCTAGGAGGTGTGATTGTGTAGTAAAGGATTTTGTACAAAAAAAAACAAAAAAAACAACCCTCAAACACTTTCTTGTTTACAAGCGTTTGTGGAAGGGAGCTCTGGACAGTGTTTGGCTCATGTACAAAGGAAAAGTACCCACCCTCTGTTTGCTGCCCAATCTGGAGCATAAAAATTGAGCATGATGCTAAAACACACCCATAAGCTGTGTAAGTGTGGCACCAAATCATAGCAGAAAATATCTCTTCACATCCTGATGGATAGAGCCTGGGTAAAAATCTATAAATAAATGTCATATAAAGCAAAACATGCCTTCAGTTTCAGCTGTTTGCTTTTTCTTCTTCCCGTGGGTTTTCTGGGAAACATCAACAACAAAAAAGCAATGCTTTTTTTTTTTCTTCGCTTTTTAGTATTCGTTTTTACACAGAAAGTACACAATAAAGTTATTGTAAGGTTGACAAAAAAAAAAAAGACAGCAAACCCAGACTATCAAATACCCAAATTGAAAGAAGAAAATATATAAAAAAGCCATTAGTGTGTGGAAATAAAAAGGATATATATATGAGATTATTAATGCAAGGCAATCACTGGGGGTGACGCCTAAGTGCCGGCTTCAGCTGAACCTTGAGGCTGATTTAATAGTGAGGGTTCGAGACAAGTTGGTGGACGATCATAGCTTGGCTACGGTTAATGTGAAGCATTGTTGGTTTGTCAGATTTGCGCGGTAAAAAGCCTCCGTGACACCTTAACATCTCAACAGACGTCTAACACTAATTGAAACCCAGTAAAAGTCTCGTCCAGTCAATTCACTGCCTTATTTTCTGCGGCGTCATGGTGAAGAGAGCGGCGCAGTATAACACGGCAGGCTGAACACTTTTACAGCCTCGTCTTGTTCGGGTGTTAAAGATGGAAATGGAGGTCAGTGTGACACAGTGTGAATCTTTTTTTGTTTTCTGTTCTGCTGCTGAATTCAGCAAAGTCGGCCAAACTTCTTCAGACCAGACTTCAGCACAAACTCCCGTATCGATTCCTCGGCTGACAGCTTGTCAGCAGCCGCGCAGAAGAGATGCCCTCTGATGCACTTGGTTGTACTGAAACTATATCATAAAAATATATATATATATTTCTGTAAACTCTGACACAGTCACATCATAGATGAGGTTTTAAAACCCAAAACTCAAAGCCAACAGGTTATCATGATAATCTAAAACTTCATAAGCGGCTTTAATCATGAAAGCAATAGATTTTTAAGACGTACCTGAAGCAAAAATACTCGGTGTAACAGGAAAAAAAAGAAAGCACTGTAACTGAATTCTTATGTTTACTGTGGCCTGCAGGACACACCTGACATTTTTAAAGGTTGAGCTATATGTGATGCCTCAAAACAAGTTAAGAGAAAGATCTGAAACTTTCAAGCTTTCAGGCTGGAAGCCAAATAAAAGCTTTTGTTGCTCAGATTAAATGAACAAAAACAAAGGGGGGGGGGGTTCATTTTCAGACATTTGTATATTTATTATTCTGCCACATCTTACTGTCAGTTTTATCTCTTATTTATACCCAGATATTTTTTGGCAAACAATCCCCTCAATATATGGAACCATAACTGAATCTGGTCGGTTATTAGTGCAAGATTTTGTTTGAATCCAATTTTCTGTCTTTTTTCCAGAAGGATTTCTCTGTTCAGTGGTGGCCCCCCATTGAACAACTGCTCTTGAAACTGTTAGTGCTGTGCAGTCAATTGCTACAAAGAAGTACATATCGTTCCCTTCTTAAAATAATCGCCACAGTCATTTTCTTCAAGTTTTTCATAAAACACACAAAAAAAAATGGAGACAAAACAACATGAGGAGTAGTTTTTCCCAAAAAAAAATTGTCAAAAAATGACTGAGACGATTATTTTTAAAAAATTGACGATTTGTGCGATGTTCCCAATTATTGGCCGTTTGTGAGTGTGTCTCCAGAACTCACAAATATACTGCTACCAAACCATGAGAACCTTAAATATCCACTGACTGTGGTATCAGTACCAAATGTAATATAACAACATATTTTGCATGACCTGCTTAAAAAGACAGTTGTTTTTTTCTCCTTGACCTAACCCTTAACAGGTTTTGAGGAAAGTGGCCGACTCTCTACATCAAGAAGGGAAATGAGTCTTTACCCCAAGTCATGCAAGCATCTCTGGGTCCTGTTCTCGAGTGAGGGGCCGATGGAGCGTGAGATGGCCCATCTCGGATCGGAACTACTAAAGTGGAACTGAGTGACAAGGCAACAGCTCTGGATCTACAGGTCAGTCTTCGCTCCATGCTCTCGTCAATGGTCACGACTGGAAGGGATGAGATCACAAAAACACAAGCAGCCGAATGGCATCAGCCTGGGAACGCCCCGAGATCCCCCGGTCAGAGCTGGTTGACAGGGCCATGTGGTTGTTGTTTCAGGGCCTTATGGATTTACAGTTAATACAATTTTATCTTAAAAACTAAGACAGAGAGAGCGTTGACCAACAACCTGTCGCTGAGTAGCCTGATCTAGTGATTCGACTGCTGAGGCTAGTTGGGTGTTTCTCTTTGTCTGCTACGCTTAAAAAAAAATGGCATCGTGTGTGAACTGTTCCATATTCCACCAGCAGGGGGCTTGAAGTGTGTTTTTCAGCTACTTGCTCTCAATTCTGCTACACTGGCTTTGCTTTCAAGAAGCATGTGGATGTGTTTTGCAGTGTCTCATTTATTAACGTTGCATGCAGGCTGGACAGAGTGGTGTCAGTACACAGCTGTAAGTGAACTCTGACCCACGATCAATTTGGAGATGATGACGCAGATATTTAGGCGGCGAAGGGATTCCTGGCCGTAAAATGACGCCACTCACACATTTAATGTCGCTTCATTTTAAAAGTTAAAGACAGATCTCATTATCATAAACATGCAAACATCCATCAGATGAACTATCAAGTGACTACAAGTCAAAGTCTCCTCAGGACTTCATCAGCACTTCCTCACCATCACATTCAAGCTCCGGGGACTGTTTCTCAGGAAATTATCTTCATTGGCTGTGCAAATCCTAAATTACATCCAATGGAATTAAGGAATCACACTAGGCTTACAGAGAGTAGTTTTAATCACATCGTCTAATATCATTCCAACAAGTACTGTTTTAGTATTCATACAGTTTTAGAGTGTCAAAACACAGCAGTGAAAACAGCTCTGCAGCCACCACGGACTCGGCGCTGGCGCCTGCACATATCCTGCCTTCTCCAGCCACCTCACCTGGCTTGTTTTCACCACCTGCACATGGATTATGTATATAAGCAGAAGCGGGAAATAAAGCCAGCGACAGCGCTTGCACGAGCGTTACATCCATATCCTCGGCATCAGTCGTCATAAGACAGGCGGGGGTTCATCACGAGCGAAGTTAAATATATGAAAAAATCTAATAAATAAACCGCGTTCACCCGTCAAGCTCTCATTCTCAAATGCTGATTGTGTAAACATAAATACGGTGTTTGAAAGCGACACGATGAATCCATGTTTCTGCTTCACCATGGTGAGGCTCATGTATTACCATCAACATTCATAAGCCGCTTTGAGGTGAATCCGGGTGTGTTGAGGGCGGGAGGCTGATCCATGCAGGCGCAATTCCAGGATTGCGACTTATAAACTCAACATCGACTGCATGTTTGCAAGGTTGTTCTGTTTGTGGTGCACAGATCTTTTATTACTCTTTTATTAGACGCATCTACAGGCCAAGAGCCAATAAATGTCACATTTCACGGCTTTCAAGTCATTCCTTCGGGCCTGACTCCCTTTGGGGAGTCGGTGCTCCTGTCCCGTCAGTGGGCCCGGGTGTTCAGAGCTTCAGGTCATACGTGTCATTATTTCATCCGACACAGCTCATCCTGTTTTTCACTGCAACGTCATCTCTATATCTGTGTGTGATTTACCTACCGAAGCAAACACCTTCTTATCTTAGCTGTTTCGAGCCCTACTCTGCCAGACGTCGTGTCTCCCCCCATGGCTGCTAGAACTTATTAACTTCACTTTGCTGATGAAGTTACAGAGTTTGAATTGAGTCAAAGGTGCCGGCGGGCTTAGACTTTCTGTGTGTGTGTGTGTGTGTGTGTGAGACATATGTCCATGTGAGGGCATGCTGATCTGAAGTCACATTCATAGTATAGCGATTTTTACTTTTAGATATTCAGGTAGCATAGAAAAAGAATACCCGCTGCAGTACTTCAAAGGTAGCCCAATTCTGGGAGAGCACCAGACGATGCAACCCTGAGAGGCGTGGGTAAGTCTAAGTGGCATGCACTGCTTTGGGAGTTGTAGCTCGGGCAGCTTTTCACAACTCAGTGAGACTCTTTCTCTGCACATTGTCTCCTAAAATCTCTCCTTTCTCCTCTGTTGAATATCAAATAAAATATTTGGCACATTTATTTTTCTGAGATGTGCTTTGGGGAGAACCTTGAGCATCTGCTCTGATGAAGAACAGAAGTTGACTGTAAGGCTTCACAAACATTATTAGTGTTTCATGAATATTCAGGTGCGCAGTTTTTACACTTGTTAATAAATTACAGCTGCAGACACCAGAAGCTAATAAGGCTAATGTTGGACATCCTCTTTTTGCATATCCAGCCTTGTTTTTTTAATGTGACTTTAATGAAAAAATCTATGAAAGCCATCATAGTTGACCGTTCATGCATAAATGATCGCATTTAAGGTGTGAAACCCTTGCTGTTCATCCCTCTGTTTCCCTTTTAAAGGAAACAATGCAAATTATATTGTATGTCATGCGTTTAATACATTAACAATCTATATCATTTAGTTTAACCTTGAGCATAAACAACAGAAAACCACAGAGAATTGGTGAAATGGAACAGAGCCTTGCTGCTTTTTATTGTACATCATTTCCTGTCTTCAGGGAATGAGGTTTGTCATGGTGAAGCTATAATGAGCTCCTGTTAAAATGACACGGTAAAGACTGCTCAGGCAGAATTGGCTTTTCTCACAAATGGCAAATTGGTCTAAAATTAACTTGTATGAGCCCTTTTTTATTTTTCATAACAACTTGGCGTGCAGTTGAATACAGCTAGAACAGGGCTGAGCACTTCTTCAAATTTGGAAGAAGGGGCAGAGGGAGAGTTGTGTGTCCTACTGTGTTCGGCTAACAGATTTTGTCTCTCTCAGGGCAGTAAACAGGAAGGCTGGACTGAGATGAGATGAGATGAGCCAGGCATGAACTTAATGTATTAACTGATGCCAAATGAACTAAAACTTAGAACAAAAAAACTCAGAAACTTAGAAAACAAACTCATCAAAAACGATACACTCAGAAAGCGAACTGCAGAAACACACGCATGGAATTAAGGAACAGCAGAGACAGAAACAACTAATTGACAGACTGAACTAATCCCAGAACGAGGAACAGGTGGGAGAACATGAGGGAGCACTAACAAGACACAGGTGAGACACTCAGAGAAGGCAGTTAACGGAGACAGGAAGTACAACCAGAAGAGGGCAGTGAACTGGCAACAACAGGAAAATCCAAGACAGGAGACCCAGACACGCTGGAGAAAAACAATCAACAAAGTGTCATCAAGTGTCCCAACTGAAAAGTCCTTGATTCAAATAAGAATACAAGAGGCCTGCTGCTGGCTGCACTGCTAACTCAGCCAAACAATGTGGAATATTTGTGGTCACTATGCAGAGAAGCGACCGCCATGAGGATTCTTCACACTGGACGTTTTGGATATTGTTCCCCTCACGACAGCTCCAGTGTCATTTCTGCTGCATTGGATTCAAAATGAATGTGGTAAGTTTTTGGGTTGTTTTTTTTTTTTGTGTTGACGGAGGTTTGTGGACGATGGCGTCCATCTGACCTTTTCCCAAAATAGTGTTGTTTGGCGCTGCCTGAATTGTAGCCTTGACTGCAGGGTGACTGCGGGGGCTGCTGGCCACTCGCACCTGCGCGCTGTTGTCACGTGTGGGTCGATTATGTGGCTCGGTTGTGTTGCTTACGTGCCTGTTGGGTTCCTTTTCCATCTGTTTCCGACTTTAGCCTTTCTTTTTCTTGCATTACCAGTTTGAGCAGATTGCGGGTCAGATTCATGACTCATGATTGAATGGATGTGAATATATCAACATGTTTAGTGGTGAATCCATCACGCCATCCTCGGTGTCCCGCCCCTCCATCTCTGTAGGTTTACTCTTGGATCTGTCTTATAGTAGCGCCCTCCATGACATTTCTGCATGACCTCTCTCCTCCTCCTCAGTAACTCCATTCTACTCTGGATGGTTTTCTGGTGATTACTGATTGTTTCCTATTTTGTGTACTGCATTGACACTACCTGATACCATAAACGGTCAACTGTTTAACCAGGCGAGCCAGATATTGATATTTTGGATTAACTTTAACTTTAGGGTCCCAAAATACATGAACATGGTCAGTCCCCTTTTTTTTTTTTTTTTTTTATTGGTTTCTGATTCCTGGGAGGTAGGAATAACAGAATTCCTAAAAACTGACTGTACATCATAACCAGATCACATGTATTTGGGTAATGATGCTTGCCTCACACTTGAAATACCACTGATTCATAACGTGTTCTATGTGCACAGAGAGCTGTTAATCCAACTGTGGGTCCCAAAGTGTCTTTTCATACATATAAAAATGTTATTTTCACAGATTCCTCAGAAATTAATACATGGGTGTCACCAAAGGTGGTGTATTTGTGTGGACACATGTTCCTCTATGAGCAGAAATTGCATTTCTTGTGCTTAATAAGAAATAAAACTCAGCTCAGTCTTCAATGCCAATTTGAATGGTAGGTTAATAGACAGCCCAGCAGTGTAACTGGCAGCGCTCGCTCTGTGTCTCTGGAGTTTAGTGACCTGATGAAACAATTATTTGTCCTTGGTACATCAGCACTGGCAGATAAAGATGTCATATTTTTAATCATGAAGACAACCGAACACATTTCAGCTCTGGGCCTTCTTCAGAGTCACTGAAGGACCGAAACACGTCTGCGTTCATCAGCAGAAAATACCTGACGTTGCATTTAACGACACCTCCAAACCAATGTGGATTTTTAGCTTCCTTTCACTGGGCGTAGTACAAGCAAGGTGCTTACATTCTGTTGTATTTTTTTTTCCAAAGATTAGTTTGTCTTTATAGAAAATGAGATGAGAACTGTCTACTTTAGTAGTTTGGAACAGCTCTGAGCAAAGACTGTTTGTGGTAATATTCCGATTCTTTTATAGTGCAGATGGACCGAATAAAGGAGAAGCCTCCTGTAAAACAAATTACTGGTGCACGAAGTGCTTATGAAGAAAAGATGTGAGTCGTGAATGTAACCAGAAAGGTAACACTGACAGAACTTCTGATTTTTCCGTATAGTTTGTATCGCAGCAAAGATGTTAATCCAAGTTTAAAAACAAGCTAGTTTATCCTAGCTCGCAATACCATTTCTTACCACAAGGGGGCCTCAGTCTGCCCTGGATGTCTGAGTTCTTCACCTCATCTCCTCGGTTATTCTAACTGATAGTTCAAGCTAAGATAAGCCTGTCCATCACTCTTTAAAATGATGCAATCAGTCCTCCTGCTCAGCAAAACCTTAAAACGACAGCCGTTGCGTCTAATTCTGGAGGGTGGACTGATACGTCTGGCATTTTGATGTAAATGTAATCCAACCTGATCCACAAGGACTGGAATAACCATTTATCCTCTCCCATACTTGATATTCATGTAAATACATGCAAATATTTCAAGTGCTGGTGCTACACCTGCAACACATTTGCTGTGCAGGCTTGTTTTTTTTTTTTTTTTTTTTTTTTACCCCCTTGGTTGAACGGCTGAATCGGGACTCCTCTGTAAGGAGCAGCGGTGTCGCAGACCTGATGACAGCAGAGACGGGAGAGAGGAGGGAGGAGTCGGACAAAGTGCTTTGATCTCCGTCTACTCGAATGAGCACTGGCATAAATCGTTGCATCCACTGAATGAGCACTGGCATAAATTGCTGCATTCACTATCAGCAGTGAAAATCAAATGAGATCTACAAAGCACGGGCCGAGTTCAGCAGATGTGCTCCAACTATTGGCAGGGTCCAGTGAGATATCGCTGACATCGCTGTAGTGGGAAGAGACCGATAAGACTGACAGTTGGGCTGCAGGAATGAGATAGCTGCTTGTTTGTCCTTTTTTGAGACTGTCCCCCCCCCCCCCCCTTTTTATTTAATTGTTTTTCAGTTCATTCGCACTCAGCGCGGTGATAATTGAAGGTGGGTGTGAAACTGAAATCAAGGATAACAGCATTAACAAACAGGCAGTGAGCTTTACAGGTTACCAAATTAAGAGAGCACTTTAACTACAGTTTTGTTACCAGCAAAACACACCAGCGCACACACACTCTGGCTGACACACACTAGCCTGGAGCAAATACAGCCACAGATGTATTATTTTCAGAGCAAACACTGATGTTCCTATGAGAAGTCCATGAATTGAGCTAAAGAGAACTCCGTTTTTGTTTTGTAGAAAGACACAATCAATCCCAGCCATCGCCTCTCTGTGACGAGCAGATCACAATCCGTCCCATCGAAATTTGGTTTGGGATTTTCCTCCCACCCGTGTATATTCTTCACATCAATAGCGAGCGCCAAGCAATCTTAAAGATTAACACAGCGAGGCGTTTGTTTGGTTTTTTTTTTAAATCCAACATGTTTATTAAATGACATAGAAATGAATCCTTACCAAAAAAAAACAAAAAAAAAACAACAAATAATGATGTGCTTTTTAGTAACTAAATAAAACGTCTCTTACTCATTTTAACGACTGCTGACCTGTTGGTCTCTAATGATTCCGTATCATTTCGTTTCATCACAACAGCACCAACTGGATTTATCCATTTTGAGGGAGTCCTTGAGGCGGCGGAACAATATTTTCAGGAACAAATGACGTCTGTGTTCTAGCGGTTGTGTTCACAGTGTCTGGTCCTGCATTGAAATTCCAGTCCAGTAAAAGACTCAAACGTGGAGTGGAAAGATAACAAGCTCACTCCTAATCTCCCTAAATGTGTTTGTGGCAGGTGTTTGCTGTAAAATGAGGACAACACACCAAGATCAAAGCACATTGCTTCATAAATTCTGTCATCTCATTCTGCATTCAGAGTGAAATGACCTAAAAGCTATTTAGAGGTGTTTAAAAAAAAATACAGATGTGTTTGCATCCTCGCTTTAATGCTGGAGATGGTATCTGACACTGAGGAGGCTACAGGTTTTCATTTTCAGGCTGATGAGATATCTGCACCGAGCATTTACTGCTGCATTTGGTGGATAATACTGCGCAGCATCTGGAAACATTTAGAGCTGGAACAGCCAAAGTAGTCTCAAGAACTTATCCTTAAGAAAGGTCGACGGATAAATAAATGTAATGTTAACACAAGTGGCTCTAAATCCTTTCTATGAGAAGATAACAGGACCGCCACGGAAACAAAATTGAGTGTGTTGCTTTCAGCGGGTAACGCGCAGCAACTACAAATTCTATTTAAGGAAGGAAGAAGGGCTGTTTTTGCATTGGTTTCCTTCTCACTGTTCACTATCATGGTTCTCCTTACCAATGGACACAGAAACTTTTATACAAAAATGCAAAGAAAAAAAAAGAGAGAGTGCTGTTCCACTTGAGTAGGGTGCAGCACATTACCTGAAAGATAAGGCGTCCCAACAGGAAAATTGTAATTTTATTTCGTAGGAGCTGAAGGAGAGACTCTGTGTTCCTGATATTTGCATTCAGATGCTCAGAACATGTGGTTAGTGACTGACAGAATGAGCTCGCTGAGTTTCTTCTCCTTAAATCAGCCGGTCCTGGCTTTGTCCCTTGATAACGTTACATTATCCAACAGCCCACAGCTTGGGTATTAATTGTCCCGGTGTTCCTGCTGACGCCGGATGACGTGTGACTCCACGCCTACAGGTTCAGGCCTCTGGTTCAACTTAAACTGACTGACCAGTTTTGGGGAGGGAAGGATTCTCTCACAATTCCCTGACCAGGGGAAGACCCACCAATCTGGGCCTCGGACTGTTCGGACTGGCGCCATCATCCTTCGCCAAACAATGTGTAACGACACGTCACTAATTTCAATCCACCATTGCTTTTTTTTCGTCACATGAAGTACAACTTAATAGAGTTCCAGCTTTGCAACTCGCCACTAACTGCTGTCTCCTGCTCGTGCGTCTTCTTGTTCTGGTCGACGTTTTCAGAGGTGAATCACATTGACCGTGTTTCCACCTTCGGTTGTCATGGATTTCTAACATACTTAGTGTGCACATTATCATGCTTGTTAACAATAGAAAAACAAATCTATATACCAATATTGTACTGAATATGGCCGTGACTTTGGGCTGGAGGCTCTGAAGGAGAATGTTGGCCTTTTAGTTTGACAACATCATTCTCCCCAACAGCTTATTCCCCCTTTATATTCTGCACTGATGTTGAGATGAAACTCTCATCCGCTGGGTTTTGGATTGATCTCTGTTGTGCTGAGAATACAAGGCCTTTAACTCATTTTGTGGTACCACAATCTAAACCACGGAGAACAGTTGTAACACAGCGCTGCTCTGAAGATTGGCATCCAAAGACTCTTTTGTGAAGTTCTGAACTTAGAAAGCAAATATCCGACAATGACTTCAATTCAAAAACAGTCAAACATCCTCCCATAGATATTCAACACCGCAGCTCTCAGACACTGTCTCTGTAATGAGAAATAGATTTGAGTTCACGCAGCAGAAAGGCTGAGGGAAGATACGTGCGCAATATGCTGCCTTTCCCCCACAAACAAAAATAAATCAGTTCCTTTTGTGTTGCATAATTGGCATCCTGAAAGGACAGTTGTTTGTCTTTGAGGAGGCAATACACTGATAATACTTTAAAGTGATTTTTTTTTTTTTTTTTTTAAATTCAGGTGTTATCCCAGCAGACATCTGAAACAGGTGACCATATGATCCTGTCTGTACTGATTACCTGCAGCTTTGGTAAGTGATTGCTTTGGCTAATAAATTGTGTAAAGAGGAACGTGCCATAGCTGCAGCAGAGTCCTCCCCCTGCTGATGGAGATATCCACACAGCTGTCGTTTTTTACTGCTCTTGTTGCTGATATCAGTGCTTATTTGCACCTCGTTTATGAAGCCATAAACAGATTTGACAGGAGGCAAGAGGTTTGCGTCTTCTGTGTATGTGTATGCGTATGCGTGTGTGTGTGTTTGCATGTGCCAGCGCGCCATGCAGAATTATGTATGAGTCTCTGAGCGACTGCTAACGGGATTAAATATCCACTGCTGATCACAGGCTTGAAAACATTTATTTGTTCAACTAGCTGTCAGTTTTTGTTATTTCTGCGGTATCATTTTGAATGTTGCCAAAGCCTGCCAATTATGGGAATGTGACTTAGTGGTGCTGTTTGCCAAATTCTTCAAGTGTTTCCCGTGAAGAACACGGAAAAAAGTGGATCAAATAAATGACTTAGTGATTGGTTTGTAGGCCCATTTAATCAAAGCGGTGTTGCAAGCGTATTATATCTGTAATGGGGCAGCTTGTCAGAGGTCATTAATTATATGTTTACAGTTATGGAGTAAAATTGCTGGATGGAGTTGCATTTGAGTTATAGAAAAGCTGTCAACAGCATAATCATTTATTAAAATAGTGTGTGTGTGTGTGTGTGTGTGTGTGTGTTCACTGATTCCCTGGGTCACAGTGTCTACTCTACTCCTGGATTTATTTATTAAGATTTCTCCATGCGGCAGTTCAAAGACGTGTTGTGTTTAATAGCGTGACAGTGTGTTACCAAATGGATTCCAGAAATCCATTGAAACACAACACTTTCTTAGCTTGGCATTGGACGACTGGCCAGCGTTTCATCGGATTCACACACACACATTTGTCCACGCAAGCTCAAATCAAAGTGTTTTGATGGACCAAGAAGATGTGGATCATATCAGACGATGCACGACGATTTTGGGCAGTTTTGCTGTTTTGTTACCGTAGCTGCTGTCAGTCGGCATTAGCGTCAATATAAATGTGTCTGGATCTTCCTGTATTCTGGAAGGACAAAGTTCCAGTTAAGCATGGGGGGAAAAAAAAAACCCCATCTTAATAAGCTCGTTGGGATATAGTGGTTGGATTTTTGCAGTTATTTAGGGCATCAACAGCACTGAGAGTTGTTCACAGGACTTCAAAACATGCAAACAGCAGTCTCTTTCCTGAGCAGATTTAGTATTCAAGTTGCAGGACACAAGCAACATAAATGGTTTTTTTGAATTAATTTTTTTTTTTTTTTTGAGATTGGATTTCCATTCATGATGTACGGTTTCTCTCTGTTCTTCGTGAGTCCTTGCTCTCCACTTTGTTCTGTGTCATTAGACCTTACTTATCTCAGGAAAGCTGTTGCCTTGAGAAAAACAACACCCTCAACGTAATTTAATAAATGAGAACATGGAACATCTGAATCCCCTCATATCCTGATGTAGGAGAATTACCCGAAATGGGTGAACTGAGGTGACAACTTTATCCAGCTTGTTTACCAGACAGATGGAAATGCGGTTTTCTATTTATGCTGGGCATGACACACCAGTGCCCTGAAGCAACTTAGAAAGCGGGGGCGGGAGGAGGAAGCAGAAATGCAGTTGTTCGTCAGTGATTATTCTGTCGTAAGGAGAGGGGTGTTAACATTAGAGCACTTTCACTGCAGCTGTTAAGGCCTCTCTCTCTCTTCCAGCTAGACTGTCCTTCGTTATGAGGAGAAGTCCTGACACACACACACAATCCCTTTGGACAAATTGAGGCCACTGGGAAATAAAATTGCAGTGGTGGGTACAGAGCTGTGACATAGTGCAGCGAACCAAGTGCCTGGACTGTTAACAGTTTTTGTGACCTCGGACTGAAGTCCACTCCAGCGGCCCGTTCAGCGTGTCCCCTCACCCCACTTCCTCCTTCCCTGCCTCCCTCCAGGAGGCTTGGCAGTCAAGGAGCTCGTCTGGACCTGCCAGGGGTTTTTCACAAACTGACATCAGAAGCTTTGCCAAGGAATGTGAGGTTGAGGTGGCCAACTTTTAACTGACACATGGCACTGAGGTAATTGACCATGACAGCTTATTGTGAATGAGGGGAAACCTGAATTTGACAGTAATAAAAGCCGCTTTAACCAGAGTGTGATACATAGGCCTCATAGGCAGCAGGGTGATACAGCTGGTCGACCGACCTTCAGTTTTAGAAAGCTGTTTAAGTCCTCTGTCCTTGAGCAAGAAAATGGAGCTCTGACCCTGCAGCCGGCCCCCCACCCCCCCGTGGCGGCACAGCAAGAACAAAATCAAAACTTTAAAAATATTCTATTCATGAATAAAGTTGCAGAATTTCAAAATCCCTTTCACAGATATGGTAATGTAATCCAGGGTACCAGGAACAACTTCACGAATGCTTCTACACCTAAAGCTGGTCCACGATGAGGCTGTGGGAGCGGCTTCATCACTACGTTGCCTTTCCTAGTGTGTGTTGGCATTATTACCTGAAGGTCTTCCCTTGCTCTCACAGCTCGGACAGGCACTCTATGCCATGCAGAGGCAACGCACTAATACACACCGATGAACTGTTAAACCTGTAATGATTGTAGGGTGCAGCAGCCAGATGAAATCAAGGGAAAAAGTGTGTGTGTGTGTGTGTGTGTGTGTGTGCGTGTGTGCGTGCGTGCTC
Organism: Aulostomus chinensis; assembly: GCF_037954235.1. Classification (NCBI taxonomy): domain Eukaryota; kingdom Metazoa; phylum Chordata; class Actinopteri; order Syngnathiformes; family Aulostomidae; genus Aulostomus; species Aulostomus chinensis. The sequence goes on from NC_141329.1 coordinate 26,008,475, forward strand.
GCTCCCACATCTCCTCAAACGTACATGCCATCTGTGAAGAAAGACAACTGTCTCACCCGATTAATCAAATGTAAATGTTGGGTCAGGCAGATCTGTTGGATTTCACCGTCATCAGCCAATCAGAGTGCTGCCACCACCACCAACCACAGCCACGTGCAGGAGGAAGTATTTACATCGTCTACATTGAGCCGTGCTGAGCTCACGCTCCTCCTTAGGCTAACTGAACACATCCGTGACGCCACGGATGACAACTTCCATTATTTTCAAGTACAGTGTCAGGAGTTACAGGAGATGCATTTTTGATAATAGTAATGATAAAATATATGCTCATTCTTATTGCTTTTTGCAGATGCTTTTCAAGCTGGCCAGAGTTGCCTTCCTGTGCACTATGGAGCGGTAATTAAAATCAAGTTTAAAAACAGCCAATATGGCAGTAGATCATGCAGAAGCAAACCAGGTGGGCAAAGAGAGAAGGCAGACAAATAAAAAGGAGATAAAGCAGCAACTTACAGTGAAATAAGAGGCAGGGCGGACAGTCCAGTTCAAGCAGGTGGTTTTTAAGGCAGAATTAAAATGTATGCATTTGCTTTGTTTTGTGTTGTTTTTTTACTGTCATGCAACAACACAGTCCTCCGGGCTTGTAACGTGACATAAAAAAGTTTAAAACCTTTCCTGTCCTTACAGTTTATGTGTTTGTGTGTCGTGGTATTTCGTATCTTAGTTTTCTACCTGCCATTGTTTACTGCAAGCAGCATCGTGGCGGGTTTGTCTGATCCCCTCAAATTTGTCATCATATGTAGCATGAGAAGCCTAAGGTGTTCAGTAGCCCACTCAGTCTACAGTTTGCAGGTTTTTATAGTCAGAGAGTGGCCCTGAGTTCTTCAGTCCCCCTCACTGAGTGATATATACCACTGAGCTTATCAGGCAGACAAAAGAAATTGGATTTACTCAATTAAACATCAAGGACATGGGAGCAGTAAATTGCTGTTAGCTTAAGCTGAATTTATCAATGGACTATCAGAGTGAGCAGCAAATATCTATTAAAAGCCGCGGCGCACATGTAGCTTCCCTCTTCTTCCCACAGGCAGCGTTTTGTTAGAAACAAGATTTTATTGGCAGCAGTGGCGAAGCTGGTGATCGTTCATCAGCTGTCGGCCAAGATTGCTTGGTGGTGTTATGTTCTTATGCTTGACAACTGCAGTTTTCCGTCTGCGTTATTGATTCAGTTTGGATCTTAAAATAACTGGCATGCGGCCATTGTCTTGTTACTCTCTGTGACGCTGAGTCACTGTTGGAGAGGCCATTATTGGTAATTTCATACATTGAGGGATGTTACTGATGCCAACGCTGGCTCGACCCAACCGGGAAAAGCGAGAGGAGAAGAGGCTCAGCTGGTTAACGCGTGTAAACAATGCAGACTTAACACTTTTGAGAAGTTAAAAAAACCAAATAATAATGTTGTATGAGTAAAGAAGTGCATTTAAAACATTTGTAGTGAATGTACAATCGGCTCACATTTTTCAACAGATTTTGGCAGACAGGCTGATTTTTTTTTTTTAACAGATTTCAACATTAACTTACCACATTGTTTATACATATTAAATATTTGTTTTGGAGGATTCTCAGATTTTTATTCAACACTGCAAAAACCCACATGAACATGGTGAATTTGAAAAAGCAAAGATTATTTCTAAAACATTTGGAAAAGCCCATGGATTATTACAATTGTTTTTAGAGGAGACGTGAGCAAAGTTTCATCAAAATCTGGTAAATATTTGCCATCAGACTGAAATATCACAATATCTGATATCATTTTGCATCCCTGAAATGATTATGTCAGGAGATTTAACCTGAGGAATTTGAATTCTGATGCTGCTGTATGTTTAATTTTTGTTCACGGTTCAATATTCTTTCTCTCATTTTAGCGTTGTATTATTTGTTGCCCGATTTTTTTGTTTTGATAATTTACGCTTCCGTTGTGTTCATATCTTTACAAGAGGATTCCAAACTTTGACCTTTTTCTTTCAGCCCAGTGGCACAAAATCGCAGTGATGCAGCCGATCGCAGCTGTAGTTTGAGTTAAATATGTATTACTTTCCAGAATAAATTCGCTGGCTCATGCGGCACATAGGCGCTGATTTCCAGCTGCACGGTGAACAAGGCTGTCACTGCAAGTTGTTTGGTGATCAAGTCAGAAATAATACTTTTGGGTGTTTATTTGATTACAGTAATTAGCTTTCAGGTATAATACACATTCATCCCTATGAGTTGAAAAGTGACCTTGCACCTGTAATTACAGAGCATCATGGCTGAAACACCTGTTGATATTCTTTTAATTCTTCCGTCAACAGCGAAGAACAAACCTGCCTCTCACACAGCACCGGGTGTTTACTCCTCCAACACAGGGAAGCAGAAAAACATCTCTTAGACAAACGCCTAACTGAAGCACAGATGTCACATTTTCGGCTGTAAAATTAAAACATGTTACCGAATGAAACTCTTCTCTATCAAAATCCATTTTAACAAAATGAAATCACATTACACACTGAGCTGCAAATCCTCGGATTCAACTCTTTGGTTTATATTTCTTTTCGAGTGTGTGAACATTCCAATTTACCGGAAAGTAGCTGAACTTGTCCGTTTGGACAATTTAGTTTTATCTTTCAGAATTTTTGTATTTTTTTTTTTCTCCACTCAAAGCAGTTTAACAACATAAGAAATGCAGCGCTACTCAAGAGTTTTAGTCCCCGGTATTGAATAACCTGACACGTTTTTGTACTTCATAGTATTCAAGCAAAAAAAAACAAAAAACAGATGAAAACATCTGCAACAACGACAATGATTGGACTGGTACGGTTTTATACAAAGACTGAATAAACAGTCATCCATTTGAGAACCAGCTTGTACACAATTCGATGACAGAAGTGAAAGCTAAGCCTAAATTTGCAGGATAACTGCCCTGGTGACCTTTGTGACCCTCTTCCATTAAGACTCAGATTGTCAATAAAACCGTGCCAAACTGGGGTGAGAATGGATTCAGCAGATACCCTCCACTGGGATCGTTAAAGTGTCAGGATGAACACTGATCAGACCTTGCACCTCGTGTCCCAAGCCAGGAGACCGCGGCATGGATGCAGACACCTCGGTGACCTTTGAGGGTCAAACTCCATGAACAAAAAAAAAAAAAAAAAAAGAATTCCACCTCCATTAAGTTGTATGGAGCGATAACCACTGTCAAATCGAAACACATTTCAAAAGAGACATCAACGCACACGATCGTTTCCCTTCATATCTCTCCGTCTCACACACACACACACACACACACACACACGGCTCAGACCTCGCCAGCAGATGGAGGTCGTAAATTACAGCTCTATACTCCCGAGATCAAACTCTGTGGCTCTCTGCTTCTGTTCGTCGGACTCCAGCTGAATTGACTTCCCAACTATTAAGGTTCCCAGTTAATATCGCTCAGCGAATATTATGAAGGCACTATCAAGTGAGAAGAATACCGCAGAGTCCCAAGTACCTACACTGCAATCTTCTCCACTTCGTAGTAATCTGCTGGTATAAATTCACTCCTAAGATCTTCGTATCACCAGGATTAATCAGGTTCGGCTGGTATTTAGAAACGCCTCATGCATAAAAAGTTGCCTTGCTGTGTACTTTGTCAGTATTTTAATACTCAGAGTACGAGAGTTGCTCCTGACTGGCTGGTTGGTGAAGTCTGAATGCAAGACTGGGAGGGGATACTGTTTAGAAGTTTTTAAGTACTGTTGGGACAGAAAAATGGTACGTTCCGCATTCCACCAAGTGTTTAATGGCTAATAACCATAATACTTCATTTCTACAGGAAAATGTGATCCTTCTCTCTCCACCTGCAGTGTTTGAGTGGCTTCTTTCTGCAGGAGCTAGCAGCCAAGGTGAAGTGGTAGCACCTGTAGACCTCCACCGCCCTCCGCACATTCAGCGATCAGGCTTCAGTTCCCAGGCTTTGGTTTATTATTCCGAATATGATGAGCATTGCTTAAACAGGATATTCCTGTTGGATTTTCAGATGTTGGCCTTTTTCAGAATGTAGCATGTGGGATTTGATGGAATTAGCTGTTTTTTTTTGGGAGCATGCTTTGGACATTAGAGAGAATTTTACATCAGTTCAGTTTTCTCATCACACAGCCTCCCACTTGTTTATGACCAGATGCATAAATGCGCAGTAGCTCAATGCTGGCAGGTAGACCGTTACCAAGGAATATAACTGCTCTCACCTCCAGAAATCCATCTTATTAATAGATCAAATGTATCATAATGAAGCAAGCAAACAATCGTGCCACTTTGTTTCCTTTCAGCAGTGGATTTTAGGAGAGCTGTAGAGTCTCATGGTCTGTAGTATTTTAACCAGGCGGGAAGGAAAGAACAGCAAACTTCACTTCTGCACTTCGTCTGTCTGACAAGCCTCACCGGTCAGAATTTGTGCGGCTGCATATAAATAAGATTATAAATGGAATATTCATTTTCCTTTAGCTGTGCCAACACCTTAGGCAGAATATTGTCATTTTCTGTATGTTTTTTCACCTGCCCCAAAACAAATTACCCTCCGGGACAAATAAATAAATTCAACTGAATTGAATAAGAGCAGAATCCAGACTAATGGTGGAATATTGAGTGCAGTCACTTGTCTTGACACCCAGCTTGTTTCAGATTTTAAGCTCTTGGTCGCATATTTCAGCGCTGAATGTTTTCCCTCCCTCGCTGGGCTGATTGGGCGGGTGTCGTGACGCGCGGCGCATCAGTATGTCCTTCGCGTATCGAACTGTTGGTGATGCTGCGAAGTAGACGGACGTGTCAAGAGTGATAGGAACGGCCGCCGAAATGCTTTTGACATTCAAGTCATGATTGAACGATACAGATAATTCATTTTAGAATTTAATTTGGCAGCCAGGGACAGCGGACATCAATCACCATTTGAGTTCACATTTCAGTATAAATGTGTCAGACTTCGTACAAAGGCTGATTTACATCTAACACAACAGTTACACTGTTTATGATTAATTATCATGTAGTGCAGATCCACTGAAATGAGGTATTGTAACCAGTTCTACCGAAAACCTCTTTTCCACCGGCGCACCCCCCCCCCCCCCACCGAACACCTGGCTTTTATCTGCAGGTGGGAAAGGGTGTAATCAGCGAGCGCTTCCAGGTCAAATGATCCTGCAGAAATCAAACCTTTCTATCGTCTCTGGCTCCGACTGACATGAACGCAAAACCCGACCGTACGTGATAATATGTGGCCTGCTTCTGGCGTGACGCTGTCACCGCACTTGAACATTGTTCCTTTCAGCGTTTGAATATCACACTGAACACAATGCAGCTGAAAAACAACAACAAAAGACAACACAGAGGCAACTTGTCCACCCACGGTGGGAAAGAAGCTGGTTTAAATAAAAACAAAACAAAAATAAAACTCCATGTATGCTGGTATGCTCAACAGAAAACAGTAATTTTGAGTCTTTGAACCAAAAAATGTAGCATTATTGATGTTAGTGGAAACACGTTACCTCTTTTCATACTCCAGACTGTGGCCAGGAACCGTGGATGTAGTTGGATACATGTTCCTTTCCATGTGGTGATACTTTGTCCTCAGACTTATTTTCTAGATGAGACCAGATAAAACCGATTAGATTAGATCTTTGCATTTGAGAAGCTGTCGTAGACGATGTTTGTTTCTTCAATAACTAAAATTATCAGCCAGTAGTGAAAAATCTCCAGCCAGTAGTTTGGTTAGTACTTTGCCCTCCACCTGCAGTGTCTTGTCATTTTGTATCTTTCCAGTATGGTTGGCTGGGTTCGTGGGTTGCTCAGAGAAAAACAAACACATGCAATCTGTTTATCTCCGCCGTGATTCAGACCAACATTTGATTTAGCGCAGTTAAAAGGGCCCTGATTTAAGCAGCAGTAGGTGTAAACAGGATGCTCAGAGGAAATCCTTATCGCTTTTCTTTCATTTGTCCACGGTGACGAAAGAGAGCCTGAAATTCAGGGGATTAACGTCTGCTGTGATAACCGACAAGTTGTGCCACCGGACTTGGAGTTTCAATATACAAGGCCGCTGAACCATGATGCCCTTGCAAACCATTTCATTTATATTAAAAGGGATGAAATAAAAGGAAACAACCACATCCAAAGAACGATAAATGAAACCAGAGAAGACATTCGGTGTAATTTTGAATGCTGAGCATGTAGGTAAAATAGAAATACCTTGTCCTCTCTGCTCAGGCAGTGGAGTCGCCAAAGAGAAGGCCAGGCTTTCCTCATTACCACCAGGCGAGGTTCATTAAGTTGTCATCCTCGTCTGCAGTGTGCCCGTCACCCTCCGTGTCCACAATCCCCAAATGCCGGCTTCACCTGAATTTATAGCAGAAATCTAACTGAGGTGTTATTTAAATGTTGGATTAGTTACATCTGTCAGGGAGGTTTTCAATCCTGTGTCAGTCCAAATATTTGCAGGATTACAAAAAAACCCCACATAACTAGGGCGTGCTGATTTTTTTGCAACACTTGGAGGAATAACTTAAGCCAAGGAAGCTTCTGTTACATTTTGGAGCAGATCGAAGTTGCAGGGTTTCTCTTTCATTCACATTGCAAGAGAGGAAATGGCAGAGTAGATTCTCCAGACTTTGGTCCTGTTCTGGTTCACGTTTTGCCAGGACGGAGGCGGATTTATCATCGACAAACTTTGGAAGCTAAAAGCATTTGGCTCCATGACCCTCCAACCTTCAACCTCCAAGTGCCCCACAGAAGTGAGACCAGCGCTGTCTGAAATCTCTCTGTGATTCACTCACTCTTCAGGAAGGTCAAGGACTATAGATCGGCCGACTTATTTCAGGCAGCCAGTGTAAATGGTTAGTGACCATCAGCCGTATACCCCCCCCCCCCCCATTGCATTATGGTATGCTTTGAGTCAGGAGGAAAAGGGGATAATTTCGTTTCATGAGTGTCTGTTCATATTTGATGGCAAAAAAAAGTATTGTGGTTCTCACCATGCAAAAATGAAGGTCTTTTAATAGGTCAAAATTTATCAGATGTCTCTTAACTGTGTCCTTGTCACCATGGCAACCTCAAACTGCCCTTGATGTCTCCCTGCAGATATCGGATCAGCTGATCAGTCCGCGTCGCTGATGTCTGGGGTGTTTAACTCTTGAGAGACTGAAACTCCTATTATTGTTGAAGCACTGTGATTGATGTCTGAACTCTGTTTCGGTCGGTCTCGTTCATAACAGGGTATATTCATAGATATGTCAATCAAACACTGGCTCATGACATTTTAATTTCCATATGATGTAGTGTAGCATGTCGTGATTCCTGTCCCTGGACGTTCACTGTAATTTCTCTGGAAATGTTACACAGACCTCAGTGGAGGTGTGATTGCCCTTTCTGTCCCGTTTGAGATCATCGTCTCTGGTTTTGGCTAATTCAGCTAATTTTTCCACAAATTGAAGTAATTAATCACAATCACCAGGTCCTGCTAATTCATTGTTAATATTAACCATAATTCCATTGTACATATCCTGGACTATGCAGAGGGAGACAGGTCTTTTTACAACACCGTTTCTTTTTTCTTCTTAACCTTAACAGAGCTGCTTGAACACAAACGGGTTAAATTCGTGTCTGAGAAGTTATACATGTTCTCCTTTTTTCTCTTCTTTCTTTTTTTTTAAACACACTGACAGTCATAGTCCTTTTGTTAAGGACTCTTATGTGAACAACAGTTTCATCTTTGGCTGACATGGGAAAAAAAAACTGGACAGAAATTACAGTGAAAACTGAGATTTTTATGGCCCATTTTAAAAACTGCTTATGGAAATTTTATGCAGTAATTGGACTCTTAACAGAAGATGTTATGGTGCTTTGTAAAAGGGGGGGGGGGAGGTTTAGTGAACGGATGATTTTGGCAATTACTGCCAGTTAATGTATTTCAGTGCAGCTCTTATGCACACAAATATTTGGCCCTAATCACTAAACATTCTTAAGAATTCCTTTCATTCATAAGGGGTTTCTTAGGCTCATCTCTCTCTCTCTCTCTCTCTCTCTCTCTCTAGAGCAGGTTAGAGTGATGGCGTCTTCGTTTTAATATACTTGTTTGTTATATTTTCCTAAACTGCAGTTGTATTACTACGTGTGATGGTCGATACTTCATCAGACAGCTCCTGTCTGGCTCGACTTCACTAAACTCCAGAAAGAGCATCTCATGCTTGTCTGTGTTATTTTCCATCCACTACATGATGCTACTATATTCGCTGGGCTGCTGCTCACTTTCTTTAACTCTTCTAAAGCACTGACAATTTTATTTTCCATGTTATATTTCTTTTTTTTTAAATTGTATTATGGCTTTTTTTCTTGACTTCATAGTCACAAATGACGAGGATGGGATTCAGCAAATAGTCAGGCTGGTTTCAAACCCGGGCGGCGGTGAACAAGCTTTTGCCAGAAGCTTTCTACAAGATGAACTATTGGGTGTTTTAGTTTTGTTATCATTTCATTTGGTTGTAATGTCCCGGGGTTCTCCCTGCCCTGCCGTCTGAAGCTCTTGATGCAGATTTGCATGTTTGCCTGCCAATGGTGAAGAACCGTATTCATCACGTTGTAACAATATAAGAAGTACAGAGTTGCAAACAATACTGTAGTTTAGAAAATGCATCACGTACTCAACGTCAACATTTCTTTGAAAAGAACGTACCAAAAACTAAACAACAACAAGGGGGGGAAGCAAGCCTAAACTAATTTTCAAGGAAAAAGAAAAAAGACGCAAGCCCAACACATTGAGATTGGTGAGTGAGGCCTAATGCCTTCCTGGGAGCAAAAAGCATGGTCTCCATTTGGCTGAAAAATATACCTCCTGCTGTAAATAACACTGTTTCCCCTCGTTCGTCATATGCAGGGTTTTCATATTTATGTGTGCATGCAGCTCACTGTGCAGTCAGTGCAGTTCATTAGGAAGCATACAGTAATGGAACCCTTATTTCTTGTATCCACCAGGGCTATAAGTGTGATATGGTCTGATAAATGAGAATGCATCATCATAACAAGCGTGTACATACACTTGTTTTGTTTATGGGATCTCCCTCATGGTATAAAGAAACAAGGAAGACAGCTTTGCAGCAGAGCGTTGAGGTTTTTCTTAATGAATCACACTGCAAAGACTGCTGCTGTTCACAAGAATCAATGTGACGTCCTGAAGAAAACGTGGAGAAAAATGAATAATGCGCACGATTCCCTAACACACTCGCCGGCCCAAATGATAAAATGAGCGATTTTATTTGTCAAGTCTCATAATTACATTTTTAAGCAGCAGTAAATCAGTTGTGTGCGTGTTTGTGGTTGCAGCTATGTATTGGAAACAGATCAGGATGAAATATTGGTAGTGCTCCTCCGGCTTCAGAAGATGCTTGTTTCAGCATGTTGTGCATGTCACCCTTCCTACCACAGCACGAATCAATGCTCCCTTGAAAAATCTCCCCTCGAGTGGGAATAATATTTTCAGGTCTTTGAAGGGCATTTTCTCACCCCGGCTATCCCCGTGACCCATTACTGGCTCACATTAAAACCTTCTCAGATTGTATCGCGCACATAATCCTGTCTGTATTCACAGACTGGCCCAAGGGTGTCATCTATCTCAACGCTGCACTCTGTCTGTCACACATCCCACTAACTGGAAAAAAAACAAAAGATAAAAATAATATATATCAAATATAAGTGTTGGATCTCCCCGAGCGGCAGATATTGCAATACCTCACTGTATGTGTGCGATGCATGTTATATTCTGTCTGCTTTCCACTTCAATCAGTCTGAATATATATTTGTACAGTATTTATCTCTAAAATAACATGCTGAGAGCAGTGGTGCTGTTTTTGCAGCTTTAAAAAGTGCATTTGGCAAGTCATTAGTAATTGCCCACTGAGAAACCATTGTACTGCAATTATCAGATTTTTTTTTTTTCCAAGTCAACATGAATGTCATGATTGAGGCTGAGCCATTTTTAAAAGCCTACACGCTTAAAAATACAGTGGCGCATCTCATACATTTCCTACATTTTGACAGTTCCTGGAGGCTTTTTGCTGCCGACTCTGTGCACATGACTGCGCCTGAAGCGTGGGCGTATATGTGAATGCTATGAAGCCTTTGACCCATGATGGTCAGCCAGCCATGTGCGAGCCGGTTGCGATCTTCAAATCTTTTCCGTCCGTTGGTGAGTTCGCATGCCCCTTTTTATAGTGTTTGACACGTTCTAACCTTTGACATGAGACCACCTCACATACCGTATACATGATGTGGAGCACAGGATCTTCAGAGTGAGAAGAAGAGAATAATGCATTCATGGGCTCTCCTATCCCTCAAGCGCTGTCAAATGTCAACTCCAGCACGGCAGTATAGCATCCAGCATTTCAATCTGTCATACACTGTACAAAATAAGACACATTTTTCCTCATTCTGGCTAAAAAGATTTGACCCGTGTGTGTGTGTGTGTGTGTGTGTGTGTGTGTGTGTGTGTGTGTGTGAGAATAAAATCTGTAGCTGTTAGCATGAGTTAAACAAATATTTTTGACAGTTCAAGTCTTTTTCTCCTGCTGCGTCCAACTTCATCCTCTCTGAACTTTGAATAGTCGGATGAAAAATGCCAAATCTCACAAAGTTAATGAAAGAGCTTTCCTTGGCCTGTGTTTCACCCCTTCCCCTAGTTCTGTTAAAATTGGTAGAAAAATATTTGTGTAACACAGCTGCCAGCCAGCCAGCCAGACGTGGTCAGGCAGACGGGGTGAGACTTGACCTCCTCGGTGGTAAAAATAGATTGTTTTAATTGCAGGCTGACATGAGGTCAAGAGCAAACTTCCTATCCCCATAAATATAAATGGTTCTAAGTTCTTGTGACAAATTGAGACGTATAGCGTGTCAAATAATTTCTCTTCTAGCCACAAATTAAGATGGATTCTTTCTTTTCTCAACAGACAATAGGCAGCACATACCATATGTCTGAGGAGAGGCACCGCGTTCTCTAGACTCAGGAAAAAATAAAGCTGCAAGAGAAGTTTTTGCTGGAAAGAAACAATCTGCTGATGACGTGGTGCCCACATGAATCTACAGCTCCATTTCGATCTGATAGCTGTCTGTGCTTGCCAGGAAGTTAACAGCCTAATATGAATTGAATTAATGTTGTAATCCTCCATCGCAGTCCCCAAAGGTCAAATTAGAGGGGGGGGGTGTCAATGAAATCTTAGACTCAGGCAGCTTGAAAGCCAAACATCAAAGATGCTTGAACTTTTAAGTAGAAAATGTAATTAACTTATGGTGTCAATTCATCTTAAAGAGCAACAGAGATTTGGCATGTAAGCTAAGACCTCCACTTGTTAAATAACAGCTATCGCTTTGTGAAAACAGTGCCGAAGCTCTGTTCTTGTTCATCCCCTCTGATCAATCACCAAACGCGAGGATGCAGTGACCTGAAGGTTGGAGAGGAGAACTAGAATCTCAGCGTCCTCCATGAAAATGACTGTGCAACTGCACACAAATGAAAACGTCGGGGCTCCTAACCCTGCTTTTAAACTTTCAAGGTGATACTTGATTGTTTGTATCGGCAGGAAACGGTTACCAAGGGAACATAATTACTTGCCTGTCGATAAAGAATGTCAGACAATCAAGAGCTGAGGCACAGTCGGAGAGAGCACCTCAAGCAGCTACCTGAGGCAGGATGTGGGAATGCTGACGATCCATGGGAGCAGGTGAGATTCATGGATATGGATATGGAGTTCAGCCGCTGGAAGTTGTGAGGCGTTAATAATCATTGCTACTAATGGACAAAATGTATGGTACACTCATTCTGATTGTAGCCATTAATTCTCAGGAATAGACCTTGAAAGGTCACCTGCAAAGCAGACCAGAGCACCAATGGATGTCAAGGTGCAGCTCTCTGAAGACCTGGAGATCCGCAGCTTGACATTCTTAGGTTCTGTTCCTGCGCCATGTCGGCTTCATGGTTTCAAGGGAGGCCTGTCAAGTCTGCACGCACAAGCCCCCCTGTCTTTATGTAACATACCAAATTTAATTCTACTTGTGGTGGGGAGTCTCTCGTCCTCCCAGCAGTCAAGTGGGTCCAGCCTGACTGAGCAGTGTTGTTACAAGCTGCGTGTCAGATTTTTACTTTTCACTCCTTGTCTGGGCCCTATTTTTTATGTTCACTGTCCAATTAAATTTGACATTAAATATGGATGAGAATACTTCAGTTTATGTCTAGAATTTTGTAATGGAAACCAAGTATAATTCTCGCACGTATGCTACATAAAATATAAAATGGATGGACTTGTGATACACTCGTACATACCCACATTGTTCCTATTTGACTTTGGAGTCTGCTTGATCCTCCTTTCTTTATACTGATATTTTATTTTAATAAGTTCTGCATGTTGTGAAATATTTAGAGACATCAGGCAAATCATTTACTCTCTTGGGCTCAGTTTGACACTTGCGACTAAATATAGGATTTTAGTCTTTTTTTTTTTTGTTCCTGTAAAACCATAGTTATATTTAGATCATGGGCTTAAAAAAATAAAAACAAAAATAAACAAACTCTGACTACAGAGCTTCAGTAAAATAAAATGGATAACCCCAACTCTCAGGCTGGAATTTAAAAGGACGACTTATAGCCCGCCTGAACGGGCTGGGCCTTCATCTTTCACTCTCTAAATCTAGAAAAGGCAGCAGATTGGGGTTCCCGCACCTATTGTGAGAAACCATGAGCCAGAGGGTGAAATTTGGGTCACTCATGATCCATTGCATTATAGTTACTCACTATTGAGTAAAATCTCCAGAGAGTGATCGGAGTCGAGCCACTTCTCCTTCACGCTGCACTGACTCACTGTCACCTCTCCAGAAACAAAATGGCGTTATGAGACAAAGCGGACCAGCCCTGGCTTGTTCGGGCTAAAATTAGCCAGTTAAAGAGTGGCAAATAAATGAAATGATATGCGTACATTAATTATTTAAAGGTAATGTTTGTTTTTTTTGCTCTGGGGAAAGATGTTCTCTCACGAACCACAAAGCTAAAGGCATTAAAATAATTAAAGGCCCCATGAAACGGATGCTGTTTATTTCTGCATATTAATGTGTCCGGCGGAACCACAAAGGGAGGGAGGGATTTGACTGAATGGCGTTTACTTCAGGCAATCATGTTGCATCCAAGCACATGCACAACGGAGGCACGCACCGTCAGAACTAGCGGTCCGAACTGAATTGAATCATGTTATCAGACTAAATAAGTCACGTTCTGGGTGTGAAATGAATCATTTTGCAGCGGTCGTGTGAGGCTCAAAACGATTCGTCCACCGTTTTACAGCTGAGACGGTAACGGAAGAGGACTACTCAGGACGACGACTTCCTTTTAGCAACTGGCAAACTTCAACGTCAACAAATGATTCAATTGCACGGATCTTCTAAGCCCTTTCAATTTGATGGTGTTATAGTCGAGGGGAAAAAAAAATCTCTTTTGCGAGGCCTGTGTGGCACAAATCGATTCATCAACTGTTTATTTGCCATTTCTTTCAAATTCTATGGGGAAGAAGCGTTTTGGAGCCTTAGAAGTGCTTCCAAGATGAGGGATGGTGGATGGAGGAGGGACGTAGAAATAAGAGCAGTCATTTTTTTATTGATGCAAAATTATTACATGCCTTCGACTTCAGTGAACGACAAGTTGTCAAATGTTTAAAAAAAAAAAATTTCTATAAAAACAATTCAGAGTTCTTTTGTGGTGGGGGGTTTGGACCCAAATGAACAATCAACACAGGTACCCGGGATTTCCACAATGTCTCAGCGTATTTTTCATTTCATGGGACCTTTTAAGAATATACCAGCATTGTCAGTAATTAAGATTCTCAGATTTTTAAATGTTTTTTGCTTTTGTCTTCCACTGTGACTGTTTCTGAGAACTAATGCGAGATAGGAGCGTGCTATGTAATCATCTAAATCATAGCTCGGCTCATAAAACTGTAAGTGCGCACTGAAAGTAATTATACTCCACTTACCACAAATCACCTCTCCGAAGACTATTTCGATACTTGTGTATATGAAAATTACCATCTAAAATGATGCTACATTCAATTAATAGTCAGGAATGTTCCCTTATTGCAAGCCTCGGATGGTGTGAAACAAGTAGAACACTAGAAACTCTGGAGGGGGAAAAAAAACCCCAAAACGTTGAAGATTCCTGGCTTCTTCTTGCGTGAAGCTCATTGACCGTGTGATGTGGAGCCATATTTCTAAGATTCCTGGCAAATATCTTGTGTAGTAAAATAGACTGCCAATTTACTAGCGCTTCAAAAGCCACCAAATTAATCACCTTGATTAAATAACAGTGACACAGATTTGGACTCACACAGAGTCTAGTTAGTTTTATCCGACTGGAGGCTCATAACTTTTATAAAGTGTATGATTATTAAATTACCAGAACTAATGGATGCTCTTACATATAATTGCGGGGGGGGGGGGGTCTCTGAATGAATTTGAGCACTAAAATAGCTCATATTCAAGTACCCTAATTGCACGGTACTTTACACTGAAACTGTTCAGGTCCATTATGACATTTGAATATTTATGACGGTACTTTTGGAGTGTCAAACATCTCAACTGATTGTTGATCATCTTATTTCACATTTCTGCTGCTGTCCAAGCTTCTGGAGGGACTTTGCACAGATTATACGGAGTTTCATCAGGTGTTTCAATTAACCTCAAAGGTGGGGCTTAGCAAAAAAAGGGAGAAAAAAAAACTGCAAGAAAAATTACATCATGTACCTCTGCGCAAACAAAGAAGAAAGGAAGAAACAACCTTCCTTTAACTGCACCATCTCATAATCTAAGAGCCACTGGTTGTTCCTCATTTTGTCTGGATTCCGTGATGAAGCGCCCTTGAGCCAGATACTGAGGCCCTCATTGCTTTAGAAGGTTGAATGCCTTGAATGACAACCTCCGCCATTTATGCATGTGTGAATGGGTGAAAGAGGCTCCAGTTTGAGAACGCTTTGAGTGACATGAAGATACAAAAGCGCTGTATTATACTGTACGTAGAGTCCATTTTCCAACCAAAAGGATGTTTGAATGTCCATAAAGCTTTGGACATTTACTGCTTTTGATATGGAGAACTTGGACATAAAGCTCAGACCATCACTTTGATTTGTTATTTTATTTTATTAGTACGGCTTTTTTTTTTTTTTTTTTAAATAGCTTATTTGCCATTTTCCCTCCCACGAAGCAAGACTTTCAGGAAGGCATGAGAAAAATCGATATCCTCTTATCCCCCCCCTGCCAGAAGGTGCTCATTGTTAGTTTGAACACTATCATTTCCAACTGTCTGTTTGTGGGTGTGACAACTCAAGCGAGTGTATTTCTACTTAAAAATGCCAGTAAATGTTGCTGCTTGGAATTACGATAAGCTGGATTTTTGTCAGTGGACGATTGTAAAGCAATTACTTGGTTCAGAATATTTCCGCTTGGGGAAAGTTTTACAGTCTGGTGCTTTTTATTCCATTTTGACATCAGTTAGTTGTGCTAACCTAATATTAATTTCCATGTTTAATCTGTTTTTTATTTTTGCACTGGATTTCATTTCCAAGAGTGCTGAATGTTGTGGTGAGGGAGTTTTCTGATTCCCTTCAGCCTTGATTACAACACGATTTCTGTCTGCATCTCAGAGTGCAGGACGGAGCGCTACCTTAACAACGAACGTAGCCCAGTTTGAAAGATGTGGGTCAGTGTTGAACTGGCACTGGTCCTTCAAAAGCATGTGTTAGGGCTGGGAGATATGGATGAAATCAAATATTGCAATATTGTTGATCAAATACCACAATATCGATATTGTGATTATGTTGTGCTGATGAGACAAAACATTAACACAATGACATTGTTGATGAAAAGCCGTTGGTGACATGGATGTAATGCAGAATGAGCCGAGGCAGAATGCAACGTAGGCTGGAGCCGGAATGTTTTTGGGTTGATGGTCTGTATCTTCTCCTCAGTGTGATATATCAGGAACGCCGTGAGGTAATTACCCCAAATTTGGCACAAACCTCCACTGGGACTGAGGGATGAAGTGAAAAGCTTTTGGTGTTCAAATGTTCTCCCAGGCTGTATTTTTTTTTTAAAGTGCTTTTAAGAACAGCTGTAGAGTTCTAATGCGGAGAGGAAATGTGCCGCGCAACCCCAGAAAGTGCCTCTAAATTCCTGCACTGTCAGACACCGTACAACATCCCTGGATAAGTGAAGTACGCTAATATGAGCCCAAATTGGTGAGTAATCAAATGCAATTCAGATCTCACACAGGATCTGACACTGTTTCATTCTCATTGTCTACAGATGAACAAAATGAAAATCACATAACTGGAGGGGTCGAGAATGAAGAGTGAGTGGAGCCGAGGTGATTCATACTTTATATCTACCCTTCAGTGACTCTTTCTTTTTTTCCTGCGTGCTGTCATACCATCGGTCTGCATCAGCCACTAACTCAGAAACGTTCAAGGCTGAACACTTGAAGTGAAAGTGGCCGCCAACAGCATCCCTCCATAAATCCAAGGCTCTCTGAACATTACTTTCTAATTATTGCAAAGTCAGATAAAAAGTTGTCATAATCAAAAAACCCCATGATACCAGAATTCTTCTAATGGAACATAAACAAAGCAATAACTGATGAAGATTTGTTCCGAGGAACTGGCAAAAACTGAATGTGCATTGAAAGATAATTAAGTAAAAAAAAGAGTGTTCATTAGTTTGACTAAAAATGATTACAGAAATTAGTTCTTCAATGAGGTAACATCTCGGAGCATTGACTGCGAAGAACATTGTCAAGAAAATGCGATGAGGCATCGATATGTCAAGGTGGTTTGTAATAATGAAATATTTAAAAGTGGACTCTGTGCGAGTGACGGAGAGGAATGAAGTGTGTTTAACAGCTTCGCCTGACACCGACTTTAACCCGCATATTTAACAGCCTCTATCTCCTCTTTCCACTTCCGATTTGACCATTCAAGCCTGCTAGCTCTCTTTTTTTTTTTTTTTTTTGTGATTTGATGTTAACACTTTTTTTTTGTGCCAGGAGTTCAGAAAGCAATCCTTTAGTTCTTCAAGATAAGATGCAGAATTGGGGATTTTACTGGGTGAGCAAAACCTTGAACAAGTAATTTTGCCGTACGCGGAGCTCTCTCCCCGCTGATCTGTGGTCGGGGAGTAGCATCAGTCACCTCCCAGCATACAGAGAACAAAGTGTTTGCCGTAGTGTAAAAGCAAACACTTCCCCTGAGCTTCTCATTAAACAACTGATGCTGACTATGGCCAAAAGATCTTAAAGATAGATTTAATAATGAGATCACACTTAATCTCAAACCACACAGGCTGGTCCACATGTACAGATCTGCACAAACACAGTGACAATGGCAACATGTTGCACAACCCTGATGGCCAACAGCACCATTACTTGTTGGTGTTGGGAAGCCTAAAGTGATACTTCACCTGAAAAGTGTATATTGCCTTTCAAGTACTCCCAAATAGCTGAGTTCATGAATATTTTCTCCCCTGACGCACGACTCCTTTGTGACTCCAGAATGCAAAAAAGAAATAAAAGAGCAAGTCTCCTATATTTAGCATACGGTGGCTAATGACGGCGACGGCTGCAGAACAGCAGCAAAACTGCCCAAAATTGTCAGTGTACAGGTTTTGTCCAGCAGTTTGCTCCGTCGTCCACACACACCGGATGAGAGAACTTGTAAATAAACACATTCGCCACAAAGAAGTGACGCAACAGTGAAAAATGTCTTAGTCAGATCAATGCATCTATTCAGGAGTACTTGGAAGGCAAATACGCGTTCTGGTTGAAGACCATTTGAATGGAAATGTGAAATAAATGGTATAATAGGTCGGGATGTGTTTGGAATATGCTAATGAAATTGCAATATTGGGTGCAACATTTAAAACATCTAGATTAGATGTGTGATAATTGAAGTGACATTTTATCAAAACGCTGCCAACCCTATCTTCTTGGAAATTTTTAAATACCACTAATTTGTAACCCTGCGTTCATTTTAAAAGCAAACAATCAAGAACACCGCTTTTTCAAATTTCGCTGAAAATCAACAACAGCAAAAAAAAAAAAAAAAAATTTAATGAACAACATTGGAAAAGGTGAACAAGTAATTACATGAAAGAATGCTTGCTTTTCTGAACGCCGAACAGCCTTTTTTCCTTTGGCAACAAGTCATCCACATTAAATGACAAACTCATTTGTCCGTGTGCTCCAGTGAGACCCCACTCAAGTGTGCTCTCTCCGTGTCAGTGGGACAGCATAACCATTCATTTATTCATAGAGTCGGGGAGTCCAACACCGCGCGAGAGGGAAGGATTCACAGGAAATGTAATGCTTTCTAATATTATCATCTTTATGTTGCAGACCCACCAGTCAATCCTATCACCTACAGTTGAAACATCAACTCTTCAGTGCAGGAGCGTAGGACTGTGGGGAAAAAAAAAGAAGAAACCCTGACAGTGAACATAATACAAGCAGCAATTACGTTTCCCCTCACAGCATGTTAATCAAAGCCATTTAGTCGTATATAAATGTAATTTCACGGAGGCACTTCTAGGAGACATTTTCTGGCATGTCGTCCTTCCTCCCCTTTAAGAAGTCATTTGAATGTTCAGGGCTATCAAACCACACACATAGTTTCTGTTTTTTTGTTTTTTTTTTTTTTCTGTGTGTGTGTGTGTGTGTGTGTGAGTGTGTGTGTGGACATATCGAGCAGTTACAACGCTGCTATGGTGTGTAAGGAGATTTCACACCGTCTCAGCCATCATTACCAGAGTTAATTGCTCAAAAGGATCGCTGTGCAGTTCAACCAAAACAGGATTAAATCCCAACTGATCTCCGTCATCATGGTTTACTCTGACGGCTATTACCAGGGAGAGTATACAATAAAAGCACTAACAGGCATGTACGTCATTAGTGCTGTTCACCCTCTCATTTATAGACATGGAGGGGTGCGGCCTGTTTTAAATTCCTACCTGTGAAATTTTATCCAGTCTGACGTGACTCAGCACTCTTGTTTTAAAATAGACAAAAACCCCTGGTGATTTAAATATTTGAATGGCTTCTCCATTTTAATAGCAGTTCATGAAGTACGGTTTGTTCCTGGTGATAAATCCGTGTTTGTTTTCAGTGCCTAACCATGAGAGAACACAGGCAAACACTAACGTTAACATCAACGTGTCATACCACAGATTTCCCAGTGTATGATGACATGATGCACGCATGCAACAGCTGCTAACAAGCTGACAAACTGAAAACAAGATTATTTTTCATGTCTGACATTTGTTTTTGATTGCTTTGCAAAGAGTATTTTCAGCGCTGATTATATTGGTCAGGGAAGAGAGAGCAGCCTCAGTAGCATGATCCACAGTTGGTCTGTAACAGTAGCTATTGAATATTGATTGATCAGCCCCAGGGGAAATTAATGGGGTATCACAGCGAACGAGCTCTATCACAGGTCTGGTTAAAATGACAGTGTCTGTAAGCCAAGACGCTGAGCACACTTGGTGATATCTATGGAAGTTGCAACGCTGCAGGGACCCACGGCTTGACTCCACCCCTGCTTCTCTCACTTTCTGCGCAAACACTTGATTCCTGTGTGGAAATGGCAATGACAGCTGTATGACCTGAAGCACTATTGTCCAACCGGGGGATTTATGGATAAAAGGCTGTCATCTGGACTGTCAGACAGCATCATCTCTGTCTTTGAATGCACTCCAACTTTCATTTAACTTAACTTGCCAACAAAAGCCTGCCCTGTGAGAAGGAAGAATACACTGGAAAAAACCTATAATGTCAAAATATGCTGTGTTTTGTAAAGAAACGGATAGCCAGAGAAGCCTGAACAGTCTGCATCCCTGTTGGACAGCTGCGCTGATTCAGTATCCTCTCAATTATTATAGCCAAATCCCAGATCTACTCCAAGTGCCAGGTGGAAACGAGATATTGTGTATTTACAATTTCATCTCTCTACTGGGGTCTAACTAGGAAACACAGAGGGGGAAATGAGAGGAGATCCTAAAGTCAAATAGGATGCCACAGGAGATGAAATCGTTAGCATGCTTGCATCAAGTTAAAGGACTTTTAGCAAGTTAATCCTACGCGCATTAATGCGAACCCTGCGATCATAAACACCTCCATCATAGCCAGCCAAGAACGGATTCCACATCTCGTACGCGGATGCCTACAGGCCTCTCGCGCTGTGTGCTGGGTAGCTGTACGCCTCCGTCCATGCTTTTAGACGTTACAATGAAGACCAGCCGAAGAGAAACAGCAGTCTATGGGATACGTGTTTGTCAGTTTTTAAGTCTTTCAGAGGCAGTTCACAAAGAATAATAGTTGGCATGAGAACATTAGCTTTAAAAACTTCATTACAACTTGCCAGAACAGCAACAATAAAGAAAAGATGGAATGTTGAGCCAAGAAGATTTGTCTTTACCAGGATTTAGTTGAATGGCCGGAGGAGTGGATTATCGTTGTGGTTGCTGAGATCCCTCTTTTGAATGCCCCTTGACTCCAAGATAACTTAAACAAAAACAACAGCCAAGGTTGGGGTAAAAAAGAAAAAAAGAAAACCCTCAATGTATTCCAGCATGTAGTTTTTAACCGTAAGAAGCAAACTGCAAATTAATTGGCTGAAATACATTTATTTATGCTAAAAAAAATACAGAATTAACAGAACATGATGCCCGCTAAGGTTATTTGTTGAGAAACAATATGTTCAGAGCATGGAAAAAACAGAAGAAGGAAAAAAAAAACAAGGTCAATTTAAAAAAAAAAAAAATGGTTTTCTGCTTTTAACCCTGTGAGTCCAAAGCCAAGGTTGAGCCATTCACGCTGTACTTTATCTTTCTTTTTCTTTTTCAGAGTCGTCTAGACTTCCCAGATTTGATAATTTGATATACTTGCACATAGCTTTTAATTCGTTTTTATATTGCAGAGAGAAAAATTAAAGATTGTGACTATTTTCTAACTTAACCTGGCAGAAAATGTTCTGTAAGATTCTCTAACACCTGACGTGAGGCGCTCTAAACAAACTACAAATAGAATTTTTCAGTGATTTTGAAAACCTTTTTACTTGAGAACTCTCTATTGGCCATTTAAAAAAAAAAGTGGTAAATTAGGAGTTTAATGATTAAATCCGATGCAAGCTGAAACACATGAATGAGGAAACATCGTTTTCACAATTCAGTTTCTGTGCAATTTTGGAGACGGACTCCGAGAACGCTGACCTCGACACAAATCCATTTTTTAAAATATATCGTCTTTGGTGGACTCAAGTTTGACTCAAGTCACAGAAAGTCAAACAAACCAATTGGCAAACAAATGGATGAATATGGCAGGTTTTTTTGCTTCCTTGCAACCTAGCTGTTAGCTTATGAGGCTTCACACCTCCCCAGAAAAGCAGCAGGCGTCGCAGGGAAAATGTGCTGCACACTTTTGGCACTTTTTTTTTTTTTTTTTTTTACCAGAAGTCATATAGTTGTAAATGTGGACACGCATCAACATTCGTGCATCATTCTGTCCAAAAAGGAAATGTACTTTATCACATTTGTACTGTGAAAGTGATGTATTCCAGCCACAACACCTTGACTTTTTTTTTTTTTTTTAATTCTATTTTATCAGACTGTGTGTTAAAGCCTTCAATATCACGGCAAAGGCCTACGAGGCACATCTCCCCACTCAGCAGCTATCTTAACGCCTCGGGGCAGTTATTCCAGGCCAACAAGCCCAGGCGCTTGTCTGAATGAAATGGGAGGGAGCCATCACTGCATAGGGGAGAATAGGGTTAGTTGAGCCACCTCCTGTGCTGGGTAACCATCCTGTGACCACAAATTAAGGAGGTAGACTTCAGTTTAATCAGTTTATCTTGAATCAAAGCAGAGAGAGAGAGAGACTTGAGAAAAAAACAGGATTTGGGTCGACGCTAAAAAAAGTAACAAATGTAGACTCATTGTGGATCTGCAGTTTTGACAAGTATAAGCTACTCTTAACATGACTTGTACAAAAACACACTTTGACAAAGATGTCAAAACATGAATTTGCGTGTGTCGCAACTGTACAAAAACATTGTTTTACAATTTTAAAATTGTGAGGTTTCGCTTCTGTTAAATTTGCTCAATAATTCATAAAGCTCAAACTGATCTTCGGTGTGTTCCGTCTGGTCAAAATTGTTTGTTGTTGTTTTTTTTTTTTTTGATGGCTCAGTTTACCCCGACGTTGGGGCAAGTTGTGTCATAGGACCCTTGATTTGGCCGTTGTTCCGAAACCATCGGGTAATTTTTTGTTTTTATTTTCATGGGTACACTGACCTGAGGTGTGTGTGTGTATATATAGCAACAATTATTTGAATTTAATACACTTAATATTTTGTCAAATTCTCAAATTAAAAAAAAAATTAAATGTGAAAATTTGCCTTTCTAACGCCGTTTGTCCCCGAGTGCAGTGACACTGCCAGATCATGCCGCCGGCGTATCTTTGCAATGCGTGTTTGTTTCCATTTCTGAGGGTGAGAGCAGCATCTGATCTCATGTCCTGCTCATGGTTTTCCTTCCATCTCATCCAGCGTTGTTCAGTTTGCCTTTTTCACACCGCTACAGTGAAATCTGTTCATGCTGATTGTGCGTTTACGTCATAATCCTTGATAATTGTTTGTTTATTGCGAAAACCAGGACAAACAAAACAAAAACACAAATGGCGGCCCAGGGGAAGGGTCAGTACGTGTGTCACACAACTGCACCATAGGTGGGGGCTCCATCAGGGATTCAGATGCCCCCTGTGGGTTGCATTTGAATAACAAAACGACATATCAAGCACAAAAACCAGCTTCTTGTTGAACAATTTAAAGCATATTCCCTGTAGTCTACATAAAACCCCTCAGTGATCGCCGTGGATTACACACTGCTCATGAACTGCTCGGTTTGATATGGTGTTGCACCATTGAACACAAGTAATGCATAAGTCAGTTTTGCCCCGAGGTTGACTCACCCTCTGCCCTGGAGTGTTCCCCTATGATTCAGGCTGCTTTGACATTCACCTACCTGCCCTCATAGGCGAACAAACAGACCAGTAGCTCTAACCTTTACTTCACAAGTGATTTAGCCAGCCTGTCTGCACTGATAACACACTCTATCAGAGTCGACCTGAAAAGAGGAGATGAGGGCTGCCCTGCCGTGCCGCTGTGCTCAGGTCGGGCCTTTAGTCATCGCCACCCATCCTCTGCGTGTTAACTCTGCATCCTGCTTCTGTGTCAGCCTTGGTAGCCTCTATCCCACACACCCACCCAACCTTAACACTCATACCACAGCACAAAACCCTCCTGTGGCATGGGAGCCTTGAATCTCACCTCACACAATGACAACCCCCAGATCCATTTAGACAGATGTCTTTTCAGCGACTGTTAAACTCCATTCATTTCAGATCTCAGATTAATTCTCGGCTCAGAATAATTTAGAAATAAGTAGAAGTACTGCATTGCCGTGATTTCCAAGACATAAGCCTGTCACGGTGACCTTGACCTTTTGACCGACGGCATTCTTTCAGGTCATCCTTGAGTCTCTGTGGATGTTTGTACTTGGTTTGAAGACATTTCCTCTCGGCCTTCCTGGGATATTCAAATGTTTTAAGTTCATCCTTGGTTTTCAAATTTCAAGATATTTGCTGAAGGTACTCCAGTGATATCACTTTTATGTGAGGTGGCGTTGATCTTTAACCTTTTGACCAGCAAAATCTTTTTAGTTCATCCTTGAAACCCAGTAGATACTTGAGCCAAATTACCTCCAGAGATATTGAATCAAGGATAATGGGAGTGATTGACAGTCAACCCATCGCATAATGCAGTTGATCTACGGGTCTGTGACTAATTCCTCTGGGGTTTTCTTCAGGTTACCAAAAGAGTAAGAACAGACACTTTACATTAGACACCACCAACCCATCCTGCTTGACAGAAAACACTCCCATTGTTAGCAGCAATTACAGTGTAATAGCTGAGCTGGTGATAATGTCCTGCATTGTTCCGGCTGAGCAATGCACATCTTCAGTGCCAATAAATGTCACTCATGTTTTGAAGATTTAAAAAAAACAGGGAGAGAGAGAGAGTAAATGATATGCAATTTTGACTGAAGAGAATCGGAATACGACACCGATCATTTCCGTCGCACAGTTAAAACTATTGTGACATAACGTCCTTAGCTCACTTCTCGTCGTTCATGTAGAACATCAGTTCATAAATATTCACCCAGTATGGCATCAATCATTCTTTTTGAGCTTTTCAAAGAGGACATGAACTGAGCTCTTTCATAAGTCTACAGGGTTCGATCAGAAATCTTGATTTGGGGGGATTTTCACCGAACAGTTATCATGCAGTAATGTGCAGCAGACAGTTGTGTGTTCAGAACCGAAAAAGGGTGTTATCTGCCTGTGGATGCGGCTTTTTTTTTTTTTTTTACCCGTTTTCCCCGCTGACAGATGCTCTCTGAATATGTGCTGTGAGTGATTATGTTTGTCAGGCCGGTGGCCTGTTTGCCGAGCACTGGAGAGTGAGATTGGGAAGTGAGAATAGCCACCCGAGAGAGAGAAGGAGGGAGGGAGAGAGAGAGAGAGACAGAGAGAGAGCTCCAGCACTGTGTTGATTACTGCTTCCGCTTGTTTGATTTGAAATTGAGTTTCTCAGGGTGAAAAAACAAGTCTCCACCCACTGCATGTCTGGTGCTCATCCTGTTGCGCTGCCAATCAAAGATGTGTCCACATCGCATCTCTATGCCAACACTGTAGGTGCTAAATTAGCCTTGTTGCAACAGCAACCTACACTGAGCCCTTCATCTTCACGCCGAGATGCTGCAGCCGCTCTCACTTATCCTCTGAGTAAGGGACTGAGTGTTTTTGCACAGTGAACCGGATAAAGGATACGTATGGGGCAGTGTGTGTGTGTGTGTGTGTGTGTGCGCAATCAGCCTGTGTTGCTCTTGCAATTGGAATAACAAATTGTCTTCTCTGTAATCAGCCTCTCTTTCCCGGCTGTTCTCATGAAAATTCTTTTGAATGTTCTGTTGCCATGGTACCTTGAAAAATCTGCCGCTGTGTGTGTGTGTGTGTGTGTGTGTGTGTGTGGTTTTTTTTTTTCCCTCTTTCCCTTCCTGAGATAGTGGTTCTCATTTTCCTGGCCTCTTGCCGAAAAAAAAACAAAAAACAAAAAAAACGCATTCGTTTGGATCAATTTTGGGGACAAATTTGATGGTCGAAGTTGATTGTTCAGAAAAGGAAAAAAAACGGAGAAAAAGTTGTGATATTTGCCACTTTCCACACTCGTACTTTTGTTCGCGTATGCATCAAGACAGAAGTCATTAAACACAAGGTCAGGAATTGCTCTCGGCAGGACCGTGTCACCTTCAGGGGCAGTGGTTGAAATCATGGTCACCTCATCCACCGCACCAGCAGCAGCTCCACTCCATGGGTATCTATTACACAGCACGAACACGACAGGTGGAGAGAAATACTCAGCTGTATTTCTTTAAGTACTCTAGTTCTTGACTGTGCGGGTCAAATATACCCTGACTTCTTGAATCCCAGTATGATGAAAAACTACAATTTTGTGAACCAAATTTGAGAGAGGTTGAATTTTTTTTTTTTTTTTTTTTTTAAAAAGCAACTGTGGATGGAATCAATACTTGAGATCAAAACTGTTTTTTGGAAGCTTTACACAAATAACACTTTTCAAAAGGTTTTTTTTCCCCTCCTGGATCACTTCTTCATGACTCCAGCGTGTAGAAAGAGCCGGCCACGTATATTTAGCCCTCAGCTAAAGGTTCCTTACTATCACCAGCTGTGAACAACTGCAAAACCAGCTTTAAATCTCCGTTCACTTACTCAAAAAAACCCGAAACGAATTATAACCCCTCCGATTCAGCACGACCGTGAGCGCCAACGACAGCGAGCAAGTTTGTTCAACTAAAAAGCACCAGCTGGTTGTGCTTGACGTTAGCGCGAATGAGCAAAATCTGTTTGCTTGTAGCTCCAGTCAAAGTGTTTGCGGATTACTCAGCGTACGCTGGATGACGCAGACATAGATTATATCAAACGACGCACTTCGGAGTCAGTTGATCAAGAAGTTCAGCGTCAGCCTCACGCTAAATATACGAGGCTGGCTCCTCCTACGCTCTGGAGACGCGGAGAGGAAGAGGAAAACAATTGGTGAGCTCAAGATATCTTTTTGTGAGTACTTGAAAGGTTAAAAAAAAAAACCCACTTGCGAAGTATCGTTTTAATTACACTCGGTGATGACTTTGTCAAATGATTTTGAGTACGTGTGCGTAAGTGGCCATTTTTATCTTCAAGTATCAGCAATATTTGCAGCACAAACAGTCTGTGTTTCCTCTCGCAGATTTCTTGTTACCTGAAGGCACAAAGTCACTTATGAGTAAGCTGTATTTCACATTTACCCTGACGAACAGTGTCAAATTGTGCTATTATGGCAACAGCTGTAACATTGCTGCAAACCTCATGTCACACACACACTCTTTCTCTGAACCACATGCTTGCTAATGGTACACATACACAACCTACAGCCTTAAGATATTCTTTAAAATGAGTTTGTTACTTGAGTAACACTCTAAAGAGAGAAAAAATCTGTATTCATCAAATATTTTGATATATTAATGATACATTTTTAAAGAAACAGATGATTATTCAAGCCATTTTCTCCACTGAACTTGTTTGTGCCTGTTCTTGAATCAGTGTTTTTGTTTTTTTCCCAGAATTTTCAGGGACTTGATTTTTGTTTTTGTTTTTTGTTTTGGTGCCAGTCTTGAGCTGAACCACTGCATCAGTGGAGGCTGTTGCACGATGGACCTCAGGCAGCTGTGCAGACATTCTGCTGTTATGATAAACAGATGGTTTAACCAACATACTTCAGTTGCTCTTATAAATACCAGATTTATTAAATAAGAAAAAGATCCCCAAGTGTCTCCTCCTCCAATGCGCACAACACTGGGAAGACACTGGACCGTAAATGTCATATACTGTTTTCCCTGTTTTTTTTTTGTTTTTTTTTTAATATTCTGGTTTTTGTCCTTGTGGGGGGGTGGGGGGTGGGGGTCATGGGTCAGATGTGATCACGCTCCACAAGAGAAAAACAAATATTTTTCAGTTGGGAAAACAAACCTGATTTGAGGGCTCAGAACAGATACATTCTGGGTGAGAACGGTTCACAACAATGTCCATGAACAGACACTGAAGGACTTTAAGATGTCTCCCACGAGGACACGCCGGAGAGGCCTCAAGCAGTTAAGGAACACTTGTTTCATTAAGACCAGAACGAGCCAAGTCCCAAATAATGTAGCTATGAAACATGAAAGCATCCCTGCTCTTGCTATTCGTAACCGGTAGGAGTAGAATAATGTATAGCATTCGTCTCACAGATACCAGGAGAGTGACCCATCGTTCAAGACGAGCTGGCAGCGGTTAGAGAATCCCTGATAGATAAATGTCATGTCTTGAGTCCTGCTGGGTTGTTGTTCGCAGCATTCAGTTTGATTTTACAGATATTTGATGGTAGATGTGGGAAAACAACAAAGAAGCACCACACACACACACACACACACACACACACACACACACACACACATATATATATATATATATATATATATATATATATATATATATATATGCAGCAGGCCCCCCTCACAAACTGACCTGGTATGTCACTGTTAAAACAAGCAAAATTAGAGACTCTTGCTGTGAAAATCGGTTGCAGCTGCATCAGACCCCCATGTGATAGTAAGATCGAAGGCTTGATGCCCACTAAGAGGGACTTTTTTCTCTCCGGGGGGTGTGTGTGTGTGTGTGTGTGTGTGTGTGTGTGTGTGTGTGTGTGTGTGTGTGTGTGTGCGCGCACGCTAATGTACAGGGTGATTCAACGACAGAAACAAAGACTGCTCCACTATAGCGCATCGCATACAATGCAATGATTTTGCTTTTCCCAAGAACGTTGTTTCATTATGCCTGCAGGCCAGCGGAAGCCGTGGCCGGAGGCGTTCAGGTTGTCCATCGTTTCGTCTCCTGCTCAACATCACATGATAATCTCAGGTACACCAAGAGGGAATTTTCTCAAATATGGCACAAAGATTAAAGGATGAACTTTGCCAATCAAATGTTATTTTGACCAAATGACACAAAAATTCAAAGTGATCGTGGAAAAAAAAAAGGGATAAAAGTAATGACAACTGAAATCATTACAACATAAAGTTCTGTAAAAACGCTTTCTTCTTTCTGGCATTGAGCTTTGAGGTGTTTTATTTTATTAAATGTATTCAAAGCCTTCTCATATCATGAAGTCTGTACAGACATTGATCCAAACTGCGAATTTTTGATGGTGGCAGTACAAGGAGGGATTATTATATCATAATTATATTGCTATTTGCGTGGTTGACAATAAGCCAGTGTTGTTGTTATGATGTGGAAAGTTATGTTAAATATCCCAGGAATGTGAAGAATGCAATTTGTTTTGATGATAAAGAGGTGAAATACCTCTAATATCGAGCTGTCTTTTGAATGTTTTTGCATTAAGAAAAACATCGATATTGTAATTATCAGTCAAATTATTATCTTAAACCTCTCTATCGTCCCAGACATTCACAGTCCCTTACACAGACACGGTGGTTTTATTTGTCACTGTTATTGCACTAATTCTATTCCCATTTCAAATTACACGCCGTGCCATTCCCTGACTGACATTTCGGATTGATGGACCATCACGTTATCAGCCCTTTGGGCTCAGGCAGCAAGAAGAAATTGGGAATTTCACTGTCCTTAATGGAAATTGATCTGAGCAATTTGTTAAAACAGAGACAGGGGCAACCGTTCTCTGTCAAAAGTGTCATTTTTAGGTGGGCAGACACAAATACTGTATACACCTGCACCTAAATAGAGCACCCTGAGTGTGTAATATGTTCCGGGTCATTAAACTCACTCTCCGGGGCATTAGTGGCTGGCTGGTGTGGTCTGAGTGCAGACCCCTCTCCTGTGTTTGGCACTTTAGAGAACAGCAAGTTTCCTTATCATAGTGGATGAATCACACTGACCTAATCTGCTATTATGCTTTCAAAGACTAGCGCAGTAATTTCATCACTTTGCTAAGAGAAGATGGTTAAGACAGACAATATCACCCTAATCAATCATTTTTACAGTGCATTACTGTGAGAGGGAGCTTTGCCCCATGGAGAGCAGCCTGATATAGATAGCAGATTGGCTTCCTTCGTGGCTTTTTCCATTTCCATCAGTATTCGCCGCTGCGTGTATCAACTGCCTCTCAAGCACTCAATCGGGCTCAAAGAGTTCAGAAATCTATGTTTTGCCCTAATTTTTTGGTTTTTTTTCCTTTTGAGCATTTACTCCACAAGCACAAACTAATTTAAGGGGGCAGTAAAACCCCAAATTCATCTCATCTCAATCCTCTTAAAGATAACAATTTCATGAATATTTGTTGAGGAGGAAAGCCCTTTCAAAGAAGGAGAGCGTACGCGTGATTTGAAGCCAAGCAATTCATTTAAAATACCCCGGAGGAGCTTCACCCGCTCTGAACTGCCCTTTAATTACAACCGGCTGCTCTTCTCATACAAAAACCTGCACATCAGATCATTGTGACACCTGCCATGTTGCATGCAGCAGTGAAACAGAGATAATGTGAGAATTACAGTTCGCGACGCATGATATTTATTGCATAAACAAGGCCTAAGGAAAGAAAATATCTCTATAAAAAGTGACTGCCTCTATAGAGTTGGCGTGTAACTTGTGCCTGAGGTACACCAGCGCAAACGCTAACCTTGTAATTTATGCACTTTTGTTTCGAGACACTTCCACTTCATCTTATTGTCACGTTTGTGACCTGTAATGCATTTGCAATTTTCCACTATGGTTTCAAAAGTTGTTGTTTTTTTTTTTTTTCCTTTTTAATTAAAAGGTGGCTCCACGCTTGTATTTCTCCAGTCTTTTATGCCTTATTTCACACGTTAAAAGTCTGTGTGCTCCTGCAGCCTCATCAGTCAGCGTTTCCTGCGGCTCTCCTGCAAGCTGAGTAAAGATTACTGGCACAACTAACTTCCAAGATAGGGGGAGGGGGGTGGGGCAGAAAAAAAAAAGTACAGCAACACTTGTAGTTTAAAGAACAACTTGCCTCCATGTAAGCTGACAATACTCTCGGGGACAAATATTCACATTCAAAACGTGTTATCCTCCTCTTAGAGGCATTTTGTGGCTGTCACTGGTTTTTCTTCTGCAAATCTGAGAGGATTATCCATTGTTTTTCTTTTTGGGTGGGCGGATAGTCATGTTTATTCTTCTGTACGCTGGGTATCCTTTTCCATTGATCTGGGCCAAGAGGAGCACTTGTCCTAAAGCAAAGAAAAGCAGGAGGTGATGTCTAAGACATGTGGGTGGTCGGTTTTTTTTTTCTTTTTTCTGTGTGCGCCTCTTGTGATGGGCATTGAAGATTGAGCAGGGTGAGAAAATTAAAGGGTTTTCATTGCAGCCTTAGAAAGTAAACGCTTATAGGAGGGTGTATTTTTTTTTTTTTAAGTGCAGCAAGACTCTGCACCCTCCTCGGCTCCCCTCCCCTCCCCTCCCCTCTCTTGCAGCGTTGAGGGTGGACCTTCAGCCCGTCCTAGTGTACCCCAGTGAGCATCGTAGAGTTCTCACAAACACCCGGCAGCGCCTCCCCTCCCTAAAGAGCACCATTCACGTGCAAACCTCCCCTCCTCACCGCGGACACACAAACCCTGAGTTTGTCGTGCGTCTTCTTCTTCTTCTTTCTTTTTTTTTTTTTAAACGCAGTTCAAATGACATCACATTGCTGCAGTGCTGCACTGTCCATCAAATGTGTCAGCCGGTTCCCCGTCATGCCAAAGACTTTATCAACTGGCCACTTGGCTCTGCTGTGCTCCAGACATCATGGCGTGACAACATATATACTGGTTTCAATCGGGCTTCTTTTTTTAATGCGCAGGTGGACGCCTGCCTTTTCAAAAGGCTGTCTGTTCTCCGGGACACAGTAAGATTTCCTGCCACATCCCGCGGGGGAGGGAGAAATCGACCGCGTTGCTTTGTTGAAAGGAACAAGCAGGCCAATGATGTATGAAAACTAATTGCTCGCATGGGTACGCGTAGTATTACAGGAGGGAGAGAGGAAGGAAAAAAAACCCAACAACCTCCAACACGGCGGTGTCTCTGCATGGGTGGGATTCCTTCGTCGCTCCTCACACAAGCCAAGTTATTGCCATAATAATGGCAAACAACCGGCTGTGAAGCACTCGGGATGTCTGTGCCGCTGTAGTGCAGCGCTGGTCTAGATGGAGAGTTTTTGACCTTTTTTTTGTCCTTCTTTTCTTTCGCAGGTCTTGAAGCTTGGATTTTACGCCAAAGCTTCAAGCGTACTAGAAGCTTTCTGGGGAGAGCGCACCCCCCCGGACCGCGGTCATCCGCCCTCGTTTCTATCGTCCACCGCGATTGATAACGACCGTGAGATTTATTGGAAATTCATTGCACAGTAGCCTATTTTCTGCGTAACACCCCCCCTCTCTCTTTCTCTCTCTCTCTCTCTCTCTCTCTCTCTCTCTCTCTCTCTCTCTCTCTCTCTCTCTCTCTCGTACGCGGGGAGACTTCTTACGACCACGTACGGACGCTTCAGCTCGGACGCAAACCTCGGACTCTTCCTGCGCTTCTGGATTTTATTTTAAATTTAAAAAATACATACATATTAAGAGGGATTTCAGTTTTTCTGCCTTTTTAAACCTCATTCGGATCGTGCTGGGATTAAGGTGGGGTTTCAACCCGACGCAGGTAACTGGAAGACCCCCCCCCCTGCCCCTCCACACCACCACCACCACTGTCTCTTGTTGATGACACTTCAGCTGTAGATTGTCGTTCATCACGTCCGTTGGATTTTTTGTGTTGTTTTTCAGCGGCCGCGACGAGACTGTTGAGAAGGTTTTTTTTTCTTCTTGTTCTTCTTTCTTCTTCACGCTTGAATTTGGAATAAACGAACTCCCGCTCCTCAGCAGTGAATTGATCAAGTGTGGACAGAGGTGATCATGTGCGTAAGGATCAAGCCTTCGGCATCTGCTTCATTAGTCCCACTTCTGGTAAGTAAGTGAGAGGGATGTGCAATGCGTACGTCTGAAATGTGTGCACTCGTTTTTGGCCACTTGCTGTTGAAGAAATCGGTCCAAATCAGTAACGTGAGGCGTGGATTACCGTAACTAATGTATAATAATAGGTCTGCATTATACCTTCTACTCTATCCGGCGTGATTCCTGTCTGTGTTCGTGCTTGCATGATGTGCAAAAAGCGGTAAATGCAGCTGCTGGGTAATGTTGGTGTGGTAGAGTCGTGTCCAGTCTGCTCCAGGTAATCAGTCCTCGCATGCCAGAGCACTTATTGATACTATTAGTCGTGTTAGAGCCTGATAGATGGAGTCCAGTGTGGCTGCAATGAAGATGGTTGAACAGTTGCACTAATTCCCAGCGACTGGAGCGCATGTAGAAATGGCCCGGGCGTGTCTGCATCAGCAGACTTCACAGTTAGGCACTGAAATCATCCCACCAGGAGAAACTGCACTGATTGCCGGGAAAGCAGACGTTTCACTGTTGCCACAGAGATGAAATGTTAAGAGAGAGAAAATGTTCCATTTGAGGTGAGTTTAAAGGCATAAAGCTTTTTTTTGTTGTTGTTTTATGGGGTCAAGGCCTCAGTGGGATGTGTGCTGCACAGCACCTTTATTAGAGCAGGTTTAGCGATGATGAGGGGCTACAGAGGCTCTTATGCAGCATGATAATAACCTCCTTCTCTGAGAAGGAATGCTGGTGGAGTTCTTTTTTGTTTTTGTTTTTTAAGCCGTCCATCATTTCCCACTCACTAAATATGCCTTTTAGCCTCAACTCTGCATGGGTAGGAAGTTTCTTTCACTCTGGCTTTTCTAATTTTGGTATGCAAAGGCAGCACAGAGAGGTCAGTGTCTGGTCTTGGTTCTATCACTGAGAGGACATCAGCAGCAACAGACAGGAGAAGTGAGGGCCCAAGATGCCTGCGTGGAGGGGGCATGGCCGTAAATCTATGAGATTGAGGTGGGGTTAGATGTCAATATGCTTACAGTAAAGTCAAGTAAGCCTCCCTTCTATAGCTCTGCGTTAGCCGCATAATACCTCCCAAGACATCCCCTGGGGAAGATGTAACATTAGGTACTGGCCAGCTGTGTTGCTATACAAGGAGTGCAGTGCTGTAGCTTGCAGTGATATGGAAAAAAGGAAAAAAAAAGAGACAGACTACCAGCTGCATGGTGCACCCTCCTCTACCTTGAGCGAGCAAAGGACTGTATACATGCTCCCACACAGATGTGGCACCACCTCTTCACAGCTGTCTCTCACAATCCCACGTTAAGATGAAAAATGAAAGTTGTCACAAGGTCTTGGCATCCTTCCATATGTTGATAGATGCCTCTTATGGCAAAGAACAAAAAGCAGTAAATATTGCATGTAGCTTTTAAACAAACAACAACAAACAAGACTCACAGCAGCTCACCCATTACCCCGTTATTTAATTTGCCAAGTGTTTCAGAAAAGGTTTGGTTTTTGCATGTCTGAGTGAAAAGGGCAAATGACATGTGGTTAAAGCCGTGCATCGCACAGGTTTCCACATCCCAAAACCAGAGGTTAATGAGGTTTCTCCTCAGGAGGTTGATACCCTTGAGTTTTATTGGATTTGCAGTTTGAATTAGCAGCAGTGCATGTAGCAGAGCTCCCCTGTATTAAGATGTCCTTTTTCTTTCTTCTTCTTGACTGTGTGTATTGCAGTAAGTAGCAATGATGACGTCTCGGGCTTGTCAATGTGTTGCAGAATGTTACAGCAGAAGCTCAGAGCACTTACTGTCACGTGTTAGCCTAATGAAATCAGGCAGGTTGGTCATTATCACTGCCATGCATTATTGCCAACGCTTCCATGTTTAGCGATGGGAGTGCATGCAGGAGACGGCCACGCAGCAAATTCATATCTCTGCAGGTGATGCATAAAGAGCAAGTGACAACAACATGTGTGTGGAGGTTTGCGCTTTCTAGGTTGCTGCTTACAGGCCGTGGGGTGAGATTAATGGGGTCTCTCTCGCTTGCCATTCTGTTGCATTGTGTTACAGCAGCTGTTCGCGGTGCTGGTGTCATGTGTTAGCATTATGAAATCAGGACCAGTCGAGGGTTATCAGGCACTGCGGGAACGAGAGAATAACGACGAGCACGAGCTACACATCTGCATTTGAGAGCGTAAAAGACTTCACAAGAGAATTTATGAACCTGTTTTTATCCTTTTATGTGAGGAATATTAAGATAGCCATTTACAGTAAGTCATGCTTGCAGGGAGACATTTGCAAAATAAAGACATTTTCTTCCAAAGGTTATTTTTTTTCCCTCAAGTTTCTCTCTGAGGTATAATTCGAAGGAAGACTCTGCAACTTTTAGTGTGCATATTTATCAGTCAGCACTGGTAGGAGTTATGTGCAAATATCACAGGCATGGATCTGGAGTTGCAGGCATGAAGATATGAGCGGCTGATCTCAGCATCACAGGAAATAGTATTTTAATCACTATAAGGATCAGTGGGCTTGTTATAAAATGTCTTCTGTTTCTCCTCAAGCTGCTTTTTTTCCCCCGCATTCATTCATAGTCTGCAAATAAACAACACAAGCATGAGAACAATCATTATAGAAACCATGACTGTCTTGAAAGATTTGATGTTGATGTTTTGCGTTTCGGACTCAGCCTGCAGAAATGAGCCAGTTAAGGAAAGGGAAAAATAAGTACCAATTAAGTTATCAGTCGACAGAATGAGATAGATGTTTCTCCCGAAGGCAAGTCAAGTTATTTAGTGCTCAAGATGGATGGGGAAAAAAAAAAAACAAGTTGAAGAAATGGCATAATTACAACTAGCCAAAAGATCAAAGGAGTAGCCACCAAAGAACTGAAGCAATTAAACTAGAACTTCTTTTTTTTTTTTTTTCCCCAGAAACAAAGTGAGAGAAAAAGCAGCGGAGCATTGACAGAACGAGAAACACGAGGAAAATGGTGAATAATGTACAGGCATCAAGAGGCATAAAACACTTTTTCAACCTTGCTGCAGTATGACTTTCAACTGGAGCAGCACTGAAATATTACAAGGCATTATGTTAGAAGAGGTTACTGCAGTAATATTATACAAGTAGAGCTTATTGATGTCCCTGTTCATGAATGTAATCAGTGACGCTGTGACGTGAGAGGAAAACCGGATCGGACACTTGGAGACATGCACACAAGCCGGATTGCAAACTTGATTTTACCCATGAGTAGGTGAATGTGTGTTAGCTCTGTGTTAGACTTGACCCGCATGCTGCCTTTCACCCAGTGCATGCTGGGACTAGACTGCACTGTGAACAGGAAAGGCGGTGTTGAAAACGGATGAATGGACTGCATTATTTGCTGTAAGCGTAATTACGGCCACATTTCAGTCAATATTAGCAAACACTTGTTTGCAAAATGTTCAGTCAGTAAGTGGAGTTGAAACAGAGGATAAAAGCTGTAGAACCCCTCCAAAATAACCACGTATATAATGATCGCTGCACCAGAGTGTCGACTATCCAGACTCAGGGAGAGTGAACACGTGCCTGGCGGATACACGTTGACCACGGTTGAGTCGCTGTTGTTTGTTTCAGTGACTGATAAAACAGGTGAGCACCAGGAGCAACGGTGCCTGAAAACGGACCTGCTCAGTGCCACATGAGTGTCACATGTCAAAGTGAGCAGTTGGGTGTGACTAGAATGTAGAATGGGTGACTGAAGGAAGCCTTTGAGAGAGAAAAGCTGCGTGAAAGAGGGATAGAGATTCACATTAGGATCTGTAAGGCGGTTAGCGAGCTAATTCTTTGAGGAATGATATTGAACGGCAAGCTGAGCTCAGTTGTAAGAATCCATCATAATCCAAACAGAGTATTCCTCCTGTCTAGCCCATGTAGACCTGCAGCAACATATGGGTTGTTCCACCCTGAGGCAACATTTATGTGCTTCTCCCTTTTTAAAGGGATTCTTCTTCCGAAAAGTGTAATTTGCCTTTCAAGTACTCACAAATACATGTCTTGAGCTCACAAAGGGTTTTTATCACCGCGTTACTTCTTTCTTGACTCCAGAATGCAGAAAGTGCTCATGGCACCCCCATGGCCACCAACTACAAGCAACAGTGAATCCGTCAGAATTGTCTGTATACAAAACTTGGAAAGCAGATTGTCCTGCGCTTTAATTCAAGCTAAAACCCTTTCCAGCTTGCCGCCTGCTCCTGGTAGCACAGAGCGTGACCGGCTGGCGCATTCAGTTGAACCACCTCCGTTAGGCCTTGCTTGTTCATGGTAGCGCTGTGATGCAAGGGTTACAGTGTGCTTGCAGCTAAAAGCAAACAGTTTGTGGATTGTCCAGCACATGTCTGGTTGATGTGTATGAGGTTTATATCAGAAGGTGTGCATGGGTGCCAGTTTTCAGTGTGCGCGGCCAATAAGTGCCACGTGTTTCCGATTTGGTAATCGGTAACAGCAGGTCACTCTTAAAAATAATTGGCCAAGAAAAATGCAGTAAGTGTATCTCTAGTGCCTTTAACTTTGAGCTAAATGTCAGTGGGTGGCTCGCTCTGCATTCTAGAATCACAATGGAGCAGTGGGGGAAAAAAGGTCTTTGTGAGCTTAAGATTTTGTCACTTTGCGAGAAAAAAGTACCCTTTAAGACTCGGTGCAACATCTACTTCATTTTAGGTGCCGTTTATTATATTTTTAAACAATGTCTAAAGTGCAGTAAGAGCTGGACAAGAAATTTTGCAGAGAAGCCAAATGTCTCAGCTTTTCTGCTCTTTATTTCATGTTACTATCTGCTACAAAGGCTGAGAAATAGAGGTTTTAGTGGACATTGACAATTCTATCAAGTTTCTAGGCCAAAAGGGGCTCGTGGAGCTGGAGTCTAGACACAAATATTCCATTTGGAAAATGCATGTAACCTGGTGCAAAGCATATGGCTTTTAAACTGGAGCAGAAAGTCACACTTAATACCCATGAGCTCAGCTGCATGATACCAGCCTGTCGTCCATTCTTGCTGTTGACTCAATAAGAAAACGACTAGTGGCATCTGTCTCCCCGAAGACACATTGTTGTGCAGTCATCCTGCTATGTTGCAGCCTCAAACTGTTGCTCCTGACACTGAGTCAAAGACATTATTGCACTTGACCGTTGAAATAAAGTGATATGATATGCAAACAAGAAACGACGACGGCGGCCTGTTGCATCATAGAAAAGTTCCTAAAAAGACGGCCCTGAGGCCTCCAGTGTTTACCTGAAGGTGACATTGATTTGGATCATGCTTTTAGTAGCTGCATTTGGTCATAATGATCAATATGGCCTGCCAGTGCAGCATTTCCCTTTTGGCTCTCTCAAGAAAGCCAATTAAGAGAGCTACAAGCTCTCTTACAGAATTTGAAATGCATGTAAACACGATCTTCCCCACAGTCCCATTAAATAATGCATAAGAACAATATATTATAGCACAGCGCCTACTACCACAGGTCTTACTAGTCCTATTAAGACTTTCTCTCAACCAAGAACCATCGGACCAAATGTGGGACATTTAATGCACTCCTCATTCTTGACTGAGGCATTAGGAAAAGGATAATGCCTCCATGAATTAGTACTGCTGCATATGCCACAGTGATGAGAGATCAGTCTGTCCTTACGTATTGATTTATTTGTCAGAGAGTCCGTATGTGTGCTCTTCATCACTCCCCCTGCCTCATCAGAGACGTCTAACCCGGCTGCCTATTAAAGGCTGGAAGGCAGCGGAGAAGCATTATCTAGCCCAGAGCCTCAACCTTCACATTGCGTCTCCCTGTTTGGTCGAATGGTTGGCTCCAATAGACCACATGCATAATCTAGCACCTCGGTTCAAAACAAAAAGTCTGTGAATAATATCGCACCACTTGCTTTATATTTAGCTTTTCAGTGTCTACGGATGCACTGCAGATGCAGGAGGTGAGATATATGCCATTAGGTCATAGTGCAACCACCATAAAGTCTTTTGACGAAGACAAATCATGCATTTTTCTGTATTTTTGCACTTTGTGGAGAAAATATGTGGGTGTTTCAGTTGTTTTTTGTTTTTTTTTAGGAATTGCATTTTTATTTTATTTCACAACTAACAAATAATAGCTTTATTAAATCCCTCCAGCAGATTAAACTATGAAAGAGAGAGTTTCAGATGAGTGCTACCGTCCCAGCTAGCCTTGATCATCAAGCAACAGCAAAAAAGAAGCGCCCTGCTTTGAGATGAGAAATATATTGGAACTCAAAGGAAAAGTCAGCAACAGAGTGTTCATGCATTTGGGCTAAATCCATGAAATAAATTCTGCTTTTGTGCATGTATTATTTGATATTTATCTCATATTCACTCATGATCCACATGCTGATAATTGCCTTTGGCTTTACGAAACAATGCCAGCTGAGCGGGTTTATCTCAAGGTGCGCCGTATTTGTGCTAAAGCAGCAGATGATTGTTTAAATCTTTGAGGCGTTTGAGTCCGTGTCTCTGTTTATATTTCTGAAATACTTAGCAAAGGGACTGCTGAGATATTTTCATGTACTTTATGACCAGTGTTTGATTCTGTTTGATTTCCCCCTCTGTTTTATACCTGATATTAATGGAAGCAGTCAAGTTAAAGCTGTGATAACCTAGTTAATGGCATTTTTACTGCAGGGTCTTTTCATTTAGCTGGTCTTTTCTTAAGTAAGCAGAATAACATGTTGATCAGCACATTACTGCAGATACATGAGTAGACCGACACTTAAGCTGGGTGCGTTCTTGCTGACACAGAGCTTGAACTCTGGCTCTGAAAATCTATCCCTCACATCCACATCTATCGGAGGTTTTCATCCTTTTACTTCCAACCGCGGAGTTTAACTTATAATAACATGCTTCTGTTGGTTTTTTTTTTTTCATGTTTTTCAATTTTTCATGCCAGTAATATTTCATTTGGGTTGATTTTTCTTCTCCTGGAATATGTCCAGTAAACTCCTGTGTGTCCACAGCCTCTCCCACTGTTTCCTAGGCCTTATAAATCCAGCACAGCATGAAATTTTCGTGTGTTGCATGCAGTGAATGTCTGTCCATGCTGAGTCGTGCACAGATTAGCATAATACAGTTTTGTTTATACGGATCTCGTGTATTCTCCGTGTAATTCAACAACCGTTTCCTGTCCTTTGTCACTGGCTTTTTTCTCCTACTTTCTACCTTGAATGAATTTCCTGTGCGATCAATAACCTATTTATCTATGCAAAGTCTGTCCATACATCCATGCTGACCTGAGCCACAAGCAAAGTAAGGCTCATCTATGAATCCCAGCTTGTAATGCAATGACTGGATACGGCGTCTAGAATGTCTGTCGGTCCGATACTGTTGTGGTGGTTTACATGCTAGAACTGAACAATTTTTTTTTTCCCTTACTAATGAGGAAATGATGTTGGTTGTCAATTAAACTGTGATTTTACAATGCTGGTGCTAATTACACTTTATTTTCTGGAGTTGTTTGACTGCCGAGTGTTATCTATTATCATTTTGTGCAGCTGGGAGCAG
Organism: Aulostomus chinensis; assembly: GCF_037954235.1. Taxonomy (NCBI): domain Eukaryota; kingdom Metazoa; phylum Chordata; class Actinopteri; order Syngnathiformes; family Aulostomidae; genus Aulostomus; species Aulostomus chinensis. The sequence continues at coordinate 26,048,246 of NC_141329.1, forward strand.
CTCCTCCATTCTTTTGTGCGTTGAATTGTTGGATACAAGTGTATATCAACAGCACAATCGAAATCAAGCTTTGTTAGAGTGCATGCCGACACAGTGTCACTTATGCATTGTTAACACACACAAAACCTGCTGAGAATTCATATTTGTTTTGGGAGCAATAATTCCTCCAAGTCAAAAATAGGTTTGTTAATAGAGCGTCAGTCCTCATTTTTCATATCCCGCGCACGCACGCACGCACGCAAACACACACACGAATTCTCTGAGCTGGGGTTGAAACAACTCAGATATGTGCGCTTGGTGACGTTGATGTTGTTGCAGTGTGCTTATAATCTGAAGCTGCGCCATTAACCACGGAGGGCCCCTGTGCAACGCTCCACATGGTTAAGTGACCCATTAGGTGCATAACACGAAAGACACGAAATAGAAGTGAGTTAAAACGTCTGTGTTTATCCATGATCACACAGAGAAAGAATCAATATCTCTTTAGCAAAGCTGATAATGTCTGTGCTGGCAATGTCAAGTTTACTGAACATTCTTTGAAACATTTCCTTTTAAAACGGATGTGGCAGGTATGAAGATCTACCAAAGTGATCTGCTGTGAACTGGATTATTTTACTCAAACTCAACAGTCACCTCTTGCTATTACCGACAATGAGCTCACAAGTCAAGGATAAACCTGACATAGAAGCAATTACAATACTGCTATATGAGAATAATGGTGTATAATTATACACTTGGTTTATAATTGTGTTCCACATTTCAATGTGCTGGTATTTTCTGTCGTGACAGATTAGTGACATTGTTGGAAACAGCAGTTGCATTCAAGAAAGAGAGTAAATCCCATACCTCGGAAAGGATTAATGGAGCACTGATAAAAAAAAAAAAAAAAGAGGCTGTTGGAACAGAGCCTCATGTGAAGTGAATCAACTGCACACTTTGCTGTGTCGTGCAGGAACAATGCAGCTTCAGCCAAATATAGCCTATAATAATGGCACGACTTCTGTTCCCGACTAGTCTTTATGGAGCTTATAGAACACCTTTCTCCAACCTCGCTACTCATTCACGTCGTCCAGACTTGCAACAGATGCAGTGTCTTCTAATGCAGGATGTGAGGCGTGATTGCTAATTTTGTCGTCTAAAAATGTGACTTTGTTGAAAGGAGTGAGCAGAGGCTCGGAACTCACCAGGGTCCTCTCTGTGGGACGTGTGTTGATCTGACGCTGGTGTCTTCACTCCTGAGTTCTTGATAAGCTTGTTTACCAGATGCAAATGTGAGGAGTTTTTTGAAACAAGTCATGATGTTCCTCCATTATTGACTGAGGCACAAGTAATACTCTCCTCCTTTTACTGATAACTTCAAACTGAATGAACTGAAAGCAAAGCCAGATTGCTTTTTCTTTAAGAGTTTATTTCCTCAAGGATATCGGATCAGAACGTCAAAGTTTTGTTCCTGCCCTGAGGTTGTTCACGTATCTGCTGACTTCATGCGCAGATCAGATATTGGACTGATGTTGCTGAAACCCTGTACTGATCCAGATTCCTTCCCAGAGTTCGTGCTGGACCAAGATGTGAGACTTCCCCGATCTAAGAGGTGCTGTGTGGTTTACTACATCCTCATGATGTAGCCTTAAACACAGTGCAAACAAAAAAAAACAACTATCATTTTAAAGAGGAAAAAAAGAGCTCTGGTATCTGAATCTGGACGTAGAATGTGAATTGGTACATGTATACACTGGCTAAATATCACCAGTCTTGACTGATGCGGGGGCTCGTGTGTAAGGGCCCGTGTACCAGGGACAGCTGGCTGACGTTGACTTGCATGAGATGTGAACGGGCAAAACAAAAGCTGCATCTACTCCAACGTCACGGAATGGCAGAAAAACGGCGGTGGCATTACAGCCTCAGCCCTCGGTGTAGCTGTCTATCAAGATTCATTGAAACATGCCAAAAAAAAACCAGCCGTCACTAGAAGGTCAGCTGTGCTCATATCAGCGGTGCTGTGACATGAAACAATATGAAATGTTTATGGTTTGATATCAGCATTAATATACTGTGTAGCAATTTACCAAACAAAGCAGGCCAGCTACGTGAAATAATAATCTCGTCAGAGAGCGATTATCTCCCAAATGGCAATCGCTGCATGCTTTTGGCCTTTCGGAGCCGTCCATGCTTGTATTTATTGATGATGCACTTTGATGGGCTTCAGCACTATCAGTTCATTACATAGGTATGACAGGTTTTCTCCATCAGGGCGCTTGATGAATGGTGACTGGGTGTCGTCCTCCCGGGCTGGGTGTCTATGACCTAGAAGGACCTCATTTAATGCGGGCGGAGATGGGAGCGATGTAGGATATTCATAGAGTGCCGCAGCCAGTCGGGGACTTCAGGCCTCTCCTGCAGGGCAGCTTGTATCATTTGGCTCAGACGAGGTGGAAAGTAAAGTTTGTTTATTTATGAACACTCCTCTTAAGATGCTGATGCCTCTTCTCAGGTTTGCTTTCCTGCAAGACCTTATTTTGACACCAACATTTCTTTTCTTTTTGCTGGACAAGCTTTAAAATGGACTTCCAGAGTGCAAAAGGCCAAGGCTGCAGGGTGGCTTCTCTCTTTTCTTTTTTTTCTTTTTTTTTTGAAGTACGTATAATTCAGTACATTTAACTGAAACATTTTAAATTTAACTTTCGCAGTTTGTTTTCCGTACTTCTTGTGCCTATGATCATTGAAGTGAAGGCTTTAAAAATGTCAATGTTTGATTGAGGTCATATTTAAATCTGGCTGCAACAAATGTCAGTAAATGTTACATTTTATCAAACAAAACTAATACTTGAGATGATTTTTGAATATCCGTTAATCCAATGACCTTTTAAAAGATGAGTTTAAATTTTTTTTTTTAAACTCCCTTTTCTGGTGAAGTAAAAGGATAAAGTTCTTTTTTTCTAACAGGGAATCATAAAATAAACAATAAAACACAGTATGTCAATTAAAGATTAAACATCTATTTATGATTATCCATTAAAACTCAGTCAGAGCAGCTCACTCTCAAGAGATCGAATCGTCGAAAAACGGAGTTTCATCAAGAAAAACAAGCCTCAAAGAGGATTTGGTGAGTAACTGATCATATATTTTTAAAAGCAGCCATTATTGTTGTTGGAACAGAAAGGAAGCGATGGAAATCAAACACACTCTTTGCTGTTATAATGGCAAGTGACAGCGCCGTTTCAGCCAAATAATAGCGCAGTGTCAGCATGTACCCCTGCTTCAAGCCGGTGGGACGTGCGTTTAGTTTTTTCAAAAACGTCTTTTAAACAATTCATTACAGATTAATCTTGTGACTTTTTTTTTTGTTGGTTCAGAATTGATCCGATACAGATGAAGATGAATGTCATCAAAGTGACCCGGTGACGCCATCGAAAGACATTCAGTTGCGTTGATGTACGACAAATGGGAGCACCAGACTTTCACATTTCAAAAGCTTGAGACAAACAAAATTGCTGCTTGATAAATGGACTGTTTGTAAATGAATAAATTGCTCTGTTGATCATCTGACCTCTCAATTATCTGCTCGCCGTCGTCGACGTCATATCAATAAATGAAAGTGATGAGAACACTCGGGGCTGTAAATGGAACTCGCCAATCACCCTTCCCTCAAATCACAGCGGCGACTCTCTTACGTCACGGATCAGAGAAACCTCTCCCTAGATTTGTTACAGCTGAGTCAGAGTCTTCCTGCACGCATATTTCGGGAACAAAAGTGTGGAAGTTCGTATCGATTTGGGGAGCATTTTTCTGTCGGTGACTAATTATTAATCATCCTAATAAAAGGTGGCACAGAGATTTCCATGCTTGAGCTCAACAATTATTGACTATGACATCTGTCACCTCGTATCTTGCAGAATGCTATAAACACTTTACCTGATTATTAAACTAATGCATATGGTAAACAGAGAGGAAAAAAAAAAAAACCAACCAGAGAGAAGTTGCCCTGTCATACTTTGTTTATTTTTGCTTGGATGCTGCCTTGTGAGTGCGTGTCTCTGAGGGAATAAAGCTCCGGTTGAGGATGAAAAGGAGATAACGTCTGAGAAATCCTCTAACTGAAAGAGCGCAGGGCATTAGCGCAGTACCAGCAGATGGATACCCCTTTGATCCACAGTTGGGGAGGAGAAGTCGATTGAGTGACTGTGATAAGACATTCAGCAGTTAAGCGCCTCCATTGTATCTTCATTTGGCTGTGTTTAGACGACACAGGCATCTTAATCGCGCTTTCATTGAAGTCGAGGATTGAAATTGAATTACAACATAATTCTGTGCAAACAATATTTTATTTCTTTAGAAATGCGGCATGAGTTGGATGTTGCAAAGTCGAAAAACGCTCGACAAACTCGTGTTGTTTCTGCTCTGAGTGTCAAATCAATCATGAAATTAAATAATTCCTCACGAATGTCTTCACAGCTGCTAAAGTCTTTTGACATGTCAGTAATTTTTAGATTATACAGCTGAGTAAGCGAGACACTTGGCAGCTGGCTGTCACTTGACTAGCTTTGGGGAGAAGAGACTACATGTTATTAGACAGCCGAGTCCATTGTGCATTTATGTGTCTCCTGATGAGCACACGTTAGCCTCTCACCCTTCACCCCACGCCCTCACACTTTCGTCACACTGTTGGCTCAAACGATAACACAACTATGTCAGCAGCAACCTTGCGCGAGAGGCATGGAAAATGAATTCAGTGCCAATAGTGGTGGTGTCTTTAGGGAAAAAAAGAAACTCAGGTATTTTGCATAAGCTCCTCCACTCTGCTGCATAAACTCTTCTCTAACAGGACTGCTGGAGTTTTGCAGTGATTTTCCTCCCTGAGCCTCTTTGACCGGTTTTGAGTCTTTCGACGATGGAATCAGCTCCACAGCATCTGTGTGGCATGGTGGCTCAAACTCTTTGGTTTTCTTTCCTTTGTGGGATTTATGATAAGACACATCAGTGCTATTTGATGTGAAGCCAAGCCTGCAAACATCCCTCAAACCTGTTTGGTGTCTTGTGGCGTCCTGGTGGCTCAGCTGGAGAGAGTGTGTGGCATGTAATTGTGATGTCCTGCTTTTGAAGCCAGCGGGGACACTTTGGTACACCCCTCTCTTTTCTGCCCATCTTTCCATCTTCCTTCGCTCTATTATGCCATAAAAATATCGTTTACAACTGCTAGAAAGTGAAATTCTTGTCAGAGAAAACAGATTAATGAGATTCCTTTTGTTTTTGTTTTTTTTAATGTTTTAGCAAGCAAGGCAACTGTTAATCACCTGGCTGTCAATTAGATATGCAATAGAAGTAGTCAAAGAGCCTTTATTCCAAACAGATGCACCTCTGTTTTTGACTTGAGGGGCGGTGTTTCTCTCAGCATGGCTCAAGTCTAATCAGTGGTCTAACATATGGCTGATGAGCCCACAGCTCTATCATTTTGGTCCAAGTACACTTCATGGACTCCAAGTCATTTGGCTGCAGGTAAAATACCTCTTGTGTGACAAAGAAGGCAACAACAACAACAACAAAACCCCAGTGAACTAGGAGGCAGAGCCAGATAATGTATACAAATTTAACAACAACCATTTAATTTTTGTGCCCTGGTTTTAAGAATATTTAATGCACATGAGAACAAAAGCAAGTCATTGTGTATAGAATCCAATATCCAGCAATTATATGCATTTATATTCCCCACTTTTTTGGAAAACGGAATCAGAGAAGAAGAAGAAGAAGAAAAGCAGCTGAAATGGACAATAGATGCAGTGCGAAATTCATCTAGTAGACATTTTCTCCTATTTCGGATTTAATTGTCTTCAACATTCTGAAACCATAAAAATGTTTAGGTGACGAACGTCTGAGTGATGTTGTTGTTTTTAAGAGGGATAACAAAGGTGGGTTATGCGTTTGGGCTCGCGGAACGAATGTTGCTGGTCCATCCATCCCATAATAGCCTCGGCTACTCTTAATTGAAAATCAAGGATCCCTGATTTTATGATGTAAAATAAACGTGGCCTTCAAAAATCTAAATCAGATACTGAGCCTACAGAAGAAGAACTGTAACTCATATGACATCAGATTCTTCAGGGACAAGTGGAGCATAAATCCAGTATTTTCTACCCCTGGTCATTTCTTTCTAATTTATCTCTGGAAATGGCTTCCGCCTGAATAGAAAAAAATAAAAATGTCAAACAAAAATATATTCAGATTTCCGATGGTACGCCGAAGACGCACAAAAAAATGAGTCAAGCCACTTCCTCTTCTCCTGTTTTCTCCACACGTTGTCACATCTCATTTCCTCCCGTCTTTTTCATTCCTTTCCTCACTTTTTTTCACTCTCTCTCTCACTCTTAACATCCAGAGCTACACTTCAGCCTCTGTCACCTTCTTATCATTTCTCCTCCTGGCTCCTCACCACACATTTCTCTTCCCCTTCCAATTTTATTTTTGCCCCTCTTGTCATGTTTCCTCTCCTCCTTTCCTTCCCTCACTTGCCAGCTGTCGGCCCGCTCTCTCTGCTCTGATTGGCTGTTTCGCCGTCAGACTCGGCGAGCTTTGGCTTCCTATGCGATGTGTGTGTGTGTGTGTGTGTGTGTGTGTGTGTGTGTGGTGTGTTCGGAAAGGAAATAATGGCTTTTAGACCTCAGCAGTGCCATTGTCGCGTTGAGTTTGAAAGCTCTGTGTTTTATAATGTATCAACTTTATGGTTATAACTTTTGCTCCATTGACTCACTGCTCCAGTCAGACAGACTGAGGGGAAATGACACAGAGTTAAAAGTTATTTTCAGAGATTTGGAGCTTTTAAGAAAACATTCGGAGCCCCAGCAGTCATCCCCCGCGGCCCTGCCGGTTCTGCAAACATGACGTAAACTTGATACAAACAGAAACAAAACAGTACGAGGGGTTTAATGGTAACCATGATGTCCTAAGCTCAACATTTATACAAGATTTATATTCCCCAGAAAATCCATACAGCATTTCGAGCAAAATGAAAGATGTAATGGTGCATGTGGTATCTGTGACAAAAAAATGGAAACTTGAATGCGATTGCTTCCGATAGCTTATTAAGGTGCTTAGATAGTTAGATACAATGTTCCTTTGTCCTTGAATATGTCAGGTAGTTCAGTTAACTGTTGCACAATCTATCGAGAACCGTGTGATTAGATGGTGTAATATCTGGTTCTTTTTTGACAAGGTTTTTGTCATTTAGGCCTATCTATCTTCTTTCGAGGCCCCTCTCGTGTAATTTCTGTCATGACCTGTGAGGACCGGGGTGGGTGTGTGTGTGTATGTGTGTGTGTGTGCACGCGCATACGTGCACAGAAGCAGTAATCTGAATGAAGCGAGACAGGGTGCCAGCAGCCCTGCGAGGCTGTAAATAGGTGCAGCAGTGCTTTGAACGAAGTGTTGGTCACACATGCTGACGCCGAGATATTTCCCTAAACGCTTAAAATACCAACTTTTATGATGATGCTACAATAAAAGTCATGTCATCATCAAAGGGAGTAACATTACATTTTTGGGGGGGGTTCATTTAAAATAAACCCTCGAGTGGTGGGCGGAGTTGCGTGGAAGCAAAGAGAAGGCTAAATGTTTAATTCTGATTTTTAAATCATGCCACAAGCAGGGAGCTGCACTGCTGTGTCAAATGGAGGATATAACTGTTCTACATTATTTGTCTTACAAAGTTACAGGTAACAATATTGCGCCTACATGTATTGCATCCTTTGCACATGCAAACAGCATGCTCTCATGCAAGATGAGAGGCTCTAAGGAACTACTTTTGAGCCGTATATGTGAGTGAAGTCAGTTTTATATTGTAATTGAAAGACATCGATTAGTTCCATGACTACCTGCACTTGCTGGCAGTAGTTTTCCATGTTGTGATGGTTTGTGTCCTAATGGATTTCCACATCTGCTCATGCAAATTGGTACTTTGCTATGAAATGTTGCCTGCTCCTGCAAACTTTCTGTCGGTGTTGTCTTCAGAGGCCCCTCTGGCCAAACGCTGCCAGAATGAAAACTGCTTTTCTCATGTGACGTGTTGTACAGATGTTAACCTGCCTGATTCAGGCTGGCTGGAGAACAAGACTATGATTGAGAAGCAACATATTTAGGATGCGTAGTGATAAGTACGGGTGGTCAGGATGGAAAAGCAATAATATCCTAATATTTATAAGCCATTTCTTCTATATTGGTGTATGACAAAATATATAGATTATCTGCACATGTCAGATAATACAAATGTTTTGATGGCACAAAGTAACAAGCACTGTGGTAAATTTAATGAGAAGTCACCTGTCTCTGAAGTCTGTTATAACAAATGACCCAGTATTTGCTTTTAAGCACTAATTTACATGTCAAAAATGGCGCATCACAACAGTAAAAATATTCAATACAATATCACAGGTGACCATTTTGACGGATTGTCCAACATTGTCGAATCAATACGTGTTATTTTGGTGCTGTTACGGATCTGCTTGTGTTCCTCTTTAATAATTATTTCTGCTTTTGCAGGGAAAATGACTCAAATTTCGATCTACAATGGTTTTTGAAGCGCTGTACTGTATATCGAAAGCACCGCTCAACTGGCCCGTTAGCTTGTACGCCATATTCTTACAGAGGCATTAGTCTTACATTGACATGTCTATGCAATCAGAATTACAGTCGCTGCATCAATGCTGCCCACCCCTCTCAAATGTAAAGTTCATTACGGTTCCCGCTCAGAAGGCTGCAGCTGATTCAAATAATTATTTTCATGGTAATGTATTTGACTAGGAGTTTGTCATTGTTAGGAACTCCCCGTTAATCGAGTTGGATCAGATTAGTGCAGAATCTTGCTAGACAATTATATTTACTTTGTGCAACAGTGATCCTCGCAGCCGATCCAATTGTCTCCCATTAATGAGTTTTTAGGTATTCGGCTGATAACCAGAATGAAGTTATAAAGTTGTCAGTGAGGCAGGTGATGAAGTGCCTGCGCTTGTAATTTACATACAATATATATAGCATGCCAGGAACTAAAGAAAGATTAGGAATGTAAATGTGATGAGGAATTTCTGCGAACCGCAAGAAATTAGAGGAAGTCTTTAGCTCTTAGATGCAGATGCACTCAATTTTGAACCAGTTATTTTCTAATAAATGTGAAATTACTCTTAAGATGTGAGGCAAGATGATGTCTTGTATTGCATTCTGGGAGATTTTCGCAGTGTTTGCTCTTTACAATGGGACACTCATTCATATTAGGCATCGGGAAATTGAGAATAAGTATTGAATCATGACAAAGTCCACATGTTTCTCGAATTTAATGTGCAGCTTGTTCTCATTTTGAGGGATGTTGCAGCAACATGATGGAAAAGCACCATGAAAACTGCTCCAACTTTTAAATCAAGGCTTTAAATTTTTCAGTCTGCAGCCGCCTTTTTACTAAATCAAATTTGTGACTGTTTATTCACGTCTCCCTGCACTGTAACTGCACTCTAAATATTATCCTCCTGTTTGATCTATTTTAGCTTATTTTCTAATTTATGGAACTTGTAATATCCTTTGTTTCTTTTCTACATCTTCTTTTTAGGTTTCGTGTAAAGCCCTTTTCAATTGTCTTGTTGTTGAAAGGTGCGCGGCAAATAAACTCTCGCCTTGCCTTGCCGCCAGAATCGAATTCACATGGGAAAACCATATCAAGATGAGTAACAATTAACAGTATGAGTCAGCTTTTAAATCCTTGGGACAGGTGACTGGCCCGGAATTAAAAAGAAAGAAAAAGAATAAGCCAGTGAGAGCCAGCGCTGATTTCTAGTTTAATTAATAGTATCAAAGCTGCAACACAGTTTAAGCTCACTGAGCCAAACTAGAAATACAGGATAATGGCTGACTGTGGGTGACTAAGGCATGATGGAAGAATACCTTGTAGACTAATTAGCATATCAAGTTCTATCTGTTGCGCGAAATGCAAGTAGACATTTTCCGACATGCTTTTTTTTTTCTTTTTTCTTTTTTTACACAGGTAATCAAACAGTTTCCATATTTTACAGGGGAGACAAAAAAAAAAAAGTCATGATTTAGGTGCTCATTCTTGGCTCTGCTCCCTGAGATGGAGCCTGTCCATGAATAATTAGCTCAGTTGCAGCTTACTCCTTAAGAAGCTTACAAGTGCTATGAGCTAAAGTGTAAGCCAGCTTAGCGAGGTAAGTCATGTACGCCAGATATTGACCACACGCTTTTATAGCACGCAGACGTATTTTCTGAATCTATAATAGGTGATTTGCTCGGGACGCGATCGCTTAATTAAAGCACCTCTGTATCTAAAAGATGTAAAACGCTTGAAGTGCTGCTGCACGTGAGCAGTCGCCCATCCTGTTAATGCCTGAAATGATCATAATAGGAGCTGCAGTTGACGTGGAGTTAACCTGCCGTTTGCAGTGATGATCCCCCAATGAAACCTCTACAGTGTTTTTGGATCTGTGCCGCTTATGAGAAAGTAATAAGCCAGTGACCCACCCTATATCATTCTGCCTAAGCCTCAATGGCAGAGGGATGAGATATTTATAATGGCCGTGTGTTCCATGTTGCATTTTAAAGATTTTCCGAGCCATTACAAAGCCATTACCTTTGAGAGACGAGCACTGGCGAAGAGCGAAATATCCTGTTGGAGCAGTGTTATTCACCAGCATTGAGTCACTCAGAAGGGGGATCTTGTTTTTGTCAGTAAATCAACATGGCCTGTGAGTCTTGTAGCTGCACACACACGGGAATCATTGGCAGATCCCATCCTTCACATTAGCCCTTTGTCCTCTGTGTGGTTTCCAATGGTTACTGAGGCTGTCACAATGCTGGAAGTTGCTGCAGTGGAGGCTTCAACAACCCAGCAAAACCGGACAAGTCTAGTAAACTGATCTATTTCCAGGAGACAGAGGATTAAGATTTTACCACTATCAGAGGAAATGGTGCATTTCACCTCAGTGTACTGCATATAGCAACCAGCTAAGTACCAATAAATGTACCCTTCTGTAATTCAGGCTGAGCTTTCTTCATCCACCATTTCCCCTTGAGATCTGTTTTAGAAGTACATGCAATAAAACTCCATCTGTCTGTCCATTTTTCCAGTTGTTCAGATGGCACAAAACAATTTTAGGCTTCTTTTTCATGATGGACTCAGATGAGATTTGAAGGAAATATGAATGCAGATCGCTGGAGCAGACAGTGTACCAGAACAGGGTCGTTGAACACACAACCACTTACTGTATACCCATTTAATATACCAGCTTACTCAACTTCTAAAGGGCCGTGCATCTCGAACAGCAACAGCGTACAGCGCAGAGGGGCCCCAGTGGGTTCTTTGGCCTGGACTCTTGCTAAAATTAAGGATGATTCAATGTAGCTCAGTTATGGATGTTTAACTTTCTGATTTAACAGAGTTCAGAGGACCTATGCATGGCCTCGAGCTAATGAGTCTGCAGCTGGGAACGTATCTGCTCTCCACGTGCTGCGCATGATATACAATATTTACACATTGGCATTGTTCTGTAGATTTGGCTTCTCTCAGATCTCACTGAGGCTAAAATGAAATGTCATGCTTGAAGCACAATGTCTCTTTCATCTGGAGGAGGAATGACGCAGATGTTACAGTCAGCAGACTTCTTCCTGCGTGCATCTATATTTGGACAAAAGCCTTGTAGTGTCGGTGCAGAAACATGCGATGCAGAGAGGTTGAGTGAGAATTTCACATCTCAGAGTTTCCAAAGCTGTTGCTTGAAATAAATGCATTTTTATCATGAAGAAGGTAAGAAGCTGATAAGTCTCTAGTGCTGATCTTTGAGATTAATCCTCGCTCAGAAAATTACCTTTACTTAATAACGGCGAAGGATGGCACCGTGTCAAATTTGCATCATGGTATTTGAATCTCTTGACAGTTTTTTGGAAATTTTCAGTATAAATCCTGCTCTCTGGGGCGGCACCTGCATGGCAGCTACTGCTGTACATGCATAACTATATTAAAAACAGTTATCATTACTAATCTGTATTAATAGATTGAAAAAAAAACGATCCAAATAAGTTCCAGTTCCATAAGTTCCAGCAAAGACCTGTTTTGTTTTTTTTTTTGTAGCCAAAACACACAAAGCTACACTCACAGAATGGTCAGAGAGGATCTGTGCTCCGTCACCCTGATGTCTCACTGCTCGTGTGAACTCGCGCTACCGTCCATGTAGCACGTTGTACTTTCACGTACAGCCGATGGATCATGCATCTGTACCTGTGTGTCACGCGCCATGTTGCAGCGAAAGCTAAATATGCTTGTCTTCAGTGCTGGAGAGTGAGTGACCAGCGGGGACCACATTTGCACACGCGGAATATGAGATACTCTAGGATGGTTTACCTCTCCAGCCCAGAGAGCTCAGAGCTCGGCTGACGGCTTCTGCCAAATGGCCTCTTGGACCGGACAGAAGAGGCACAGTTTAGTGCATCGCTGCCTCCGGCCAGCGCAGGTGCAAGCATCATTTATTCAGCTGTTGATTACTTTTGTTATTGATGATTTCTGTAGTATCTTAAGAAATCATGAAAAATGCTCATCAGAATTTCCCAGAACCCAAGGTGACATGCTTCACTTGTCTCTCCAGCAGTGAAAAAAAACAAACATAAGACTCTTAATTTCTCCCATAAGCGGCAAAAAATTAGAAAATCCTTGGAACCACAAGTTCAGGAAATGTTTGATGTTTTTGCATAAAAAAAGTTGAAAGTGATGAATTGGCAATTTATTTTTCTTTCGATTGACTGATTGATTGGTAGTTGCAGCTGTGAGGGTTCTAGCAGTCAGCGCAGCAGTCACACAAATAATTCCTCCCACTCTACTTTCTGTCCCATTTTTATTGCCTACCCTTCCACTAAAGTATCTGTAGACGTAATCTCAGTGTGACTTTTATTGTGCTACCATGCACTGTAATTCCTCCCCACGTGTAAAATACCCAAACCACGACAATGTCTTGAAAATTTATTTCGGCTGTGTATTCTCAGCTGAGACTGCAACAAATCCCAGTGATTGATTGATTTATCTTTGGGGGACTGCCAAATATAATCACATGATCACTGCCACATGTTGATTATTTTATTATTATTATTATTATTCCTTGATATTGTAACCAATAAAACCTTAACATACACATTTCACAAAGTGTCAAAGGAGCTTGTTGATCTTCTCAGCCTCTCTGTCTCTCTTTCTCTGTCCCTCTCTCTCGCTCTCTCTCTCTCACACACACACACACACTCACAGCAGGACACCTCTCATGTTTGACTCAGTTAATATAAACTGCAGCACGAATGTTGTGTTTGTGTAACCTTGTCACACAATTGTTATACAGCCTCACTAGAATTAAGCAGAAAAGTGGATAAAATTCAATTCTAAAAATAAATAAAGAGACCTATGGCCATTTTGGCTGATGCTAAAACACACACACACACACACACACACACACACACACACACACACACACTACGTGACAGGAATGTAGAAAAAAAACGCCTCTTTTACATCAGACAACACAAATGTATCATCAATGTCATATCCATGGTGACCACAGCCACCTTTCACACGTCATAAAACAAAAGAAGCTTCACAATAGTTACAAACATGCACTGAAGAGTGTGTGTGTGTGTGTGTGTGTGTGTGTGTGTGTGAGTGTGTGTTTGTACAAATATAGTCCAGCTCGCCAAAGCTGCTGCTGTAAATACAGCAGTGCTCCCCAACAGCATTCTGATATTTTCTATTATTGTGTCGGTATTTAGTTCTTTATCTGTAAAATAATGAAAATAAAACCTCCCCAAAAGAAAAAAACAAAACAAATCTGGAGATTTTTATGAACTTAAAGACGTAACTGCCGCTGCGACGACTCCTTTTGATATTGAAGGTCATGGATGGTCTGTGGTTGAAAGCTTGCAGCAGACAGATGCGATGCAGGTGTGTAGCCTTGGAGCAGCTTCTGAATACGTGATCAGATTTCACTGATTTCCCGCATCAGGTTGCTGCAAAACCTCAAGAGAAGATACATTTAAACATGAGCAGAAATCTGAAATCTTAATTGTCTCCGTTAATTTGAACATGCTACATTTCAGATGTGCAGATGGAGGGAGGCAGATTTTCCAAGCCAGTGTTGCAGTTCAGCGCTCTGTTGCCTTGCAGTCACACTGTATCTATTATTAATCACACGCTTCTCAAGGACGACGTCTGTGCAAATTAGTATGCAGAGAGAGCGGAGATCGCTTACCAGACTTGACTCCAGAATTAAGTATTAAAAACTAAATTCTGGCATTTCTTTCTATATACTGTGGTCGTATCTTTCTACTGCTCAGAATGGCAACAGGGATTATCCGGAAATTTTGGGTTTTACTGTGTTTGCAGCGCATGACAGATAAAGACATTTCTTTGGCATTAATACTTTTACCTTTATCTTTGTACCTCTTTTTTATTCCTGAATGCGGCTCTGTAAAATAAAAGAGCGGGGATTTTCTGAATCCCTCTCTGAGCTTTTTCTTCACAATAAATGAGCAGCTGTGTTATATTCATTGTTAGCAGAGTAAATCTTCTTGAGAATTTTGTTTGATTTAAGTTTAATATGGAGTATTTCAGACAGACAGGATGACTAACTTGGGAAAGTGGGCAACTGGCCTCAAGGCCCCAGAAAATCAAGGGCCCAAATAATTGGTTATGTCAAGTTTGAGTAAAGTTTCTGTACGAATTTGCACCATTCGTCAACATCTTGTCCTCCAATGGTGTTTGTGTGGGCACTAGACCAATCAGCAGTATCCTTTGAGGAGGCAGGGGCGGGGTTTAGGTGCAGTAACAAGACCAGCTATGTGAGAACTTGAGAATAATTCTTCTTTAGGAGCAAAGAAGGAGAGTTTTACTCTTTGACAACAGTTTGGTGGCTAAGTACCCTGAAAAATGTTCTGTGGCAACTTTTCAGATGATCATGTGACACAGTCTTTATTGTTTTTGAATACATGCATGAATTTTGTGTTCAGAATTGGCCTGATTTTTTTGCTTTTTCTGCTATTAATAGTACAATATTTAACTAACATTTTCTGCAGACTTTGAACAGTCTCATAAAATTTGACCCAGATAGGAACGAACAGTGAATTTATTTTGGAATATTTTAAGTCGTGGAGTCACAGAGTGGATGTGGCGCTCGGATGAGTAATTTCAGCAGCAGGATATTGTATGTGGGATTGACTCCCAGTGAGAAGCTGTGCCGATGTCAAAAAGGCAACATGTCCCACAATGGAAACCAGTGACTCACTGACATGGTAGTAATAGATTTGGGACAATAAGCGAGCTGTCGTACAAAGGAGGCTTGCATGTTAGCGGGATCAGACTGGAGAAAAACATTATTACATTGAGTTCTTTTTGTGCTCTCTTGTAGCACTTTTATAAAAACATTTTCGTAATTATTTTCATCAAATTACCCCTGTCTGACTGATAAAATAAAGCCTCTAGTATGAATGCGAGAGGTTGGATTTTTGTTGTTGTTGCTGTTGTTTGTTTTTGCCGATATCTGATATGCTGATTCTGGCTTATAGCAGACATTTATCGATGTCGATATTTTCAGCATGGAAAGGCTTAAATAGTATTCACATTTTTTACACATTGAAAAATGCTTCAAAACCTTTCAAATTTAAAGTGAATGTGTAAATTAATTTCCGAAACATTTGACGTTCCCGTAATCGTATCCTTTACCTATTTTGTTCTTGGTTTATTTTGTTTCTATCAAACTCTAAATTGACCGTAGGTGTGACTGTGAGTGTGAATGGTTGTTCGTCTCTCTATGTGTTGGCCCTGCGATGGACTGGCGACCTGTCCAGGGTGAACCCCGCCTCTCGCCCGTTGCCGCTGGGATAGGCTCCACCCCCCCTGCGACCCTTTACAGGAATAAGCGGAAGATGACGATGGATAGATGGATGTTTCTATCAAATATTGGCCACCAGATTGCTACTAATGAATTTTTTAAAAGGCCAAATACTGATGACGCGAGTTCATTTCTGGCAACAAAGAAAGTAGGAACAACTTAAAATCATGTCCACAAGAAAACTGAAACATCAACTGTGGAGAAACTAAAATAATTGCGGCTTACACAGGTCGACTCGCCGTCTTTTTGGGGAGAGCAAGTTAGCAATTCTCATCACAGCCATGCTAAAAAGCTACTAACCTAAAAGACTGTATGCCAGAAAACCTGTGTAATTTGGGTTGTCAGAACACATTCTCAAATCTAAGCTGCCCATTGTTCTCCACACAAAGCAGTTTTTTTTTCTTTTTTGCAGTAGGTTGTCAATAGGGATGTCTTTTCAAAGTTAATAGTTTCTTTTTGGCTTCTGGATGAGCTCGTATGACCCGGTGGCCTTCATTTATATTCCTTTAGGAAATGAAAAGCCTTCTATCACACTTTAAAAAAAAATCACTTTATAGAGGGCAAAGGTGCAGATGAAGTTTCACTGAGAATCCCTCATCAAAATACAGAAAAGCTATTAAGGTAAGTTATTAAATTATCATGTGGATAAGTCAAGTCTATCTAATGGTCTTTCATGTAGTGAACTGTGGTTGAAAGGCAGGGCTTCTCAGTGCGCTGTTGGTCGCTGACATTCAGCTAATGAATCGCCATGCTGTTCCTGAGAATTGAGGGATTCATCACTTTGCTACCGTCTCTTCAGTCTGTCAGTGAAGGAACAACACAAGTGCGGAGGGAACACGATCGACACAAAACTGCGGCGTCAACAGCAGCGCGACATGGCCGCCTCTGCGTGGAAACGAGCGGTCGCTTGACGGGCATACAGAGATTGACATGAAGAGTTCAAGGAGGGAAAGTAGAAATCTGAAGTTGTCTTTTCCAGAGAAAGTCCACCGTCCTCTCTACCTATCAGGGCACTTAAAGGAAGCAACGGACCCTCGAGAAATTGCACCAGAACAAGAGCATGTGATGGTGAAAGCATCCTTTTCTCTGAATTACTTTGTGAACCTTTAGTGTGCCTTCAGAGAACGGAGAGGGAGTCTAGCAGCAGCGTGACCTTTCACTCGTAAATGCAGTTGAACGCATCACTGTACCACGGGGACATATCTTCTTCCTGGCATTCACGTGGTGAGGGAGAGCAAGGCAAAGAATATATCTGGATGCACAAAATTTAAAATCCAGGGCCCAAGCAAAAAGCAAGAATTTATACAATACTTGTACCTCTGCATTGGCCGGAGGAGTTGTGTGTTTGGAGTTGATTGAGATGCTTTAAAGGAATTTGTTTACATTTGGAGCAAATGTTGACTTGGATTCAGTAATTGACTAAATTTTGGTGGTCAAGGGGTCCGTGCGGCATCACAAAACGCTTCTCTTTTTTTGTCTTGCGCAGACTTTCGGTTTCAGTGCGCTGGTTAGTTTCGGTCGCCAAAAGCCGAGCGAATGTCCAAGGAACAAAACGACGGTAGCCAAAAGGTAAAGGTTTAACTTCAAGGTGACATTCTAGAGTGAAAACATTCAATGCCTTCTCAGCAGAGCCTGGAGGGAGTAGTGATGAGCTTCAGTTTGTCGTTTGTGAAATTCCTTTCAAGTCAGACTACATACAGTATATTACATGAGTCTGCACAAACATTATCTACAGCCAGACTGACAGAGGCATTCAACTGTGAGGTGCTGGGGATTTTTTTCTTTTTTTAACATTTTTTTTTATCTTGTTTTTGTTCTTTACTCCCACCGGGATGTCATGGCAACAAAGAAATCCTCATGATGAAAGATAACAGGACTGCTTTAAAGTTTTTCATCACACTTATCTTCCAATGAGCATCAGCGAACGATAGCAGTTAGCACGGCCGATATCCGGTGCCGAGGACTGTGCTAGGAGAGAGAGAGAGAGAGAGAGAGAGAGAGAGAGATCTCCTCACACAGTCACCACTGACTGAGTTGTGTTTGATCTTGAGATTCAAAATTGATTTTCTTTAAGTTGCTTTAATGAGATGCCAGCCTATTACTGCACCATCACCGTCCAAACCCTTGATG
The DNA here is from genome assembly GCF_037954235.1 of Aulostomus chinensis. Taxonomy (NCBI): domain Eukaryota; kingdom Metazoa; phylum Chordata; class Actinopteri; order Syngnathiformes; family Aulostomidae; genus Aulostomus; species Aulostomus chinensis. Next base: position 26,066,281 of record NC_141329.1, read on the forward strand.
ACTTTTTTTTTTTTCCCCCCCCGAACGCGCGCTCATTAATTTTGAATGTGTGATGGGCGTGTTTTAATCCGGGAGGAATCATCACAGTTTCTCTCTCAGTCGTTTTTGTTGTGACACATTGTTCACTCCCCGGTGATTCTTGTCAGCGTCCCTATTGTTTTCTGTGTTCAGCAGCATAACCGCACAGACACTTAATCCCACAGATTTTGGAGATAAGACGAGGTGCCGACAGGCAGACTCCATCCCCAGAGGTGGATAGTGGCCCTCAAGTGCAAGACACTTAACCTGGCCAGCTAATCACCCGTGCTAATGATGTCTGCTGCGTGTCCATATGCTGTCCTGCAGGCGCCAACCATGAACAGCTTTCATGGAAGCCACAGATTTATGTGTACAGTATAATCATAGTGTGTGTGTGTGTGTGTGTGTGTGTGTGTGTGTGTTTTATCGGTTATCCAGTCTTGCTTCAATTTGTGACTGCGATTGTGTCCAGAAATCACTTCTGTTACTGAGGTCAGTTTAACCCAAGTCTTTAATCTCAGTGATATTCTTTAATCTTCATGTATTTGGTTGTAGGGTAGTTTTATAAACTATGCTTTTAAAAAAAAAAAAATTATAACAAATTATGTTTTGTGTTTAGTATAGTCTAATCTCATAAAATATTTAAAAAAACAAACAAACACAAGTATTGTATTCATTGTCCATTGTGGGAAGAAACACAAGGTTTCCATTTGAGTGTCTTCTTACTGAGTCATGCAATGATCATGAATCATCTCCCAAGGCCTGCTGGTACATGGATGCTATCAAACATCACTTAATCTGCTCCTGGTCTGCCTCCTTACTCTGTGACTGGAAGATAATTTCACCTGAATTTAGGCTTAACGTGAAGATACATGTGGTATTATACTGCCCCAGATATTCCGGCATGATATCATTTTCAACTGTGTGTTTTACCATAATACTGAAATACACATGATAAAGAAATATTTTAGCATATTTATGAGGGTCGCCTCTATTTCCTTTCGTTTTACACTAACTGTAAAAGAGCACATATATATGCAGAGTTCCTCCTCTACCTTAGGGCACTGCGCATGCTTTAATTTCCCCAGTTGACATACTAAAGAGGTCTTGGGTTGGGTTCAGCTTTTCTGTGGCATTTAGGTGCATCTCCTCGTGCTTTTTCTTTTTATAGTGCTGACAAAGAAGCCTCAGAAAGACTGCAGATGTCTCGCGCCGCACCGCTCACGTTTAAATCTTCCAGCTGTGTAATATGATGCTAACTGCAGAGAACTGGCCCGGCCCCGTCCAGCACTCTCCTCTTGTATCCGTGCAATTCAGATGAAGACAAAAAAACGGGGGCGCGCAACAATGTGCTTACCTGATGTCAGTCATTACGCCTCACCGCTGCACGCACACTCAGAAAATTAGTCCAGTTTGCCTCCGTGTTTAATCAGTCATGAGCTTGTTTGTCCTGCCTGTTAAGAGCCTGGATTAAACAACAAAAGACTCTGACCAAGTGAAATGGACCCTGTCAAGTCTCGATACCCGACCAAGCCTTGTTTGAGTGATTACCTTCATTTTCAGACGAGGGGCAATAAGATAGCGGGGAAGCTAAAGGTCAGAGCAGGAGACCGCCACCGATCAAATCCCCACATGAACATTTGGGTGAAAGAGGTGAATATGGAGCTCTGTCGTCTCCCTTAGAAGACAATGAAGGTGTAGCTGAGCGAGAATGGCGGTGAGTCCACTGACACTGAATATGTATCAGCTTATCACTGGTCTTTGTATTGGCCTCCCTAGAGAGGAGAGCTGGAGAAAATAGAATATTTATTTCTGTAGAGCTCAGAAAGCCTTGAAGAACATAATCAAAAAAGCATGGCTTGATGAAAGGAAAATTATTGACATTTAGTTGAAAACTAATTAACGACCAACTTCTCCACACACTAAAAATGGATCTGTTCAGTAATCGTTCACATACAAAGGAGATATTCATCATATTTATCTTTGATGAGCATAATCATTAGTTAGAGCACCAAACAGATGACATTATTGGTGACAGTTGCACCACTGGACTCACTGCTGCAAGACAAAGCAGATGTAGCTGTCTACTGTAGGGCTGCAACGATTAGTCGACATTGTCGCCAAAAATCAACAATAGAAATAGTCGACAATGAATTCCATTGTCGACTATTGTCGCCTGACGCGTTTTTCCCAACAGAGTGACACATCTCTCTTGATTATTATCTCTGCCGAGAGTCGCTCATGCGCAGTAGCGTCTCTGTCGCTGAGCGGTAACACACAGAAATGGCGGCGTCAACATCAGGTACGCGTACCAAGACTTCTAAAGTTTGGGAGCATTTTAGCCTGGACACGGCGAATAAAAAGACTACTTGCAAAGTTTGCAAAGCAGACCTTGGCGTCATGGCAGTACCTCGGTGATGCAGGAACTTTTAAAGAGAAAGCACGTCGGGCAGTTGAACGAAACGGAGTCTGACTCGCCTCGGTGAGATTCAAGTAATATTCAAGCCAATGCGGTTTTTATGACACACATTATACATTTTATAAGCGTATTTTCGCTATAAGAGAGCTTGAGCGTTGACATTTGTATTTAACTTTTGTACGAATCCGCGGTATGTTCAATAAAAGATGTATTTTTCATTGTACCCATCTTTCTTGTGTTTATTATCGTTTGCCACATAATTAAATCAACTTCATGCTAAATTTAAGAAAAAAATTCATAATTACCCGATTAGTCGACTAATCGTTTCAATAGTCGGTGACTAGTCGACAATTAAAATAGTCGTTAGTTGCATCCCTAGTCTACAGGCACACACACGCACACACACGCAGGCACACAAACAAAACAAAAACTTCATAAACTGAAATATTTCTTGATTTGGACCCCTGAACTACACACTGACTACCACGCAAAAACTGCATTTTTGGAATATTAAGTAAATTAGCATTTGAGTCATCATTCAAAATAGGACGTGGAATATTGTTATCCTTGTATCAAGGTGTTTTGAATACACGTATACATTTAAACCACATTATGAAGTCCCGCTGGAGACACGTTTCTGCTCCAGCTTCCGGTGAGTGACACAAAGACGAAAAAAGAAACAGCAGGGAATCAGGTAAAATGTCCCGCAGTGACATGACAGGCTGATTTTGGGTGTAATTTGGGTGTGGGTCTACAGTCGTCAGGCTCTCCTCCGTATCAAGTACACAACCCTTGATCGAATATTCTAGAAGCACCAAACACCTGGATCAAAATTTTGTCCATGAAACATCATTGTTGTCCACAAACAAAGCAAATAATGACGTTAAATGTGTTCAGCGTGACCGTAAAAAGAGAGCTGCGACACTCTGTTTGAAAAATTCACAGTTCGTACAGTTCCAGTGAGTATTAAAGTGTTAGGAGTGTTATAAACATATAGCTTTTAAAATATAATAACTTGCAATTGTTGTGTTGAACAGTTCCCCTCTTTTTTTCTTCTTTTCTGTCTCTTGTCCTGTTGTAACATGGGATTTTTTTTTGTTTTTGTTTTCCGCCGCGGGGATCATAAAGTTTTTGTCATTATTTTATATGTGCATCAAGTTAAAGTTTCGTTGATGAATAATTGCTAAAAGAAAAAAAAAAAGGCTTTGAACTCGTACTGCTGCACCACACTTTGTATTCATTACAGAAGAGTCTCCATTTGTCCTCTCAGACTGCCTCGCTGAAATGTATTTGTATGGTATCTGTTGCCTCTCTTTGTTGAAGCCCTCGCTGATATAATTTCTCTCTAAAGCGCAGTATATATACGGTACAACCACAAAATTGGATTGTAGCAGCAGCAGTGATTCCTTTGACGTGTGAGGACATTACAGATCAGTTGTGACTTGTTCCGTTGATAGATACAGCGTAGTAAATACATTCAGGGTACCCACAGCCCAAATGGATCTGCCAGCCTGTGTGGGTTGTGTCATTTATTGTGGTTACTCTTAAACAAACCTCCTCGTGTGCAGCAGGTCTCAGATTCCTCTTTCGGCCAGTAAGTGCTTAGTGTCATTGTTACGTTACTTAGTCCAAATAACCATAATGATGTATGTTTAGTATATTATCACATTAAAGACACATGCGGGAACAAGTTAGTTGTGTTTACAAAGGGCGGTAATGATATCGCCGCTTTATCATGTTCTGTAGAAGAACGCCTGGCTGCAGCATAATGGGATGTTCCTGACCTATTTGGACTCTATAATGACGTCCCAGTGGAGCTGGTACAGTGTAAAAAAGACCTTAGCTCTGTGAAAGGCCTGGACATTACGCCAGCTTATAGGATGATATCAAACAAAGTTTAGAATTAAGACCTGAGCGCGGTGATAATTATCTCCTGAGGCTGTAGGTGGATCTGCTCCTCCTAACGACGTCATCATTTTGTAGGAAGTGAAAACTCCCATGAAAATTATTCTAATCTGTGAATGTTAAAGTGGAGGCACTTTCTTGCGACAGTGCTATTTGATGCAGTGCAGCATCTTATATTATATAACTTTGATAATAGCATTTCTACACTTCACCGAGAATTTTTTTTTATCCGTGCTGCATAGCCTTTTATGTGAGGAAAAGGTGTCAGCGCAAGCAGGACTTGATAAATTTCAAATGCAATCATGTGCTGTCCAGTCCAGTTTAGCGACGGCCAGACTCACTGCGGTACTTGATTCTGTTGTCACTGTAAATTCCCTCTGCCTGAAGTGTCTCTGGCATCATCCCTGGTGTGCACGTTTTTACCTCTCTATCCTCTTCACACCCCTGCATCTCCCTCTTTTGTCTTCTTTAGAGAGCGCAGCCTCTTTTCTTCTCTTTTTTTCTGTGCTCCTCGTTCACATGAAGCGCTTTGATCCATCCTGTTATATCACCTATACTCTGAACATTTTTGACTGGGAAGATACTAAATATCAACCTCCCAGTGTTTTTCTGGGTCAAGTGCAAAAAATGAAATACAGTAGGACTAGTCAGGGATGCACCAGTGCTGGTTTCTATGGTAACTGCAGGGCTGTATTTAGTGCAGTTGTTTCACTGCGTCTGGCTCTGTGTTTTCAACCAGGCGAGGAGGGAAGAGTGAGGACCATTCCCAAAGGGCCTACGCAGAAAGTGGGGCAACATCTCCCATCACATCAAACACAATCTTTCAGCTGGAGGGGGGATCATGTCATGAATTCCTTACCTTGTTTCAGCAGGAGGTGCTGCTCGCAGGATGCAGCTGCAATCAACACGCTTAGCAGTGAAAGATGCCACAGATAGAACTTGCCTGTTGACACGAGCACAAACCTGCAGTGTCTTCACTGACAGACAAGTTGGAAGAAATGGTTTAAAGAAAATATAGCCTCTCCCTGCACTGCGAGAACAAACCAGTTCAAAAAGATACAAACAGTTTGTATCTTAATTTGTCATTCTATCTTTGTTGTCAGTTTTACTTCCTTTCTTTTCAGCGGGATGTATCACCCTGGTTACGACTGCTAAACTGCTGAAGTGCTCTGGTTTTATTCATCCGGTACAATCAGAGTTATCCTGGACTTATTGAACTCTCTTTGTGGTAAAGGCCCCAAGGAAGCGTTCCCAATAATGTGCAATAAAGCCCAAAAGAGTACAAAGTCCAATAAAGGACAAATGAAGAAAAAAAATTGTAATTAGAAAATAGAAAGAAAAAAAAAGATAGAAAGTGCAATGTAAGCCCAGGGTATCCACCGTCATGGAGAAGGAAAGAAGGGAAATCCACCACAAAATGATTCCCATGGTGATTGAAACTAAGAGAACTTGCGAAAACTGAGAAACGTCAATTTTGCAAACTCGACCATGATAATCCTGCAAATAAGAGAAAACAAGGAGTGCTCATCAGTAACAGAGCACAAGTGAAGTAGGGATCAAATACAGGAGGGCCACATTTCAAAATCAAACTGCAATGAACAAACATTTACCATTTGTGTGTGTGTGTGTGTGTGTGTGTGTGTGTGTGTGGTCCATTGCTAAAGCCCTTTAATAATGAAGGCGAACATGAATAAACATGAAATGACTTTTTTTTTCTTTTACAAAATTTATTTTTGATCAATCTGTAATGTTTACATGGACCCTCAAGATGAAATAATCAAAGTAAGTGTGATGTGTAAGCGTCCAGCATCCACTTTTGAAGTACTTGGCTGTTATTTTACTGCATGAAGTATCTGCAGTATATGGTTCCCTGCACATCACAAGCTTTGTAGTGGAAAATCGTAACCACCTTACTGTCTGAACTAATAGTTGTTTTTTTTGTTTTTTTAATATTGCACCTTGAAATTAGGCTTCATATCTCACTTATCAGGCTGCACGGTGGTGCAGTGGTCCGCACTGTGGCCTCACAGCAAGAAGGTTCCGGGTTCGAGTCCCGGCTCGGGCACAGGATCTTCCTGTGTGGAGTTTGCATGTTCTCCCTGTTCCTGTGTGGGTTCTCTCTGGTACTCCAGCTTCTTCCCACCATCCAAAATCATGCAATTTGGGGACGAGGCTGATTGATACTCTAAATTGACCGTGGGTATGAATGTGAGTGTGAATGGTTGTCTGGCTCTCTATGTTGGCCCTGCGATGGACTGGCGACCTGTCCAGGGTGAACCCCGCCTCTCGCCCGTTGACGCTGGGATAGGCTCCAGCCCCCCCGCGACCCTTAATGTGTAGGAATAAGCAGAAGATGACGATGGATGGATCTCACTTATCTTTTTTAACATTATTTCTCCAAAAGATTGAATATTAATGAAAAATAAGTGGACAAAAACACAGTTAGGTAGTTTCTCCATCAGGGCTGCACTGATGCCATCTTTCAGTTCCACAGATATTCATCAGAGATGGTAATGCTAGATTTCATGTCGCTTTGTTTTGATGCTTGCACCAGAAGAAAATTAACTGTGAAGAAAAGTGCTGGTTGACTGGAAAAAAAGTGAAGCAAGGACACCGCTCACTTATGTGTGTGTGTGTGCATGCGTGCGCGTGGTGAGACATGTTCAATGATGTGATCTCAGCTCAACTAAAGACCAGCAGTTTGATGTCTGCTAGTAAAACCTTTGAACCCGTTCTCACCCTGGATCATTCATGAAGGTAGATACTAGGTGTTTAATCAGCAGCCGCTTCCATCACATGACACCGTAGGACACCGACCGCCGTGTGAGGAATAACCGTTTTTTTAACGGTTGCTTAGTTGTCTGTAGTTGTTGCGCCGCAGAGAGTTGAGCTTCAGTTAAGTGCACTTGAGCTCAGTGGTCAGCAGGTTGATACATGAGGCGTTTAGGGCCAACTGGTAAATTTCCACTCTCTTCTCTTGCATATTGCATCTTTGCACAGCAACTCACCGTCCGCTCAGACACATGTTGAACGAGAGCAAACTCACACTCACCAACCAAGCCGCTTTTATTCAACGTAGAGCGATTTAGCAAAAAACAAGTACCAGACTGTTAAACACCTTCAAATGGGCAATGTTTGAATTTCATCAAAGGCTTTTAATGTTTTTGTACTTTTTCAGCCATGTTTACCAAACACCCCCCCCCCCCCATACAAACCAGTGAGAGGAGCACATCAGAAATACAAGCATTGCCAGTGAAATTGCCTCAAATAACATCTCTGCAGTACATAATTACAGTACCTTAAATCAGTTGGCTGTTTTGTATTACAGCTGTTCTTGATCATTCTCGCAAACCTGACCCTATTTTAGTGTAATTACTATGATTGCCTGTATTGAATCAAATGCAAACGTGCTGTATCCAGGGAGGACCTCCTCTCTGTTGTGACTAAAGCACATAATATGCTACTGCTAATACTGATTCAAATAGTCTCATTACGGGGCTGATTTGTGAGACCTGGTATTTTGCGTCAAATAGAAAAATGTCTGAAAGCAACGGGGTCACTTTCTCCCCAAATGCTGTATTCCTGAATGAATGAATGCTATACAGCACATCCGCCCGGATATTTTTTTTTTTTCCTCCCCAAACTGCCAGAATAGAAATTACCCTAATTTATTCTGTCTAGACTTGCTGCTCACTAAACCATGTGACTTGGCACAAACTTCATCTGTCGAAACACAAGGAGATGTTTCAGTGGCAGGTGACAGTGGGATGTCACAACAGGTGGAGAGAGTTCAAAGCTGGAGCACGGCGGGGTGTAGTATTCAGTTGAGCTCGTCGTGAAGGTGGGACTTGGAGAGACTTCAGCTGTTTGAAATGTAACTTTCTCTCACAATCGCCACTTCTTGGAACTCATTCTAGGACTGCTACCTCCCTGCAGCTGATACGGGGCTCCTCCAGAGGTGGATTTTTTTTTTTTTTTTAAATTGAGAGTATTTTTACTCTTTATAAGATTGAATGATGTACATAGTTATTTACATACAAAGAGGCGAAGTGAGGTCAGCTCACTAGTGGTCACTCAAACCGCACGTGAGAAGTGCATTGGGCCGTCTTCTCAGGAGGAATAATAATGATACCAGATCTGAACTGCCTTACACATGTGTGGTAACTCTTTGAAAGTACAACCATTAAGTTAGCATTCATGTATCAAGTACATCAAGAAATGTAGTATCAGGGTAGTTTTACATCAAAGAAAAAAAAAAATCTTCCTACTGAACTCACCGGTGCCCACCTGGGTTCAGAATGGCTCCAGTTCCATTTATCCATTTCAGAAAATCTTTATATGAAGATGGTGGATGAACCGTGGCCCTGACATATTTCATTCAGCACTAAAAGAACAAAAAACCAGCAGAAAAAAGCCCAAATACAAAGACTCTGTTCTTGATTATCTTATGGAACTACCACCTCGACCTTGGATGGCTATGACATTATGGATGAAAATCAAATCCTAGAATGAGAGAATGACAACTCCCTCCTCTTCTTGCTCATCTGATTTGTCTTTTCACGACAGAAGAAGGATCTGATAAATGCTCATCCTCGACTGTTCGGGTATCTCGAAGCACGACAGATCTCCACTGCGGCCGTTTTTATAAACGCAACAGGCAACAAGAGAAGTTAGCTGCCAGCATGTATAGCCGCGCGCTCTCCTGCTTGTATGGAGCCGTTTGTATTTAGACTGTTGCATGCTGGGATTGCCCGGCATCAGTTATTGGAGCATAACCGTCCTCTCTGCTGTTCTCCATGTCAGTCATACGGGGGAGTGTTATGCACATTCAGGGGTATTGGCTAATGTAAAGGGAAATCAGCGTGTGCAATGGAGTCCCTCCTACCGTCCATATTCTACAGGAAACATGTAAACACAAAGCTTCTCCCTGGTTATTCATATACTGCATTTTCATGCAGATGTTTCACATCTCATAAAAAAAATGATGTCTTCACAACCTCAGAACCTGTTTTGACATTTGGTTGCACATTACGTGCAGCTGCTGAGAATCGCAATTCTCATGCTGGTGTTATTTGCTCCCTTAATTTGAGCAGCAAATGAACTATGTGAATTAATGGCTAAATTAACGTTTTTTTATCCCATAAATGCAAAAACATATATCACCGCAAACTGTTAAATGCTCCATGAATCATGCAAAATGGTACCGTGAGGAGAGAAATGAGCCAAATATGTACATATTTAACAACGTATTAAGGTAGTAAATGTTTCCAACGGAAGAAATAAAAAGGAAAAGTATATTGATCCTGCAGTGCTTGAGTTTCATCTTGTTTGCCAGTTTTGTGACTTTAGAGGAGCAAAGAGAATTTTGAGTGCCTCAGAGAGCTGTATTAAAGATTGGGCCGTGAGCATAGAGTGTGTGTAGCACATAAAAATATCCTCTCCCCTTTGACTTTTTGTTCATTATTTTGTGCTTCACTTGATTTTCCAAAAGAACTAACTTTTGGTTTTTCTGTCAGATCAGATCAGATCAAAAAAGCTCAATGTAGATTCTTACACCAACCAAATGGGAACAAAAATGATAAAAAAAAAACAAAACAAATACAAATATTTCATTCATGTATGTTTTGTCCAAGCTGAATGTAGTTTTGTGTTTCTGGTATGATACTCATCTGTATCCAGTGAACTTCAGTCATCATGCAGCGCTAAATTTTCAAGTTTTAATTAGTTTTTGTGTTTCCGCCGTATTTGTTTGCTGAAATCAGTCAGTCACGCAAATAAGATCACCGACGACACAGATTCTGCTCTGCTCCTTTACTGCAGTGAACGTACGTGTCCATTAAAGCCACGATTGGTACCAACTAATCCTTCCTGGGGTTTCCTCAATTCGTGGGCAGAGAGAGGCTTTTATTGTGAAGGAACTAAAGTACAACGGTGGCAAGGTTCGCTGATATTGGAGCTGAAACAATTACATCTCTGACAAAGTAGAGTGGATCGATGAAGCCCTCTTAAGAGCAATTATGAAGTTTCAGCAGCCGGAATGAAAGAGCAGGTAAAAAAAGAAGATGGTGGAAGACTCCATTTAGCAGTTTTGGATTTTTGGTTTGTGAGTGAAAATAGAAGCAGGAGCGCAGGTGTGGCGGACAGATGAAAAGGTCAGCAGTCCCGCTGATGTTCAGAGGGCAGCAGCTCCGGTCACTGCTGCTTCACTGTTTGTGGATCTGTATCTGCACATCATACCAATAATCCGACAAGAGAAGCTGAGTCCCTCGCTGGGTGAAATGATTTTTTTTTTTTAAAAGGTAACTAAACAGCAGTTTAGTGGTTGATGTTTTTTGTTTTTTTTTATATTGATGTCAGTGCTGAAGGCCTGCTCCAAAAACGATTGATGTAAAAGAAGAAAAAAAAATTCAGTTGTAACACAAACACACATTTATCCGCCTAAGATTGGCATATGGATGATTTATGACAGCCATGATCGGATTAGTATCACTATGAGCATGAGTCAAACCACAATGGTCTGTGTGTGTGTGTGTGTGTGTGTGTGTGTGTGTGTGTGTGTGTGTGTGTTGTGTGTGATTTCTGCACAATTTGAGCACATTTTTCAGCACGAAGAACAACAGGAAATATTCCTTAGACATACCAAACTACAGCCAAAGGAAGTGTGAGAAATTTTAAATACAAATGTTGAAAAATATTTGCCAACAATTACTGTTGTTAGAACAAGGCAACCAAGGGCATGAATAAATTTGCAAACTGTTTAATAATTGTCATGTTTCGTCTTGCTCTGCCAAAACAAATCAGACGCACATATGCATCATAGACAGCTGCGCAGTTGCACAACAAATAATTTGTCTTCAAACTGCCATCTGATATGAGCGCGGTGTCACTCCTGACTCCTCCAATACTGGTGCTTGTTGAGTGGTTACAGGGGCGAAATTGTGATGCTGGAACCTCAGGCTTCAGTTTTGAATGTGCAGGGTTGATTTCAAACAACCCAGATCACCGTGAAATACTTCAAATGGTCACAAACTTGATCTCAGCCTCTTTAACCACATTAGGGGATGTTGGTCACGACAAGATAAAAATGTAAATTAGGATTCTTTCCTGGAATCCTGGTTCAAGAATGTTGAACACTAGGTTGCAGTTCATGCTGATTTATATTTTACAGAACTTTATTTTATCATTATTCAGCGTCAACAGCTTCTTGAACTGAAATTCCCTGTTTGAAAATAAGGTTTGATACCGATTAGTTCTGGTTAGATGTAGGCCCAAAGTACTAATGTTAGGAAAACGTCAGTGTTGGGTTCAACTTGTGATGCGCAGTGCTGTAAATGGACTCCAATACCCATCATTCACTCCAAAGGTCTGAGTTAAAAACAACCGGTTGTGTTTATTTTGAAATGCACTTTTATCAGCGGGACCACAACAGTCGATCCTTCCTCTCCTGCTGTAAAGTCCAGTGTTCAGCTCAACCAGGGAACTTGTGCATCCTCCACGAAAAAAGCTCTTAATTGATTTACATTTGCACTGTTCCCATGGCGCCGTCAAACAATTCTAACTCATTCTTCTCTCCTCCTTTAGTGTCATCATGCACTTTACTTTACAACGGATTTTCAACGTGAGAGTGTTTTCTTTCATTTACACCTTTCCAACACAGAGTTTTAATGATGACAACAAAAGATAATTAACCTTAAAGAGGTAATAATTGACAACCGAACAGGCAGCTGTTGGATCTTCGTGAGCCTGCATGTTGTTGCACTAAACTGTCACTTCCCAACCCTGTTTTCCTTTTACTAATATCGCTTCAGTCAGAATGGGTGACGTCCTTAGATTGCGGCAAGCTTTCAACAAGTTGTTGCAAAAGTCATGAGTAAAAATTAATGTTTAGATTATACGCAGTCCTGAAACTTGTCATTCAGATTTTTTTTTATTTTAGATGCACATTTGAAGCCATTGTAGCTGTGTTGATACATATGCGCTATGCTTTTACAGGCTAGCAGTCTATGTACGTGCTACTATTTCGGCACGATATGTATATCTGTCTTTGACATTTATTAATAAGTCTAATATTTCTTGCCGTTATTCACTGGTTTTGAAAATACTCAACTTTGTCATGAATTTTCCTGGAGAATCTCCCAAGATTGTGCCATCTGCTACGCAAATCTCACAAAGTCACCTGCGCGAATAGCAGACGAGAGATTTCGATGCGATTCAAGACGGCCAGAATTCCTTTGAAATGGCGTGAAAGTAAAGTTTGCTGAAAACGTGCGTTTAAAACACCTTGATTAGCTGTACGATGCTCCCGCTCACCTGTGGCGATCAGTGCCTGCTGCACCTCAGTTTGATCTCTGGGAGTGAGGACAGGTTGCTGGTCCTGATGCGTGACTGGGAGAGTTACTATGCACCCATTTGTCATTCTCCAGCATTCAAAGGGGATTAATATTTCGAATGTACCCTTTCAGCCAAGACTCTGCTGAGGCACCAGCTTTGCCATCTTGTACAATTTATTGTCTCTAGATTTGCATGTCATTTAAGACAGTATGACAGCTCTTCTGAAAGGATGTTGGTGACATTCTGCTCCGTCTATTATGTTTCTATTACGTTTCTGTCAATTCCTCATGTTCATTACCTTTATCCCACCATTCCGAATCCATACAATGCTGCTTTTTTGGTTTGTTTGTTTTTTTGTGAATTGAGAACATACAGAGGCAAGCTCTTGCATCAAGCCCATCTGTCAATTCAACAAAGCCTTTTGAATGTTCTCTCCGTTTGTACATTGGAGTTGTAGACAAAGGCAGGATATTCCTCGTGATAATGTCTCCTGTTTGATTTATAATGAGTGAATTTGCAGAGGAGTAATCTACTTTTAAGGCGCTCAGGGCTGAGGGGGAGCCGTGTGATCGCAAAGAAGCCCACCTCCAGACTACAGAGCCGTCATTAATCACACCCGTGGCTGACAGTCCAATGCTGCACCTACTCCCCCCTTTATACCCCATTTTAGGATATTTATGTTGATTCTCTGTAATAGTTCCCTCCCATCTACTTCTTTCCTGTCATTAATTAAAAGCATGTAATAATTTCAAGCCGAGGCACTCTTAAAAGCATGCAGGCTAATTTCCCCATTGGGCTCATCTCTTTTTGTTGGGAAAACTGTCTGTTACAAGGGGCGACATGCCACTGCATACTGCACTTTTAATTTGACTCTGGACAAGATGACTACTTCTGTGGGGGTGGAACTGGAGTTCTTTAGTGGTGGTTAAGGGACTTCTTTGCTTTGTTGTGGTCCCGGTTTAAGCGCATTCAACACACATAGTCATCACCGGGGTTGCAGCCGCTAATCTTAGGAGAAGTGTGACTTACTCTGCTGAGATGAGCAGTATCTGACTGTGACAGTGTGTGGTGTTAGACAAGGGATGCCAGAGTGTCATTTTTATAAGAGCACTGTCACAAGAAGGCAGTTAAGAGCCACTAACGGTGAGGTATGTAGATTATTCCAACATTTAACTCTTTTGTTATGAAAGGTTATTGATCATTGAGTGCTGTGAGTTCCAGCAAAGACCAATCTTGAAAGAAACTGGATTGTTTTTTTTTAGGATAGGATATTTTTCATGCAAGGTGCAGGTTGCTTTCATAAAATGGCTGAAAGCACTGCCTGTTAGAAGAGAGCTCCATTAGTGCTACACCTACACGGTTCTTTTCTCAGACATACAAGTTGTATCATTTATAGATTCTGCCATTCTTTGCATATGCAGCAGCTCCTGTAGAATCTACAGCAGGAAAAGTCAAAGATGGTTTCTTTCCTCAAAGTCCCCAGCCTTTTAACATTGCTGTCAGTGTCTGGCATAGACTCCTAATTCTATGGCAGACAGATGCCAACTTTAATCTCTTTTTAGTCTCCATCAGAGGGGGTACTGTTGGCTGAGATCATACAATCAAAGAGAGCTTCAAAGTTGGTCTCATGGGGATTTGACAAGCAGAATATCCAAGCCACATATGCACCTTCTGATCAACTCTATGGGTTAATATTGGAATGGAGAATGCCTTTAACTTCAGTTACGATTCCGTGAAAGGTGATCTGCTTGGGTTTTTAATTAATTTCTAATAGAAGCTGAAGTTTAGTGAGGCGCAGGAGCGGCGTTGAGACATTCTTCCTGTCTAAGTAGATGCTGTTGTGTTGTAGGTGGAGGATGTGTGCCCTCAGGCTGAGCATTATAATCATCAAACAAAACACAAAATATACTCACAGCTGGCCATTCTCCAGGAGTTTTGAGGGCACTGTGTGAAACTATGTGTATGGTCTGGTTTGAGTGGGGGGAACCCACCACACAACAATCAGGAGAACGGTTCAGATCTGTTGAGTGTTCAGTCCATTCCAACCCAACAGTAATTTATCAGACATGAGAGTCAACATCAGGCCATGCCACTGAGCAGACAAAGCAGCACAGTTCTCTCTGTGTGCTTTGTGTTGCTCTCACATTTGATTTTATTGTAAATCCATTTGACCCAAGGTGTGCGCTTGTAATACTTGTGTTAACAGACGGAACACATCTCATAGTGATGTGAATGGCTTCACTTTGCCTCAATTGACTGACTGCTGCATGACACACACAGACGTGAAAGGGTGCTTTATAATGTCTGCGTCACATTCAGAGGGTCATGAGGAAAGTTCAGACCTCAGTGCTATGATGGAAAACAGCTTGTACGTATCGTTAATGATTCCAGCTCACCGAGGTCTCGCTGTCATGCTTGGAAATCAGAACTAGGTTATGTTAATAAAAAAAACCTATATATTGACATGTAACAGTCACATGACATAAACTGTCACTGTCAATAAATGATTTCTTGAAAAAAAGAGGGGAAATGTGAGAACTTTTTTTTTTTTTACACAACAAACTGTTGTATGTTAGGTTTAGGACCGATTATATTTTGGTTATATTGCAGTGCATCCAACCTGATTGACTGATAAGTTGTTTATTTAAGTGTCATACACCGTTAAGGTGACCAGCAATTATATAGGGTTAGATTTGAGACATACAATACACGCCCCTCTAGTCTCAAGAGCTGAGCACTTTAGCAGGAGAAAAACTTTCTAATTTTGCAACAGAAACGTCCAACTGTATTCCGTAAGAACCAGCCCATCAAATGACCTTCAGACTACCCGAGCAAACGATGCTTCTTTGACTAAATTATAGATGATTCCTCAGGGATAGATACACGGAAGAGTGAGACGCAAACATGAAATTGATGTTCTGTAACCGTAACACCAAACACTACACATAAGCACAGCTCTTCAGGAGTTCCTGCCTATCCATCTTTCTATCTACCTAGCTATCAATCTACCTATACAAAGATCTCTGCTCAGTCTTTAAATGCATACATACATACGGTGCTGTGACGTAATCTTCCTTCTTTGGAACATAGTTCCTGAGCTTTTTTTTAATGTTTTTTGTTGTAAACTCAGTATCGGTGTCATATCTTGCACTTGCAGCAAATTATGGCTAAATATAAAACCCTGAGACGGATAGAAGGAGTATGCACGTAATGCCACGAGCCAGTCATAAAGTTTCTATTATCTATTCTCTACCTGAGAAAGGTGAATCTTTCTTGACCTTCAATTTCTTTTTACTTTGGTGAGGCTGCACTCCAAATAATTTATAGGATATATTGTACTGATTCATACAACTTTAACTAGGGTAGTTGGTGACACGATCAATAATGACCTTTACCGCTGCTGTATCTGGTCTGCATTAAAACCTGTCTCACCGTGGCAATGCAGTAGATAATACAATTGGAGTCAATTTAGTCATCGCCTGAACCTGCATAAGCAATGGTCAGCGTGTGTGCATACATGGTGGAAATCGATCAGAGATCAGTTGATGGACTGTTGAGGAACAATTGAGATTTCCATTCAGGTCGAAACACATATTTGATGGTTCCAGCTGTATTTTGTTGTCTCGCATCACAACAAATTGAATATTGTGGGGTTTGACACTGAGAAATCAAGACATTTAAAGCCACCTCGTGTTGTAGGATGAGGTGATAAGCAATTAATTGATTGAACAGAATAGATGATACTCTCATACTCGGGTAGCTAATGGTCTGTGCAGGCAGCTCTTATTGTTCCTCACACACGAGACCAGAAATTCACTAAATGATCATTTAAAAGCCAGATTGCTTTTTCAATCAGCTTACAGTGACACTCATTTTCTCCTTCTTCTGCCAAACATGTTTTCCATCCCTTCTAGTTGTCTCTGTTTACCATTTCTTGCTTATGGAAGTTCATTTAAATGCATCTGTTAAACGGTAAATTCAGCACATGGCCATTATATTCCTTTCATTTTGTCTCCCTTGCATTTAAATGCAGTTGGAACTGGAGGCTGATCTGAAGAGTCTTCTCTGTTGTGCGTTCATGCCCTTGCAGGTAAAGTTCATGTGCTTGTTACTGCCATCTGAGACTTGAGAATCTCTTTGAAGAAAGTTACTGATGCGGCCCTTTTCAAAACATCCCTTCCTGTTAATTGTTTGTCTACCTTCTTGGATCCTTTCATTTCTTGTGAAAAGTTGTTTCAAGTTATCTCAGCTCTGATGTGGTGCCAATGTGCTACCAACGTGCTAAGAACTCCTTGTGAGGGAAAACCTTTTTACATAGCTCATAAAGGTGAGCGGTCCAAGTGCTGCATTCCAGACTGAGTGCTGTTGGAGTCAGCTGAAAGCACTGAAGCGCTCTTTCACTTGACCAAAAGCACACAGAGTCTCAGGAGAAGTAAGTCAATGAGGACAGGCACTTGGTCTCTCTCCTTCATTAGGGTGAACCAGCAAAGTAATGACCCAAGCAGCCACTTTTTCAAAGTTTGAAAGACGAAAGGAAGTGGAGTCTCATCTTTTTTTTTTTTTTGTCGGGATGCACATCATGTGTGTAATCATTTAATTTCACTTTTTTCTTTTTTTTTTTTTTGCATTTTTAAAAGAAGTTCCTGTTCGTTTTCATGTCAAAGTTCTCATCCAGCCACTGAGCCACTGGATTAACATCAGAAAACCATCCATCCATCCATCCATTTTCTACTCCTTATTCTGAGGGTGGGGGGGCGGGGGGCTGAAGCCTATCTCAGCAGCCTTCAGGCAAGAGGCGGGGTTCCTCTGGATGGGTCACCAGTCCATCGCAGGGCCAACACATATAGACAGACAACCATTCACTCTCACAGCCACACCTACGGTCAATTTAGAGTCTGGATTAACCTCGTCCCCTCTTGATGTCTTTGGCCTGTGGGAGAAAGCCGGAGTACCAGAGAGAACCCACGCAGGCACAGGGAGAACATGCAGACACAGAAAGACCCCGTGCTCCAGCCGGGGCTCGAGCCCGGAACCTTCTTGCTGTGAGGCCACAGTGCTGACCACTGCTCCACTGTGCCGCCTTATCCGATAACCATAAAATAGAATCAGTGTGTTTAGAGCCCGCATCAAAAATGGCAGGTACAGCAGACTTGTTGTTAAGTCTTGAGGTAAATGTAAGCCTCCAAAATGCAAAACCACCTGGCAAAATCCTTGCTTGTCCACTGTGGAAATTATTAATTCATTTTAAAGTTATATTCCTGTAACTTTTGTGTGTGTTGGTACAGAACATAGAAAAAATATTTGAAACTAAAACGTGCGATGTGTCTATTTTCTCAAGGATTCTGCATTCTGCACTCTTCTTATTATTTTGACTGAGGTAGCATCCAGCAGCATCGCAGCACCTGACAAGATGGACACAGGGGGGCGCGTCAGCATTCTTCCGCAACACTGATGAGGCTGCCTGCAGGCCAAGGTGTCTGCAGACATTTATTTATTTTTAATCTTGCCTTGTGCACACGGGCATTGGCTGATGCAGATTATCTCAATAATCAGCCTGATTAATCGGTCGGCTACCTCTTAATCATGGCCATAAATAGACTGTATTTATTTGCTATTATTTAATCATCACAATTATAGCTACAGTACTGATTCCCGCACTAATACGTTTAGACTTAATGATCGCAACCTTGAACTTTTCCAACTCATATCCTTCACTACTCTTTGATCAAATCTGAAATCTGCAGAACTTCCAGAAAGGAAGATAAGATAATGATAATGCAAAGAGGAATGGACCCTCATGGAAAAAAAGGGAAATAAATATAATTTTCCTGCATATCTGATGCGTGTCCCTATTCTCATTCACAAATTAGCATCCCCGGCCATCACTGGGGGCTCAACTCATCCAAAATGTCCATCTGTTTAGTGTTTGTTACAGTTTGCCTCAAACCCAAATAAAAGTTTTTAAAAAATGAAACAAAGACATTATTTGGCTGCCTCTTCTTTAGCTGTAACACTGACTGACTTGTGTGCTTCAGTTGTGTAGACAGTGGGAGTCGCGAGCAGCTGTGACTAGTAAAAGCTCACAGGGAAGGCTGTAACCCTGCTGGGGCAGGCAATGAAAACAAGAATTTGAAAACTATTAAAGGTTAAACTTGGGATATGCTTACACTTTATTTGGCTGTAAACATTTTAAGAGGGGTTTGTACACAAGCGTTGAACTCCTTTCAAATGTAGACTAATCATTAACAGCCAGTGTTTGCAATGAGATGAACCGATTTGTAGTTGATAGTCGGCAGTACTGTGATAGTTTTGTTTTTTTAATCATTTAAACTGATGTACTTAAGTGTCACTACTGTCAAAACAGAGCATACAATCTGCTCTTGATTTGAAAAATTGAAAACTCTCAAAAAAAACAGCGCTATTGTATATTTATGAGGCTGTGTACCGAGGGCATCACTGAACTGTGGATTAGGCTCAGCGACAGGGGTTGTGGTAAACTCTTCCTGTCTGGGTTATCAGTCTTCGACAGCCCACTGCTCTCTGTTGGCTGCTGCCGTCACCGGAGCATGTATCACACACTTGTCAAAGCGCCTCTCATCCACCCACCCTCTCTCCGCTGAACGTCAACACTACAGTCTCACCACACTTATACTTATGTGCTCACAGATACGCTTAAAGATGTGCATACAAACGAGCACATGCTCACACATGCAGTTTACAGACATCCTAGCCATTATGGTGACAAAACCTGCCCTAACCGGTTCCCGTCTGTAAGACATGGCGGGGTGTGTTGTACCATCATCTGTCTTAAACAGATGAATCCGCGGGGTGTCTGAGGGTTTGTCTGCTGGCCACGATGCAGAAATGTTCAGTTTCAAACCAGTGGTCTCACTCGTGAAGGAGTGAAGGGGGCAACTCTCCAACAAAGGCGATGGGTTAATCATCTCTGCTTGACTGGGTTTAATCCATTAAACCACATGTACACCCCTACATAGATGGGCTGGCTCAATCTCCTCACTGATCCCATTTTCTCTGTATACATATCCGTTCTTTCACCCTGGCTCCCTTTTACCCCCATAATGGGATTAACTCCAATGACACCAATCTGAAATCTCGCTTTAAACTCTGAGTCTTATTTCAATAGTTACTCCCATAAGGGATAAGACATGATTTGGGTTACATAATAATATTCCTCTCTCGAACTTGAATGTAAATCGTGACAAATTAATGATAAAAGGCTTGGTTTATGATCTCTTTGTGTTCTCCCGGCCTGGTCAAGATGCATCTAGGAGCATAAAACACAGCTGACACACCGTGTTAATTAATGTGTCTATGTAGAGGACACAGCCACAAATGATGGCTGGTATGAAGCGCGGCGGAAATTCATACCAACCAAACATAGTCTCAGTGACTTTGGGCTTTTTCACCAAACACTGCATTGTCCAGCTGTTACTTATTTTGGCAATAAAGATAAAATAGGTTTACTGCACGCCTGCTCTTACAACACAATACGTTCCCAGTTATTATTGTTGTACCCGCCAATAACTTCTGAAACACAGCTATTAAGCAAGCTTATTATGGAGCTCTTTCCCTCTTCATAATAAAGTCAACGGCAAACAATTGACCTTGGTTGAACAAAAACCTTTCCTCTCCTCTCTGCCTCATTCTCATGGCACAACAAGACATTACAAAGCTGTTTCACTGCTCTGTCTCTCACTGCTAGCAGAGCCATTAACAATCAACAACTCGTTCTTTTATTTCCTCAATGAATTATCTCTTGTTCTCTGTGGTCAAAGGCAGTTTAATACAGGGCCATCTCGTTTGAATACATAACACAAAAATGTGCAGTAAAGCATATGGTCGGTGGTGATTACTGGTGGGGATGCAGCGAACTGTTACAAAACATGTTTGACCTCATTAATATGAATGTGCCTGAAGGCTTTTTCAAGTGGCTTGAAGATGTTGTTTCTTCTTAGAAGGAGGTATGATTTTTAATCTGTGCTTTGACTGGAATGTGGGAATACACAGCCCCTCATATGCATACGGATGATTGAAAAAGGAAAATATTAAGCATATTTTTCTGACAGTCGGGGCCAGTTGGAGAAACCTTGAAATTGTAGGGAAATTGAATTAATTTTCAGTCTGAACATGGATTTGTGCTGGAGATGTCAACACTAAATTGAGAGATAATAAATTGCAGAGTTACGTTATTTTGCAGTGCAACAAAACCAAGGACAATAGAAGCAGTTCATTGGGTTGAGTACCCTAAAAGATGCGGTACCGCTACACATGCAGCCACTCTACATCGTCAGTGTGGTATTGTTAAGAGGCCTCGATAATTTCACTCCACCTTCAGTCATGGCTTGCCATTACTGAGGAACACTATGGAATATATTATTTAGATGCAATGCTCTGTTGCACAATATCATTTGCGCTCATAATGACATCAGACTCACACTCCCTGCTAATAATGTTCCTAATGTTCCTCTAATCTGTTAGCCTCAATTTGAAAGGCCCTCTGGTTCGTCTGTAAAGTTTGACGCATTCTAGCCTCCGTGACGGACCCCCTGTTATTTCCTTAGCTCTTGAGTACCTTTAGATGCTCAGACATATGAAAGTTATTAAAGACTGCGAGGGGCAGTTGCAATCGCAGCTTTAACGGTTTGTTTTTTTGCAAAATAGAAATCAAAAGCAAAAAGCCGGTCGCTACATGATGACAACAAAAAAACGGACTCATTTTTCACTCCAAAAAAGGAAATGCTCAGGGATTGGCTCACTTGCTACTATCTGCATGTAGCAGCCTGATAGCAGAGGTACTGAATGGACTTGGAAATCGGCTTGTCTTGAGGGAAAAAAAACAAAAAACGAAGCTTTTAAATGGTAAAATGTTTAGTTTCCCCTTCTCTTTGACAAAAAAATGCGCTCAGGCCTCTTTAAGACTAATATTGTACTTTTGAGGTATAACAGATGTACCTCTGAGGGAACATTCTTAAAAAGTGTACCAGTACTAAAAGCTAGCTCGGAATTCTCAGAACAGAAATCATGTCAGAGGTGAAAAGAATCAGAAGAGAACTTTTATGGAGGAAACTTCGAAGAGAAATGAGACCCTTAGCGACTGTTTGTCAGTGTGACTCCACATTTTCAATCCACAGTCACAGTAATGAGATCAGTCGAAAGTATGACTGGACATGTTTGCTCATCTCTGGCCAGTTGCTTTACTTCACATCGCAATTCAACCATTGCGCAGCACTCGGCCAGTTACCGTTTAACGGAGGCCGCTGCTGCTCAGCAAATCACACAGTGTTGCTTTAGTGCAGCGTCAGGTGGATCGCCGTATCATCTCATTCCCCCTTCGTGACGAACAATTTTGCCTGCTGAAATAACAACTTCCACTTTCTGATTTTTATCAGCCTTTGCTTGCTAGTTAATTGAGCTTACGTGAGCACCATGATCAAGTTGAAAGATGTATTCCCAGGCGAATTTTTGTTGACGGCACAATGCCCGATTGAAGAGACACCAGATTGCTCTGAATGTTGATAACAACGAAAAGTCTGTATCACCTTGTGCTCTCATATGGCGTTCTTTCTAAAAAGGTCATGTAAGTTTTGTCCAAATCTATTTATTGACAAAGGCTTTTATTTTCACTGGGTTATAAAAGAATCTCTTGTTGTTGAGTCAAAGCATTTTTCTCAAATCGTGGATAAATGCACACTTTTTTTTACAGGCTATTAGATTAAATGCAAATACAAGTGTCAGTAAGCTACTGATAAATTGTTGCACGGAAACGTATCAAGACTGCGTTTGCTGTTATGAATAATTGGTCAATAAATGGATTGTGGTCCAGATGTCACAGCTACAAGGACAAAGCTTTGGTGTTCCAAGCTAGAGACATTTTTCACAACTTGGCAACTGAACTCCGTAATAGCTTGCAAGGGATCTATAAAGCATCAGTACAGTAAATGATTTATTAATGGCCTATAATCCCAATAGTCACACATAAAAACTCTTCATTAGGGCCGTTTTACTAGAACGTAGGAAATTGATTGCTAACCCTTCTGATAATCAAATAATCATGTGAGAGCATCACTCTTACAAAGGTAATATCTTTCAGTTGTGGCATGAAAGTCGGTACAGTATGGGATATTTAAGGGGGCCACCTTGGGATTTTTTTAAATTGGTAATCTTTAATTAAAGTAGTAATTATTACAGTCCTGTATGAATTGTATACTTTATACTGCTCAAAATATTTTCCCCCTCTCTGCTGGTGAACACTCAGACTTCACTTGCTCTGTAAGGTGTCATATTTTGCCTGACAGTTTGTTTGCAATTATCTTGGTGGGGGGGGGGGGGGGTGTTGGACTGCAGCAGTCCCACTTTAATCTGACCTCTCTACCTTTAACTGCACTTGGGCAGAAATTGGTGTTGACAACATTTGGTCACTTATACAGGATCATTCTTTTCTGCAGACGCAGTCCCATATTTTTTTCTTGCATGTCTTAAAACTGACCCAGTTATACAAGGTACAAAAGCATTGAAAGTAAAAAAAAAAATAAATAAATACAGATATTTGATGGCAGATGTGGGAAAACAACAAAGAAGCACCACACACACACACACACACACACACACACACACAAATATATATATAAAAAATATATGTATATGTGTGTATATATGTAAACATGTGTGTATACATGTGTATATATATATATATGTGTTTGTGTGTATGTGTATATATGTGTGTATACGTGTGTATATACAGTATATGTGTGTATACGTGTGTATGTGTATATATGTGTGTATACATGTGTATATACAGTATATATGTGTGTGTGTATACATGTGTATATATATATATGTGTGTATATAAAAAAATGTGTGTATGTGTGTGTATATATATGTACATATATATATATATGTGTGTATAAATGTACGTGTGTGTGTGTGTTTATCAATGTAATTATCCTGTAAAATATATTTTGGAACATTGGCAAATGTTAAACTTTGACAATGATTGCAAGACAACAGTCAGCAACAAGAAACAAACGTGATGTTCGTCAGTTTATGAAACAATGGCAGCAGCCTCTCTATCAGAATATTCTCCAGTTTGTCTTAATGGAAATCTACAGCTTTGTTGCAAAAGGAGCCAAGAGAGCTGAGCTGCATCGCTTTTGAATCAATCCTCTGTGACAACGAATTTCAGTGGTGTGACACATATTTACAGAGACAGAATAATTTAAGATGCTGTAATGTGATAACAACAACGCCCACAGCCTGCGCACACCTTGCATGCTCCTCATATACGGCACAGAAGCATTAATGTCACTTTCTCCTGGAGACGCTTCAGTCAGACTGAGAGATGAATAGGAGGCAAGTGTGCGGCAACATGGCTCCCGTTTGGGGGGGGGGGGGGACTGTTCAGCTGCTGAGTACAACTAAATATCATTTTCTACTTAGATGAACTCAACAGAGATCATTTGCACTTCAGGTTCAAACTTTTTTATCTTTATTTGTCCCCGGTGGGTTTTTCGGTTTGAAAACGTCTACCCAATTCGCATAATAGAAAAAAAATTAAATTCAAAAACAAAACAAAACAAAGAACGGAAAAGCTCAGACGAGAAGCAGCATTCAGACATCAATATTTAAGTGACAACAGATCCATGTTTAGTAGCAGCGGACACACTCTCCAGGTCGCTGTGTGATAACAACGGTAGAGCAAGTCGGTGTTTACTGACCATAACACTTTCATGTAAATCTCTGCTTGTAAATCCTGAAAATTCATTAATTGCTCCTTGAGCTTCCATAAATTACAATTCTTCTGAAGATCGTCAGGCTTGCGTCAATTTCCTCCAAAACCCCTTTTATTTTGAAAACTACATGTCCCTGTGTAAAAAGTCAGTGGTGAAACTATAAAAGACACCTAGTTTCTATTGAGCCTCTCATTCAAGGGAAAAAGCAGGTTCTGCATTGTAATCAATTTAGAATATTGATGGATTATGCCGACTAATCGTGGCAACTGATCGATGTGCTAATCTGACCATTGTATTTAAGCTAAACATTGACTCATCCACTAAAATGAACAACACCCACACGGGCTGTAACACGTTGGATTCAATATTGAGCACCAGCTATTGTTAGCAGCTAATGTTCATGACTGCAGTGCATTAACAGCTGGGTTTAATGAAGCAACTGGAAAAAAAGTCACCATCAAAACCCATTAAAACATGATAATTAAAAAAAAAAAAGCATTCTTGTCTTCTGCTTTAAGTGTAAGCTAAGCTAATTTTAGCCCAAACTGCCATGAAAGCATCACGTCAAATTGTTTGCTTGATTTTTTTTTTTTTTTAGCTTAAAGCTGCGACCCACACAAACCTAAACAATTATGCTGCTTAGACAACACCTCAGTGTCTTTTCAAACCTTTTTTTTTCAAACACTTGCTATAAAGGTAATATTAAGATTTATTTTGACGATAGCCTGTGGCAGTGTAGGAAGCTTCTCCGGGGGACTTGAGAGTCCAGGTTCAAGAACCGTGATGCTGCTTGTGACCAGATACACTGCAGATATGAACCATCTTTTGCCTCTGTTACAGTTAATCACCCAAAAGCTCTTTCCCAATTTAGATGTGTGTTTGTGTCTCTGCTGCTGAACACCGATGCCGCCACTTGTCTTTTACTCAACAGACAAGCCGCTATGACGTCACGCAACTACCCTTTATACTAGGGCCCGACCGATTTATCGATAAATAAATAAATCGACCGATTATATCCCGTTTGAGAATAATCGGTAATCGGCCTAAACTGGCTGATAATCGCCGATTTTTTTTCAGAAATAAAATGCAGGGAATAAGACATGGTTTCACTTTGAAAGGAAAGGGCTTGTGAATATTTCAATTTTGTTCTTAGAATTCTTGCCCCACACTACCTTATTCTTTTGCAGTTGTTTGCTTTTATTGTTTGTTTCAAAGATGTAAGATGAGCAAAAGAGTTGTGCGTTAACTTTATTGTTTGCACTTTCTTTTAAAAACAAAACAAAAACACCACCACCACCAACGGTGCCTTGACTAAAGGGGGGCTTGTGAATATTTTGATGCTGTTCTTATAATTCTTGCCCCACATGAAATACCTCATTCTTTTGCAGTTGTTTTTTCATTGTTTTCAAAGATGTGAGATGATGAACAAAATAGTTGGATGTTAGAATCACTGTTTTGCACATTATTGTTATTATTATTATTATTATTATTATTTTGAAAAGCTAATGGTTCATTGTTGTCGGCCTTATGTTAAGGATGGTTATTGTGCTAATATGCTGCTTGCTTCAGCAATAAAAAGGATTTGAAATTAATTTTCTGCCTGTAATTTACATCTTTGTAGAAGTCTGAAAGGCTCAAAAGCAGCCATTTGTTCTAGATATATGTATATATGAAAAAAAATAAAGTATATATACAGTATATTACCTAAATCAACACAATTTTAAAATTTAATTTAAAAAATCTGCCGATTAATCGGTTATCTGATTTTTTTTCCCCTCCAATAATCGTCATCGGCTTCAAAAAAATCCATATCGGTGGGGCCCTACTTCATACACGCGCGCACACAAAGCTCTTCTTATAAGCAACGCTTCTATTATCCCCATCTCTTTGAACTTGATTCACGTTCATAACACATCTTCAGTGACATGTGGAAAAGGTTTGCTACAAGGCACAAAATGGATTGGGCTAATTCTGATTCAAGGAATTGAGTGAGCTGTGTTAAGGATGTTAAGCATTAAAGAGTTGTCTTTTTCATGGGATTATCTGCGAAGGAGGAAGTCGGTATTCACGCAGAGCAGACTGGCAAGGCAAGATCAGCTTCCATCCAAGTAGAACACTTCTTCAGGCATGCAAAACATGCAGACTTAAGTCACCTAATCCCTTTCAATATCAGCAAGGATGTCAATATCCTGACATGAATGGATAGGATATGACAGTTTGCAGGCTTACTGTTGATTCTGATCACAGTGTCTGCAGTGGGTGCTGACGGGATGCTATTATTAGCCACTTCTCTGATAAAACTGTTACTGTAGATCCACTGACACCAGTGACAAAACATAAAACCATTTGGGGAATCCCATCCAGTCTAATAATGTCAGCAAGAGGGTGTGTTTCATCCTTTGCATTCTAACATTTTGGCATTTATGGGGGCTGCAGACGTCGAAGCAAATAATTGGACACACAGTCAAGCCCGTCTCAGACAGTAAACAAAGACCAGAGCTCACTTTGGTGCCCGAGTTCAAATGAGACTGTAACTGTGGATCATAACACAGCTTTTCTGGCGTTTGGCGGAAACGCTGCTCTGTCAGCGTGACCAAGCAAGACTGTCCGAGTCCAGCTATCCATGACTGTTTCAGAGAGCTATGAGAACAATCACTTCCCAGAGCAAGTGGGTTTAGGCAAATGGTTGACAGTTACCATTCAGATGTGGAAAATGGCATTGTTTTGCTTCTTTATGGTGCTGACAAGCGTTTGAAACCGTGCACATAATGTATTGCAAATGTCTTCAATGTTGAAAGCAACATATTTCACGACGTTCTTATTATATCCTATCAATACTTGCTGCAGCAGCAGCAGTCCAGTTTCTTCACCAAACTCATTAAAGTTTCATTGTCTCTCCTCTCATGTTACCTGATGCCATTGGCCATTTGGAGGTTTTGAATTTTCGTATATGAGAAATGTGGAACATTGAAGATGTGGATATGGAATGTTTGCAATCCATAACCGCATCCTCCATTTTGTCACCAACAAACATGGAGCAGGAGACCCTGGGCTACAAGGTTGTGTACAATTCAGTGTCTAAAATTAGATCTGAATGATGGAAGAGGAGGTCCAGGAACCTGTAAAGTCTCATCTTTACCTGCAATACATCTTTCACATAGGTATTATCGATAAAAACATGCTACATTTTTTTTTGGGGGGGGGGGGGGCAAAAAATGTTCATGAATGAAACCGAGGACCCTTTGATCCAGTCCTGTGACATCAAACCTAAAGTCTGGAAACTCTTCCAACCACAGGATCGCTTGGGCAGATAATCGCTTCCTGTCAGCCTTGAATTTGAAAGCCTCCACCCCGCTTGTCAGGAGATGTAAATCACACCCTGAATCAGCCTGATTATCCTCTAGTCTGGGGCTGGGGCTAAAGCTTAATCTGTCTCATCAGACTTTCCAATTTTTTGAGTCTGTTACAGAATGGTTGCATCTGAATCAAATAGCTAGTTGAGTTTTTTATTGTTTCACATACAGTTATATAAGAAGACAGCTGTTGGAGGCTGCAGCCACCGCATGGGTTGGAAGCTTGTCGGTAGCAAAGAAGTGCAGTTGTATTTTCATGGATCTGCAGATGGAAATGTACTTGTGTGCCTTTTTTTTGGGTTGTGTTGTGGCTCCAATCTGATTCTTTTTGATGTAAAGTTGTGGATATGTTTTACCACATTCTAATATAAAGTCAACAGTCAAACACATTTTCCATGCTGGTTAAAAAAAATAAATAAAAAAAAATTACCCAAACAGACACTAAATTAGAGCAAGACTCTGAATTGATTTATGAAAATCCCAGGCTTAGGTCGTTAATCTACAGTTTTTATGAACACAGGCATCACTTAGAACAACATTTGGATGAGATGCTGAGTCTGTATAAAACAAATGTTACAGAAAAAATAGTGCGGTGTTTTTAATGTGCGTGAGATTTATTGTAAGGATGGATGGATGCTAAATGTTGGGGAAAGCATTTTTTTCCCACCCGAGTAAATTCACCGGTAGCCATTAATGATGTGCTAAACTCCCACACTTACCAAAAATCAAATCCCATCAAGTAAAATGTTGAAAATGTTGTCTGGTACAACTTTTGCATTCGTTCCATTAATGGGAATTGAAAAAATCGGAGATTGTTCCAGTCAAGGTGCCCATTAATACAGCCAGTCCCTTGTTTACTTCCAATTAATTTACTCTGTATTGGTTCGGGGATGAGTGCGGCATAAATTATGTGTTACAAAAATTGTGCATTGCACTGTGAATGTGGGTGGCATTCAGAAGTTGCTTTTTAAAGCAAACTCATTCTCTTGCACGCTGTGTCTCGTATACTCCTGATTATTTATGTGGTTCTGGAAAATGTGCTGAGAGTGGCAGAGGGTATAAATAGCAGTACGGACATCATCACAAGCTTCAGCTGAATAAAAAAAAAAGGGGGGGGGGGAAGAGCTTTACTAGCAGAGCATCAGATCATGAGCAAGAGACAGTCCTCCCCTGACTCATCAAGAACAGAGGGAAACTCTGATCCCTCACACGCTCGTTGTCGGCATGTCGGAGGCTCGTCGGTAACCCCGCTGACCCCTGTGGCCACTGGTGCACTACTTTGTTGTGCTTATTGCATAATTATTCAAAGGAGCTGACTGAGTGCATTATTCTCTTATGGCTTTCCCCTTCATTGACTGACTTATACATGTGGGGCAGAGTTTAAGGAAACAGACTTGCAAATGTCTGTGTTTTTTTTTCCTAAATGATAATGAAAAAAAAATGGCCACGTAACCGGAGTAATTATTAGAGCGTATATTATTTGATGTGATTCTTGCGGGCAACTTGTATTATTGCTCAGTGTCGCCATGGTCACTGTTTACACAACAACGCGCTTTTGTTCCCTAATGGAAGACTCGCACAGTCCCAGTCATGGTAAACAATGTAAAACATCAGCGCAATCAATTCCTCATCATTTGTACACCTCCACAGTCACCATTATCTGTGTGTACTCGTGTGTTCAAGCCCTCTGCAGCTCAGCCCCCAGTCCGCGCCTCGGCCCACCTCAGGTTGTTCCCTTTGTCTGGAGCTCTCTCATCTCTAGGGGTCACACTGGCCGCCCTCGAGGTACTGGTAATGGTCAGCGTGCCAACTGTGTGGGCATGCTAAGAGAACCATATGCTGTCTGTTAAATTACACACAGCGGTGGGAGCAGCTGAAAATGATAACATGCTTAACATGCGCAACGGAGACGACGCTGCAGTTGAGCTCCAAAGCAGGCGGCTTATTAGAGCAGGTATTTCTCACATCCCCTCCTTTCTCGCAACGTGGCGTCTTTTTTTATATTCCGTCCACGGAATAAGAGGATGATTAAACAGGAAGAATAACAAGCCTCGCTTAGGCTTTATAGGCTTGCCTCTTGCCACTATTTGTATTTTCTCCCACTGGCTCAAGATCAAATATGTTTCTTTATTTGTTTTTGTTTTTTTTATTTTTTTATTGAGGGGCTTTATAATAGCAATGTGGGTCCTGGCCTAAAATGTTTATTTTAGCCTTGTGGCAAGCCAGGCAGAGTAATAGAGAAATGGATGTGCTGTGTGCCTTGCGTTTTCACACATGGTTTATACACCGCTATCGAAAGGCCCTTTAGCAGGTTCTTTTTCTTCTTTTTTTTCCCCCCTCCACTCTTCATTAGGAATTCTGGAGGGTGTTTCGGCTGAGAGGCGATAATGTTTCTATGAGCATCTCTGGCCTCACACACCAAGAATAACAGGTACTGCAAAATACAGATATGTTTTAAGTTATATGGAGCAGTTTTAGCTCACTTAAATGCCCGCTTGCAAAATAGTGCAAAGAAAAGAATATCAAAGGCAAAATCCATATCAATTTGGTGGATATGGAAACACATAATCAAAGCTGACAGTTCTCCGAGTGTCTGCATCACACTGTGTACTGAAGCTTTGAGGTCCCGAAACAGTGAACAAATAGTTGTTTGTCCTTGAGGATGGCTGCAGATGAGAAGCCTGGGATGCTACCAGTGCTTCAGAAAAGGAATCAGGAGAAAGTGAACAGACCTGACAGCTGCAGTTTTACCATCAAATGAGTCATCAATCATGCAGGAATCCTCAGTTATACATCTCATATTTTGCTATAAATGCGACTCTGTCTCCAGGTTGTTCAATTGACTGAAAAATCCATTAGCAGCCATATATGCATTCCTTGATCATTTCTCTCAACAGCCAAGATTTAAGGCTTTTCTTTGACATGTTTTTGTCACATATGATATGCTGCATATGGTAGGTGCCACATGGAAACAGCTGGTCAGACCAACGGTTGAATAGAATATGTGATCTGAACAATTCCTGCTGGCCTGAGGAAAATTATAATGAACACTTTTTATGACCTGCACAGCCAGAATGGATCTATCAATAGTTAAAATAGCTGACTGACTGATTGTAATTTATAGTGGTTAATTACTTGGTGATACATGTCTTAAATGTACCAGTTGTGCAATAGGAGCTGCAGCTCCTCTGTTCCAATGATCTTGTAGCACAAAAGAAAGACATGACTGAAGGCGGTGTGCGAGCTCAATGACATTTGATCTCTGGAGGATGTTTTGAAGCAAAACATGTTTTTGAGAATGCAGCCATTCCCCATTCGACTGAAATAAAAAATCACACACTCTTAAAAAACAGTGTTTTTAATCACAAAAAATAACAATAATTGTAGAGTAAACAATCCTCTCAGGGATTCAGCTGTTTTGTTACTGGTGTACAAAGTCTGTGTTTGTGTGTGCGTGTGTGTGTGTGTGTGTGTGCGCTTGCAGAGGCTGTGTTTGATGTGTCTGTGTGGGAGTTTGACGAGTAGATGAAGGAGCAGTTAGCTGGCAGTCACAATATGTAAGATTACAGCTAAAGCATGAGCGTGAATAGCTCTGGTGATATTTGCAGTGGGAGAGCGAGAGAGTGTGTGTGTGTGTGTGTGTGTGTGCGTGCCTAGTGTGTATTAATCAATTCCTCACTCGTGCATGCTTCAGAGGACATGAACATAAGATGAACGTCACAGTCAAGTGCTTCATGCGTGAAATTGTGCTTCCCACATCACTCCAAGTCAGCGGCCACTGGGTGTGACGTACCGACACTTTGAGAATAAAGGAATTAAGTTGTATTTAGAATGTGACAGTGGATTTCACAGAGAGCTTGATACTGGACCTGAATGGACCCTCGGCCCCACAAAGCTGATAAGAATTCCCCTTTTGAATCTAATAGATGGATACTGGCAAAGCTTTGAAGGTTGCCCTCAATGTCAGGGTCTTTTGTTCAGAACCACCTTGTTTACGCTTCGGGGTGAGAGTTTGGGTTGGTAAATATGTCTTGCCTGGACAAACACCCTGTATTGCTGTGGCTGCGGCTGATAAAAAGGCCTATTGAGCTCCTAATCAAGATTGTTGCTTTAGCAATTAAATCTGACAATAAAGAATCACAGCTATTCCTCCATTGTCATTATTCCTTAAAGAGAAAAAGTGCACCCTTTTTCTTCATCTGCAAATGCTTCAATTAACTGTGATGGATCCACCGGCTGCTCTTAGTTCTGCACTGGGGGCGCGGTAAAGAAATTGCATCTACTTCAAAATGTTTTCACTTGAAATGAGTTCCATGATGTTTGTTTGTCTCCTATGAAAGACAATTTAAGTCTCTTTGTTTGTTTTATCCTGATCCTGTGGAGTTTCTTTTCCATGCGCAGGTGTACAAGAAACCACACTGCGCCAGACCAGCTTTAATGTATTCTTACAAATAGCTGAATCCTCGAAAGCTGGATTCACCATAAAAAATACAGACAAGTCAAAGAATTTTAATGCAATGTTTTAAAGAGGATTTTCAAACGGGGCGACACGGTGGTGCAGTGGTCAGCACTGTCACCACACAGCAAGAAGGTTCTGGGTTCCAGCCCCGGTTGGAGCGCGGGGTCTTTCTGTGTAAAGTCTGCATGTTCTCCCTGTTCCTGCGTGGGTTCTCTCTGGTACTCCAGCTTCCTCCACAGTCCAAAGACATCAAGAGGGGACCAGGTTAATCCAGACTCTAAATTGACCGTAGGTGTGACTGTGAGTGTGAATGGTTGTCTGTCTCTATGTGTTGGTCCTGCGATGGACTGGTGACCTGTCCAGGGTGAACCCCGCCTCTCGCCTGAAGGCTGCTGGGATAGGCTCCACCCCCCATGAACCTTAACAGGATAAGGAGTAGAAATGGATTTTCAAACCTGGAAAAGTTTTGGAATAATACATCAAGTCATGGAAATTTGCTTCACAAATACCTGTATTGGAGTATATGGGGTACAGTTAAGTTTAATGGGTGAACATCCATGTTGTTTAATCTCAGTCTTTAGAAAGGCTCATTTGGTAATTTGTCATCAGTTTTAGTCAAATATTCTGTCTTAAAGAGAAGTTTTTTTTGTATTGTTTATGTGTTTGCAGCCTTTTGTGACGGCAAGATAATTTATAACCATAGACAAGTGCCTCCGAGGTAGATCGTATCTCATCCTCCATGATATTACAAATGCTCCTCATGATAAGAAATTGTCATAGTGCGCTGCCGTTGTATTTGCACTATAAACATTATTTGTACTTTTACAGAAGAAAAGTTTAGTTTTTTACATTTGCATTTGTCTATCCTGGGGTTAGATTATGACTCCAGTGAGTGTTGCTGTTTGCATTTTCTCAGGAATTTTGATTTGTGAGTCAAGCTGTTAATTAAATGCTTTTCTTAGACGACTTAATTGGTATTCAGGATGGCAAATGAGTGATTAAAGTCAGCCTTGCAAATCAGACAGTAAGTTTCTCTGTGCTTTCAGCATGTCGTGATATCACGATGAGAACTTTTTTGTTCACGGTCCATAGTTCATATACAGTAATGACAGTTATCAGAGGTATTGCTGGTAGTGATGAACCTGCAGAACGTTCTCACTGACTGCAGCTCATCTCACTGCTTCAGGGGATATCATCTCATTTTAGTTGTACAGCCTGCAGCTCCGCTGCTTCTCGTTTTCACAGCAACTGCAGGCAGATCTAAAAAAACTAGAGGTGTTAATCTCTACTGGCTGCATGATTCAATTCTCCTGTCATCCGCTCCCGTTAGAGGTCGCCGCGGCCAATCGATGGTTTCCATCTCATCCTGTCATCCGCATTTTCTCCTGTCACATCTGCATATCCTCCTCCAGCGCTTCCATGAAGCTGCTCTTTGGTTTTCCTCTCTTCCCAGCATCTTCATCTTCACCACCATCTCTCCTCTGCCCTTGTCCAAACTTTCTCAGTTTTGCTTCTTTTGCTCTGTCTCTGAACTGTCCGATGTGAGTTGTTCAATCCATTTTCTACCGCTTAGCTGTTTAGGGTCGCAGGGGGGACTGGAGCCTATCCCAGGAGCTTTTGGGCAAGAAGTGGTGTTCACCCTGGACGGGTCACCAGTAGGGCTGCAACTAACGACTATTTTAATAGTCGACTAGTCACCGACTATTGAAACGATTAGTCGACTAATCGGGTAATTATGAATTTTTTCTTAAATTTAGCATGAAGTTGATTTAATTATGTGGCAAACGATAATAAACACAAGAAAGATGGTTACAATGAAAAATACATCTTTTATTGAACATACTGCAGATTTGTACAAAAATTAAATAAAAATGTCAACGCTCAAGCTCTCTGTATCCAGGCCAAAATGCTCCCAAACTCTAGAAGTCTTGGTGCGCGTACCTGATGTTGACGCTGCCATTTCTGTGTGTGACCACTCAGCGACAGAGACGCTACTGCGCATGAGCGACTCTCGGCAGAGATTATAATCAATTGAGATGCGTCACTCTGTTGGAAAAACGCGTCTGGCGACAATAGTCGACAATGGAATTCATTGTCGACTATTTCTATTATCGATTTTTGCCGACAACGTCGACTAATCGTTGCAGCCCTAGTCACCAGTCCATCCAAGGGCCAACACATAGAGACAGACAACCGTTCACACTCACAGTCACACCTACAGTCAATTTAGAGTATCAATCAGCCTCGTCCCCTCTTGATGTCTTTGGACTGTGGGAGGAAGCTGGAGTACCAGAGAGAACCCACACAGGAACAGGGAGAACATGCAGACTTCACACAGAAAGCCAGTACCAGGGCTCAAACCCGGAACCTTCTTGGTGCGAGGCGACAGTAGTAACCACTGCACCACCGTGCCCTGTGAGGTATTCCTCTCAGTCCTGATCCTGTCCATGTTTGGATTCTGCGAATCTCCACCTCCTCCTCATGACTCACTTAGAAACTTTAAAAGTTCAACTCAGCTCTTGCTGCTACTGGACATCCCAGCTATCTTTTGATATTTGTAACTTTTAAATAAAAAAAAACCTCAACCAAAAGGAAGTTGTGGGAGAATTGAGGTCGAAAGACAAGAGGCTGTAGTGATGAGTTGTAAGAGCGGGTAGCTGCTTGCATCATGTGGTTCCAGGTACGAGTGTGCATGAGGAGGAGCTGCAGAATTTGATGGGGAAAAAAAGTTGTATTGCAATTACATCATAATAAACAAATGGTACAATAATCTTTGGTTATTCAGCAAACTGCACTTGAATTACTAATCATTTGGAAATCTGTGTTTCGAGTCTAGTTTCTTAATAAAATAAGTGGTAATATTAATACATGTTTTTACAAAATCAAGGCCATTTCTGCAGCATTTGTTCAGCACTTTCAAAATGATAATTGCAGGGTTTTTCTTGTTTTTGTTTTTGTTTTTTTTCCCCAGTTCACATTCCACTAGCATGAAAGCAATAAAGCAACAGTGAGAAGAGCGGAAGAGCAAAAACCAGCAACTCATTTAAGGTTTCAGGCTTGAATTGTTTATCTATTGATCAACATATAAATAAAGATTAAAAAAGAAGGCATGTACTGAAATCAATATATGAACGTATTCTGATTTAAACAGTCGTTAAACTTAAAAACAGTTTCGTTAAACTGTTTTTAACCTTGTACGGTGACCTTGAGTGTCCTGAAAGGCGCCTTAAATAAAATGTATTATTATTACTATTATTATTATTATTATTATTAAACTTAACCGCGTGCATGGAACAGAGAATGTAACACCTTCCACCCTTTCTGCTGTCACTCCCAGTGATGTATTTGTCGAGTACTTATATGATGCGCAAAGTTCATTAGTTGTCCTCCTACATTAAATCACATTTGATCGCCTACATTGCAGTTAATGACTACAGCACAGGGATTTTTTCATACAAAACACTCAAAAATGAATTTTCTATCACATTTGCCTTGAGACAGCAGAACAATGAATACAGGAAAAACAACTTAAAATTGTCACTCGCTCTTTAAAAATTGGAAATACAACAATGTGCCTTTTCATAGGATGATATGCACCAGTAAGGACAAATTACACTGTAGGTGTCACACCACTTAAAGTCATTCACCTGTAAAACCTGTTATATATTCTGGCCTTTTAGCTTGACGGCAGTAAATGTTTATTGGCAGTGTGAAATTTTGGTTCGCAAATTTGACACAGAGCAGCAAAATCAGTACAGCTGTCACTAACGAACTAAGAAGGTGGGAGTAGTTAAAAGTAATGACCTGTGATAGATTGTCTGTGTACCAGCCGTGGAACTTTATGGTCAGTGTGAAAGGAGAAATATATTTTGACATTTTATCCGCTTCCCATTGACATATATTAGAAAACATATCCGAATCTATTGGCTTCATTCAGCTTTCGAGGAGATGCTTAGACATAATGAGACAAAGGAATTTCTTACTGAGGTGAAAACATGTGCAGTACAATACGTGATATGGTAAGCCGTCGGAATTCATGGAAAGCATTAGTTTCTTTTTTCCCTAAAAACACTAATAAGAAAAACTGTAAATGAAAGAAGACTGCGAGCTGGTGCTCCAGTAGCCATCCAGGTTAATTATTATGTCGGCTAAATACAAATATTAGTTATGCATATAAAGCTGGTAATCATCTTTAGAGAAGGCAGGAGGTAAATTGGTATTTCTGTTTGAATTTCTTCTGTTTTAAGTTTCATCTTGCAAGAGCCTCTGGGTGAAAAATGAATCTTCCACAGAAATATCAAATCAACTGGATTGAGTCTGAGATGGAAGATCAAAGATTGAACTATAAATTGAAGCTTTTTATGATTCTGACATGACTACAACTGCTGCCGTACGGCCCTGATATTATTTGCGATTGCATATTAAGGTGTGACCGTTTATTTCTCTCTGCAGACTGCTTTGAAGTGAACCCATTGAGGAGCATCCACAGCGACACGCTATTCTGGTGAGTCCCCAAATTAAATTAAAATCCTTTTCTGATTAACATAATGTACCTCCACATATACTGGCTATGCTGAAGATACAATGTCATGGGGCAAAAGCTTTGATGCCAATAAAAAAACGATCCTCTCCTCTCGATCTATCGACTGCTGCCTTTTTTCACAACAGGGTCAGAATGTTTGACACGGCATGCATGCATGATCTCATTGCACGGAGTCAAACCCTACAGTTCTATCCATTTTCTGTCCACTCCCCTCACATTCTTCACTTGAACGACTGCAGAGAAGAAGACGGCACAAACACAACATCTCGTTCTTTTCCTCACCTCTCTGTCACATGCAGAATGAACTGCATGTTCACATACAGAAAGAGAGAGAGAGACGGGCGGAAAGAGAGGGGTGAGGAGGGGAGCTTCCGCAGAGTGACACTGTTAGCTATCCTCTCACATAGGCAGGGCTGGACTGGCGCCACGGCTGTTTGCCTCATAGCCTGTGCAAAGGGAGTCGGCTCCATTATCAAAGCTGCTGCTTCGCCACCCTGCAGCAAAGCCAGCCTCCTCTGCTCCTGCAGATTTAATTTCTTATCTCAACAGGGAAAACAGCTCGTCTGATGAACAGGAGAAAACACTCTGGGCTGCCGTTAACGCAGATCCAGAATACATACAGTAGATGTCTGATAAACTCGTGAATGTGCACAGGGCTGATATTCAAATAGATATACAAGGGAATTCACTTTATATGGTAAATAATGATTCAAAGAAGGGAAGCTCTTGTCACCATTAATCCAGAGCTGAAGCCATTATTTACAGAGCTGCCATCAAGGACATATCACAAGTCCTTGTTACTGTTTGCAGATGGATAAATATATTTTCTGCTGACCTGCTGTCAAGTCTAACCTGGTATTAACTGCTGGCCTGAGTGTTACTCGTGTTACAGCAGCACATCGTAACCCCTCGGAGGAGATGGCTAGAAGTATCTCTTGTGATTAAACATCATTTCTGTTTGCTTTACAATTAAGAAATGTTATCGTTCTTTTTTACCTCCGTTTTCTCAAACCTCTGATTTTGTAATGGCACACAAGACGTGTTGCAGCTTTTCAAGCTCTTTGCTAATAGCGTCATCAATGTTGTGAGAAGCCATTACTGTGTGTCAGCTTTTCAGGCTCAAGTTATTAAAACGATACTTCATCCAAAATGTGTTTTTTTTTTTTTTTTAATTTAGCCTATCAGTTACTCACAAATAGCTGTCTTGTGCCAAGAGGATGATTTCTCATCCATTCATCCACTTTCTATACTGCTTATCCATTAAGGGTCGCGGGGGTGCTGGAGCCTATCCCAGCTGACACTGGGCGAGAGGCAGGGTTCACCCTGGATGGGTCACCAATCCATCGCAGGGCCACAAGAGGATTTCTCACAATTGTCAAATCCCTGTGACTCCAAAAAAGGCAGAAAGTGCTAACCACGTAGATTTAGCTTGGAGCTCATGGTGCCACATAGCCACCAAGTATGAACGACAGAACTCTCCAGCTCACTGTCCATCACGATCCCTGTCTTCTCTATCCAACTGTATTCTCAGTGATCCACCAACTCTTTGACAAGCTAGCCAAAACACTTCCGGTTTCTCGCTTGTTCGCAGTAGTGCTGGAAGGGCTCTAGTTAGTTAGTTAGTTAGTTAGTTAACTCATATCGATTTGTTCGGACTTGAGAGGTAAAATACACTCTTTGAGATAAGAATCACTTTGAATGAATGAAAGGGGGGTTGTGTAATGGGGTGCACCCTGGCTAAACAGGTTGTCGTGTTTCATAGGAATCACCAGGTAAAGCTACCCTTACCGGTGAGGCTAATTCGTTCTTCTTGACTCCAAGGGCCTAACAAGAATGTTATTTAAAGAGCTTTTTCTCTTGAAGCACTTTTGCAAATATTAAATGTATCCATAATAAATGCAACCAGGCCTGTAGGAAAATCAATTTATAATGCAACAATACTTGAAGTATATTTTTGCTTTTGCAGGAATTTACTGTGATAGTATTACATAGACACAAGTTGCTGAAGAAAAGCTGACAGCTATTCCATCTTAAGATTGTCAAAAGATTTCAGCCAGTATAAAAGTTTTGAAGCAGATTTGATGTTGAGCCAGCGGACCAGACTTGTATGCCAAAATTTAACCAGAAAATATTTGCACCATAGACCAAGACGAGGCTGGTCTTTGGTCAATGGCGTTATGTGCTAAGGGCTATTTAAAGAACACCTCAATCAGAGGAGTAGACGGTGATACTGAAGCCCTCAAATTTGTGGAAAAATTGGCCACCGCCTCCTCCCAGGCCCGCCTCACCTCTGAAGGCTCGGGCCGGTGCCTGCTGCTCCTGTACATGAAAATGAGATGTGACTGCGCACCTTCACCACTCGCACAAGGGAGTCAGTTTCTGTGGATGAGAAATGACTACTTCTCCCAAGTTGAAATGCGTGCACCACTAAAACGGCAATATGCCAAATCCTGGCGCAACCTGGGGTTTAAAGTAGCCCCGTCTTAGCATAAGCTTTTCTACTCTATATTTTACTTTCAGCTGGACCCTAATTTACAAAATGATCACGCTGGAGTTACCTAAAACTTGTTACTGGGGAAATATGACATGAGACTGAGATCATTTTCTCTTCCCTGCAGTTAAACATCTTTTTGAAACCACTGGAATCAACCCCTGCTGGCCATTAGAGAGAATGCAGGTTTAAGGTAATTCTCTTTTACAATCTCTCTCATCAACCCACACAGTCACAGTTGAGTATCTTCGAAGACAGGGTTTCAGATGGTTGGACTCAAGGACACTGATTGTTCAGTCTTCTGTATCTGTCTTGAGGGCTGCACAGCACAGCAGAATTTAGCCTCAAGTTATTTTTTGAACTGCTTCGACTAGAAAATAATCATATATATATATATATATTAATGACAACAAAATTTAAAAATAATAAGCACCCTTGCTTTTCGTTTAGTGTTTGCTTTCCAAATTATGAATAGAGTTATTACTGAAGTCATGTTTTCAGTGGCTTTTGTCTGTAAATTGTTGAAGAGGAAACTGTGGAAACTGGACTCAACACGTTGAAATCTTCTCTAAAAGTTGCACGTTTGACCAGTTGGAGGATACGAAGAAGCTTAATGTAAGTCACAGTGGCACCTAGTGGTTACAGGAAGTAATCCTGAGGTAACAAAAAAGTGATTCACATCACAGTTGCACTGTGTTGTCTTTACGAGATGTACACCAACATGGTACAGGTTCTCTAGCACCACCTTGGGGACACAGGAAGTGACATTTGCATCGCAGTTCACTTACAACTCTTACACTTAAATATCGTCAGCCTTCACCTCACCTGTGTTCTACACAGCGTAGATTTTCAAGTTTCAGGTACATTTTGGAGTGGGTTTTTTTTGTTTTGGTTTTTTAAACTGAACATAAAAGTTAAGTGTGGTCTTGAGATGATTAATTTCCATGTTGCGTTTGCGGAGGTGACTGTGGTCTCAGGAACCCGGTGCAGGAAATGAGAACGGCACCTTTGGCATCATGTAACAAGTGAGGGTCTAGAGAAATTGTGTTCATTAGTTTTCTCAGTAAAAGCTTCCTTTCCCCCACGCAGACAGACGAGAGCGATAACGCTGAGCTGTGGCAGCTTCATTATTGTCCAATAGTAATGCTCATGTATTTGTTGTTCTTCCCGCTAATGTGTCAGAGTTTATGGAGTTTTTGTGAAATCGGAAAGCTGAGAACACTGCAAATGTTCGATATACAAAGAGAGCAATGGCGATATCATGAGAGCTCTTCCTTTTTTTTTTTTTTTTTGTCAAAACAAGAAAGATTATTAATAATTCCTCCTAATTAGAAGTCTTGCAAAAACAAACCAAAACAAAAAAAAAAACTTGCACTGATAATTGTGTTGACAAGTATGGAAAACATCATTTCCTCTGCTCATCCTACAAAGATGGAAGAAAAAAAATGGCTTTGTTGTAGACAGAAGCAGTTGTCAGTTCAGCAGTCAGAACAAATCAGGGTTAAGTTTGAGAGTCTGATGAGCAGAGATGCTCCCGAGTGCCACCGACAGCCACAATGTGAGCCCAGTTCAATCACTGTTCATCCTCTACTGGAAAATTACAGCTTGACAAGTAATCAAGTCACTACAGAACCCTGGGCGGAGAAACAAATGTATGTATTTTGGCCACAAAGGAATTAAAATAGGGAACAAGTTATATCCATAGGCCACCATTTTCAACGGCCACCATTCCATTTCACTACTCTGGAAGTCTTTTGGTAAATAAATGAATAGATATATAATTTAATTAATGCTGATGATTCATTTGGATGCTTTCAATTAAAACATTTCTGTTTCCCTTAAGTTTGATTAGGTTTCCATAAGGATTAACCCTGGATACCAAACCATCCAGTG
This sequence comes from Aulostomus chinensis, assembly GCF_037954235.1. Lineage (NCBI taxonomy): Eukaryota > Metazoa > Chordata > Actinopteri > Syngnathiformes > Aulostomidae > Aulostomus > Aulostomus chinensis. Next base: position 26,107,443 of record NC_141329.1, read on the forward strand.
TTTGTTATGTAAAATATTAATCATGACAATTATGCTTGATTAATTTCAATATCAACCAGCCCTGAGCGACGTGTCTTGGAAGTGACTGATAATTACCAACAGATTTGTAAGAAATAAGGAGAAATACGCCGCGCTCAAGCTAAGGAAATGGCTTTGTGTCTGCTAATATGAATCTTGTTCATATGCAGCACGAATAAAAAAAAAAAATACGATCGAGAGCAATCTAAGATCTTGAAATTGCAGAGCTCTAACATGAACCATTTTCCTTCATGAGAGCAAAATATCAGCACACCAAAATATAGATTTTTGACTCATTTTGAAATGAGACCCTCGTCATGCAAATAGCAATCCTGATGTCTTTTGTTGGCGTGTGCTGCTCCTCTCAGGGCGCTATAATTAAACAGGAGGGGAGCTCAACCCTTCATTCTGTGTCACTTTGAGAAATGGCTGTTGCAAAACGTAGCGTGTCACAGCAATACGAGCTGAACAGCAGCTACATTTCATACACAATGGAATCCATTTTTAGGAGTGTGTGTGTCTGATTTGTGAATTAATCTTCATCAGCGTAGCAGCAGAGATGCCTGAAAATATCCAGACGTAAGCCTGTGGAAAATTTTGCACCAAGTTTTCTGTTTATCACAGACAAGTTTGACAAAACACTGTATGCAAATCGAAACCTTCAAAGCAACATGGCTTGTCACTCTGCTGTTGAAAAACTGCTTTGATCAGTTGTGCCTGTTGAAATTTCAGTGGTAGCAGCCCTATGCACACACACACACGCACACGCACACACACACACACACACAGACACGCCCAATGGGATGTCTTGAGTGAATGATGAAGCCATCTAGTAGTGATGAAGACCAGGATTATAAACAAAGCATTGGCGACCTACCCTTGTTGGAACAACGCAGAGTTTCACAATAAAGTCTGAATACTCAATGTTAAGATTTACTGATGTGTGCGTGTGTGTGTGTGTGTGTGTGTGTGTGTTTGAGATTGTGTGTGTGTGCGTGTGTGTATCAAAATGTGACAGACGTGTAATGTGTGAGATGCCACAACCTGTATTGGTGTATAGATACAAAGATTCTTCTGGAAACCAAAAGTGGCGATATAGCTTGAGTGACATTGTGTCCTTGTTGATATAAAGCGCTATTGCTTGTGGTATTAATTCCTCACTTTCAAGGATTGCATTGCGTCAGCGCCGCCTTCCATCACGGCAAATTGTTTGCTGTTTAGAAATTAAAATACATCGTTAGACGATGCATATCAACAATTTTAATCACATCGTAGACATTTAGGGCTTGGGGGAGTGCATGAGGATGTACTGGGAGACTCTGCCGTCTGCAACCGGCGGGGCTCCCATGCCCTGGGTGCCTCCGCCAATTTTAACCACATTCTAGTCATCCACCTCATCACATCTACATTCCCATGCACAACACGCACCCTGCACCATGTTGGGATGGGGGGGTAGCTGGGGCAGGGAGTGGGTCCAGTGCTGCCTCCTTTGCTAACTGCACCATTGCGGGCCTGGGGGCCTGGCCGGGGCTCTTTGGGGGTGGGGGGGGGGGGTGGTCCTCTTCCCGGCATGGTGGTTGGGCTGGGGTTGGTCACGGGCCCTGCTGCTGTACGGTGGATCGCTCGCTGGCGGTTTCACTAAGTCTGAGGTGCCCTGGACCGTATCAGCATCTATGGTGTTCTCAGCCCCTGTATGGAGGAAGATGAGAGTATGATTGTTTTGTCCGGGGGTGGCGGTCCTGGGCGTGCGTGCCTTCGGCTCAGGAGTTTATCAGACTCCTCCTATGCAGAATAAAACTGCTTCAGTACAACAAGGCACCAGGAACACTGATGCTGCTTGCCTCAGCTACTGAACAGGACAGGTAAAAAAAAAAAAAAAAAAAGACGATGGATATCAGATGGGGAGTGAGGTCATAAAATAACCAAGCCTCTAATGTTACACAATTTTCTCAAAAAAAAAGGAATATATTTTACCACGTGTGGATTCTGCGCCAGTATTTTGCCTGAGGGCACTCAGGTAGTGCAGCAGTCCTTTGTGTTGCCTACTAAGACAGGGGCCACCGGCTCAGATGGGCCCCATGTTGGCCCTGTCTGGGGGGGGGGGGGCAAGTGGGTGCAGGTTTGGCCGGGGAAGAACAGGGGATCCTCCCTCATGCTCTGCGTAGTCTACGCAGTCAATGGCACCGTGTTAAGAAGGAGGCATGAGCAGCAGAGGGCGGAGCAACGTCAGAACAGCTTGGTAGGGTGAATTTGGAAATTTGCAAATGAGGGGAAAAGGAGTGTATAAGTGGTATATAATTCAAATTTGGTTGTGGTAATTGGAGTCGTTTTTATAAAGGGCCTTTTGACCTCTGTGGTACTCAAAGCGCTTCACACTGTTTGCTCATTCACCACTTCACACACACGGGGAGGAGGCTGACATGCAAGGTGCAAAAAAAGGGTTCAGTATGGCACTGAAGGGCACTTCAGCACAGTCACCGAGGGAAAGTGAGGATCGAACCAACGACCTTTCATTGCCACGCCGCCCCACAGTGTGACATAATTTAACCTTGTGCTCCATTCAGCTGTTTTCAAAAATATTTTGAGAGCAGTGCTGCGTGACACTATAAATATTTTATATTATTTTACTCTCTGCGTGTCACCTCCCAGGTCTGCACCCGCAGCATATCCCCCTCATCTGACCACATCCTCAGCATCACTCCCATCCGTCATCATTAGAGAGCTGGACTTGCTGTCCGGTGAAAAGGTACAAGAGAGGGCAGAAAATAGAAGGTTTGGATGGACAACAGATTAAGACGGAGAGGTGAGCAAACATTCTTCTCATTCGCCGCCCACATGCGGGAAGATTTCCACAGCAGCAAAATCACGGTCTGATCCCGAAGACGAGATCCAAATAGGTCATAATCCTTTTTGATCGTTGTTAAAGACTACTGTGAAACGCAAGTCTCTGCGTCTGAGTTTATATAAGATCCAATGAATATGCGCCAATGTCACACTATTAAATTAGCATAAATTTATTAAAATATTTATAGTCTGTCTACATATATGTAGATCCTGCTCTGTCTGTGTTTCTAAAGGATTAGCAGCCACCATCTGCCTGACTCTGCCTGTTGAAAAATGAAACATTTTTAAATCTCGAGTGAGATATCACGCAGTATAGACAGGGATTAGTTCTAATAAACCTGAACATTATTTTTTTTTTAATAAAAAGGGAACATTAGAAGAGAACATTGAAGAATACATGACAGCTGCACCCTGTTTCTAAATGTCACACAGAAAATCAACATCGACACGAAACATTTTGAAGCTGCCAGCAGTAACTAATTTGATGTAACGCTGATATTTCTGTCTGTGCATTTCAGGAAAAAAAGAGTCGATTCATGATCACATTTGAACAACAACTTTTTGTAATTATTTGAATTTGCTGAAATGGATGTAGCCACAGATTTTGACATCAACCGTTTCCACCATATCGCATGATATTGATATTTATTGATGTTTCATTTATGTACACATGGAATGCCGAAATAATCTGGGTGATGAACAAAATAGACGCATCAGGAGAGAGGAAGACGCCAGCGACCTACACAACAGGCACCTGCTTGTTTAAGTAGAAAGAGATCCTGTAAAGAATGGAGGGAAATAACAAGGGACGATTCACATCCAGGAAACAAGAACATAACAAAATCTCCACAAAATCCTCAAATATCATTAGAAAACAATAATGGGAAAAACAAAAAAATACCATATATGCTTCATGAAATAACTTGAATCCATTGTGTCTAGTTAACGACAAAATTTATAAGAGATAACAGTGTCTTGCCAGCATGTTCGTTGGCATTCTGCTCTTTTATGCACACCACAAAAAGCGTGAGTAGGAAGGAGAATGCAAGTAGAAACTGTAAGTAGTTTATTACTACAGTAATTCGTAAACACTTGTCATCTGTTGAGAGCTTATTTGCAGTACGTATCTGAATAACAGCAGGAGCAGTAAATGCTCGTGTTGTATCCAGGCCAGTTAGTAAACCACTGGCCTCATCGATATGAATGAATTAGTGTGTATTTGTACATGTAAGACTGTGATCGTTCAACTCCTAAACGGCAACTAATTCTGAGCTAAATTCAATTATTTAATTGGGGTTTAGTAATCAGTACACAAATCAGAACTACAGCATTTTCAATGAATGAACTCTGGGTATTGTAGGAGAAAGAAGAGGAGGGTAACGATCCCCTGTAAACAGACAAAAAATGTGTCTCCAGGCCACAGAACTATAAATCTTTCATAAATGGAAGGGACATTTAAACCAACAGAGGCACCTGATGATTTTCTGTTGCAGAGGCAACTGGGCTTCACTTTTCTGCTTGGCAAGCTCAGCTGAAATGCTGTGGTAAATGGAGCTTGTAACTATTGACTGGTTAAGTTCAGAGGAATTTGACATGTCTTTTACCGAGGGTGGTGTGTTTCAGCAGAGAAAAGGTAAATTATTCAATATGAAGCAAGACTGTGTAAATCTGTCCGTTGGCTGGTCCACAGTCCCCTAACATTAGATATTTACAGCAACTGAATAATGACTCCTCATGCCTTTCATTTAGATCTGGGTAAGATTCACAAATTTCACAACTTCTGCCTCTCTGAAATATTGCAGAAACCTGCTGAATGAACTGGTAAAAGTTTTGTCCATTCATGGTTTATTTTACTGAAGTAAAGTTTCCTGTTGCTGGCGACCCGTCCAGGGTGAACCCCGCCTTTCGCCCGAAAGCTGCTGGGAAAGGCTCCAGGCCCCTCCCCCCGCCCCGCAACCCTTATCAGAATAAGCAGAAGAAGATGGATGGATGGATGGATGGATGGATGGAAGTTTCCCATTCAATAATATTCCTACGACGCATTTGCATATCTTACAGAATTTGCAGAATTTCTCATGCACAATCCCAAGAATGTCCAGCAGCATCGAGGATCGGTGCAACTGCCCTGCTTTATGACTGCTTTATGACAACATGCTAACATGCTCAACTAAGACCATGAACATGACCAACATTGTATCTGCATGTTAATGGAATTGTGTTAGCATGCTCATGTTAGCGTTAGTGTTATGGTTAAAGCCCTGCTTTCATCTGGTGCAACAGAGCCTGCAGCTTGCGCACCCTAACGTACTTTAATTTGCATCTTCCGAAAATGTTGTATTTGTGTCAATCGTGGCAAAAGCAACAATAAACGTGTTTAATAGTGCTGCACGCAAATGTGCCATATGCTGTAGAATTGTGCCAATGAGACAGATGTGTGTAAATGGTTCAGAGTGCACGTACAACCTCATCAACCTCAACGTAATGTGATATGAAAGAGCAAATAAATCTCACGCAGCTGAAAATTTGTTGTATAGACATGGGAAAAAAAGAATAACAGAAATCTGTGAGAGACATCATGTTCCCTTTGTTTGAAATAAACCTCCCCCCTGATTGTGCAGCACAACACAAGGAGCTATAAATTATTCAGGTGCTCCCCGATGGCTGCCCATTTACAGCCGCTCACTTGCATCTGGCTGGACGTGTTCCTCTGCCGTATTCCTCGCTGATCTGCCTGTTATAAAATGGCAGCAAAATACATGTGACCTCTGAGTAGGACTCTGCCTTCGCTGTAATGCTTAATTTATTCGTTACCCTCCGCCTGTGCTGGATATACGCCGCAAAACCCTTAATCGTTAATATGTAGAATATCAAAATGAATGTGATGGGAAGGGAATACAGAGGATTATTATAGTTATGTAAATAAACAGGTGAAGTATGGCTGCTTCCTGCATGCACAGCAAGGAAAGGGTGAGAGAGAACAGAATGCAGTGTTCATAGATAATAACAGCATTTGCTGTATTATAGCGCATGAAGGACATCTCTCTCCAGACAGCACAGCATGTCATTTTTCTCCTCTGCACTTCCCCTCATTCATGCTGATATGTGGTTTGCTGGTGGGACTGCAAAGGAAACGATGACTGAATTCACGCTGAGCAATCACATCGCCATGACTATTTGTCTATACTTTTTAAATATAGAGGTTTTTTTTTTAATTATTGGCAGTTACATGTACACGACATAGAGGAAGGAGGAAAAAAAAGACAATAAATTCCTGCAGGCGATAATGAGGCCGTCTCTGCACAGTGTGACAGTCCCTGCAGATTGTAAGGCAATAAATTAAGGATTTATGGGAGGAGATGCATGATATAAATGAAGTTAAGTGCAAGACGTCCTCTTGACTCATATTCATTTAGATTAGACTGGTGTTATCAGCATCGCCACAAGTGTCATATCTCTAATGAAACAAAAAAATAAATCTCCCTCCTACCCATGAATGTAATGTGTCGCACAATGACTAATTTAGTCATTCATGTATTCTTCGCCTGACAGTTACAACCTCGGCGTATGTGTCTACTATGCAAAGACAAACCGCGGGATGGGGAATAGGCTTTTTCTGTAATGTGAGTTGTCGATTTAAACATTCTGTGAGTGCATGTTGCCATTAAGCCAGATACAAACTGAGGTGAAGTCCTCTCCCTTTTAACGGAGACATTGCCCAAATAAATGGATCAATAAATCCCCTAATTACTTTCTCACTTTGATTGTGCCTCACCGCCTAGATTCCCTCTCCTGAATCCAGACTGTGTGTGTGTGTGCGTGTGTGTGTGTGTGTGTGCATATCTGTGAATACACTCGAGTGTGTTTTCCTGATAATCACATCTCTGAAGGTTCTCAGTCATCCAGGTCATGATTTCCTCTTGTTGATGTTTTTCCCCTCAATCGAAAGGCTTTGTAACATTTTTACCTTCAGGGTTGTTGAGGTCACTCATGCTATATTGGTCCTCCTGGTGGTCATTAGAGTCATGTGTGAGTAGTCGGGGAAACTGCCTGCAATGTTGTGGACCACTTCCCCTGTTGAGTGGCTTTTTCACTTATGACACAGAAGCACCCTCTCACTCTTCTTTCAAACAGAGACTGTGTAAAATGATGAATGTTAGCCTCTAGGTCTGAAAATTGAAGCACGTGCACCGGTGTCTTAAGTCTGCGTTATTTCTATTTTTCTAAAATGCTGAGTTACTGTCTGAAAAAGTAGTCTGCAAAAAGATGCCCAGAATTATAAAAAAAAAACAATTTTTTATCATATCCGACCACATTCGCCCAAAGATTTCAGGATTTCAATTTTGTGTCCCCTTCAATGCAGCTTGATGCTCGTTGTGTAATGATCCATCCATCCATCCATCCATTTTCTACCATTTATCCTGTTAAGGGTCGCAGAGGGGGGGGTGGGGGGTGGAGCCTATCCCAGCAGCTTTTAGGCGAGAGGCGGGGTTCACCCTTGACGGGTCACCAGTCCATCACAGGATCAACGCATATAGACAGACAACCATTCATTTAGAGTATCCAATCAGCCTCGTCCCCATTTGCAAGTCTTTGGACTGTGGGAGGAAGCCAGAGTACCGGCGAGAATCCACACAGGCACAAGGAGAACATGCAGACTCCACGCAGGAAGATCCTGTACTCAAACCAGGGCTCAAACCCGGAACCTTCTTGCTTTGAGGCCACAGTGTGTCTGCACTGCACCACCGTGCCGCCTAGTGGTGAGATATATACGATCACGCCTGCATGAGTCCTTTTGTTTTAGAAAATTAACCGGATGTAGTTTCTGTGTCCTGATTTGCTCTGAGCAGCTTGACGTCCATCACAAATGCACCGCGTCTAGGACACGCCGTGACACTCTTAAGGGAGTCATCAGCATCAGAGCAGTAGCAGCTCATATTAGAGTTGTGTGTACCTGCACCACTCTTCTGCCTCCCAAAGAAACAAGAGAGCCCCACAAAAATGCAAACTCATCACTTCCAAACGGTAGTCCAGAAACAAATGGGTGACATCATTCATGCACTGTCTCCAAGTCAGCTGTTTCCTCTACACCCCTCCCTCCCTCCCCGTTGTCATGTAGATATGAAGTATTTAAAAGGATGAATGTATTTTAAACTTCCAAAACACAGATACAAATCATTGACCTGTGTCATTTAGTTAGCAGAGTCGGTAGCAGTTTGGATTAGGCCACATTTCTCAGTCCAAACCTGGCCCGAGCCTGGGGCGGTTCAGCTCACGCAGTGAGTGTGTGCTAACGCCTCTGTCATGCATGGACGCCTGGTTATGTTTTAAAATGGGGGAGACACTTACATGGAGTATACATTACACTTACTCCTCCATTTTGTGCATTTCATTGAATCTTGCAGGGCAAAAAGGACGATGTGATGGTTGAACAACGTCGAACATGCTTGTAACACTCTCTTTCACTGTAGCGCTCGCTAACGTTTTCCTGCTACTTATTGCGAGCAGGTCCCTCCTAAAAGAACTGAGTGTGCAAAAGGAGTATTTAGAGGAATTTTTATCTTCCTTTCTGCTGTCAATCTAAATTATCCCACAGATTATTAGCTTGGGTGGAGTCTGTTCCGTACCAGGAATGCAGAAAAATCGACAGTGAATTTTCGCTTTACAGTCCGGCACACATACCTCATTGTATTACCAGTGCTCGATGTTAGTTTTTTGATATCTGTATTAAAAACAAGTTTCCTCTATATTTACGTACTGAAAAACACACGTTATTGTGAATGTCAAAAGAGAGTTTCTTTATCTCTACATCTGTGATCGACCATCAGTTGTATATTTGCCACATTGCCTCCTCATCCTAAAAAGACAGATGATGAGCAAAGATGAAGAGACTTTAGCAAAACTGGACCAAAAATAAAATATCACAGATATATATTTAAAATATCCCACTGACGTGTCAATGGTTTGACGCAACCCTGCTGTGTCCTCCTCCTGACTTGGCGGGTTCATCAAAGGGATGCGATTGGCCGCACGGTCCGTCTATCAAGCGCTGGCTTTCATCGACGCTTATTTGAGGAAAATAACGGGGGGCTGGAATCATGTCTCTGTGTAAGTCGGAACACCCACAACAAGCGTCAGCTGTGATGCCCCGGTATGAATCATTAGTCACACATCATTGACCACATTCAGATGTGCAGATGTGAAGCAGGCTGTTCCAGAGCATGACC
>NC_141329.1:26121528-26296528 GCF_037954235.1 Aulostomus chinensis
GAATAACAGTTGCTACAGTTACAGACGACCCCTCCTGTAGTTTCCCCTCACTCCGTGTCATCAGCCCTCATCTCTGAGGTTTGCCACCACAGATCTAGACATCTGGAATTGTCTCAGCACGGATCTTTGGACAGTTCACGCGCAGCACTCGGGCACCAACTTGCGAGCAGTAATTTGCCTTTGATCTGGGGGGGGGGGGGGGGGCTCCTTGAGCTCTGCAACCTCTCAGCGAGTGGAAAATCAGGTAGTGTGAAGTTGGGTGTAGAGAGTCTGTATGTGTGCTCAGCTGAGATGTGGTTTCACACCTGCGGTGGTGGAAACTTGATGCTTCTATCCAATTCTGGAGGAGAATAGAGAGCCATCACCTGTGTGATTTGGGAGAAATCGTAAATGAAATGCATTTGGTTCTACCGTCTACTGTGTGACGATCTCAGATATTATCCTTCAAGTGTATGTTCATTTGTTTGAATGTTGACTTCTATACTTGTTCACATGGGAAAGCGTTTCCTCTCGCTCAGTTTGTCCTAACGCATACCAACCTGTCACTGCTTTATGTCGCATGTGCTTTATTTTGAAGTGGTAAAAGCACATTTTGAGTCTCGGATATACTCAAGTGATGTTTTATGTTTGTCATGTTTTATAAGGAAACTTCATGATACATGACATTTGCTTTATATTTTCATATACACGTCATCAACTTCACTACTTGCTGTATTTCATGCAGGAAGACCCGCTTGACTGGATGGTGGAGGCATAAAAACATGAGCCGGTAGTTCTCGTCCCCTGGAAAAAAAATAGCGGTGATTCGGGATATGAAACGGAATTTAGAATTGGAGTGAAGGACTTGAAAGTTGTCCCCTAGTTAAACTCTGCGTCAGGCTAATGCTTGCTTGTAATGGAACTCAAGCTCATGCAGGGAAACTTGAAATATGCCTAAAATGTGATGTTTCAAGGGTGAGAGGCTCAGTGTTTGCTTTAATGAGCTGTTTGGCTTTATAAGATTCAGTGAGACGTTTTAGAACTTTTGGGTAACTTCTTCAGAAGTCTGCTGTTCGGTGGGAGCAGAGTGGATCGCTGGTGTAGCAAAGGGCGGATGTGGACAACAACAACTCGATGTAGTGTATGTGGATGGAGCTCCACAGCAAACAGTTGAATCTCTGGGCTACAGAAACATTGCTTTACTGCCTGACTGTCCAGGGAGGCACCAACTATTGTTAATAAAAGTTGCCTGCCTCATTCCTACAGCTCTAGAATGCACCAGGTCTCTCAGCAGTTCATGTACTAGTTGACATTTCTCCACAAATGTCAACGTCATACTTCAGGAAGGAAAAGTCACCAGGGTTATTCTTAAAGTAAAGGCATCCGGGTAGATATCTCAAACCCCAACAGCCTCAGTAAAGGCTGATATTTGGTTGATTTCAGCTTTTACTGGAATTTGAGGTGTCTGATCTCTATGGAAATAATGTGTCATAATCCCAACTGAAAGAAAAGTATTTTGAAAGCTTGAAATCTGATCCTAAAGAGTTTCCATATGGTTTTTACAATGTCTCTTCAACACATTCATCAAATTTCTGATCCTGGTGTGTTTAGTCTTCCACCCTTGGAACCCTGTAAATGATTACCTGAAAACCAGTCTGCATACTTGGGGGAAAAATAGTCCAAAACCCTGAATATTGAGTTACGAAGGAGCCAGTCTTTATTTGTGGATGTAAATCTGTTGTATAGAACTGAGTTTACTCTTCTCACTCTTTTAGATATTTACCCACACAAACAGGATTTCTCAGTTATGGTCTGAATCTCTGAAATAGACTCTGAGAAAGACAGCTGGGAGCCTGCAGCAGAGTAATTATCCTGACCTTTTTTTTTTCTCTCTCTCTCGCTCTCTCTGGTGAAATACTGTCCAATCACACGTGGATTTCATCTCTGTTTCCTCCGGTGGGCTGCCATAATTCTTACAGCACCATTGGATTGTTGAGTTCTAAGAGTGAACGCCAGTCCACGATGCACTCTGAAAGGGTAACACGATCAAAGAATCTGATGCTTTATTATCAGCGCATCTGAATAAAGAATTAGAATTGATTCTTCACCTCTGAAGGCTTATGTTTTCCCCCAAAACAGGATATTTTGCCTGTCAAGTACTCACAAATGGGTGTTTCGAGCTCACGTTATTGCCCTCTCCTCTGCAGTGCTTCTTTGAGAATGCAGAAAGAGACAGCCATGTATATTTAGCTTGATGCTAACTGATGGCTAACAATAGCAGAACTATCGAAAAAAACATCTGTTTACAAACTCTCAAGGGCAACATTTGGTGTGAGCCATATCTTCTTTATCAGCCCATTTGGTTAGGAATCCGCTGATGAACAACAAACAAGCCATAAAACCTCTAGTTTTCTTCTGTAACCAGCACAGTGGTTAAAGAACACATCGATTAGACCGGATGATTTGCTGTTGTCTTTAATCCGATGTTTAGGGCAGTTTTGCTGCCGTGACTTGTCAGACATTAGAGATTCATGGCTGGCTCTTTCTGCATTCACAAAGAAGTAATGAAGAGTGAGGGCTACACACATTTACCTGTTATTGAGTACTTGAAGCCAAAAACTGGCCAAAAATTTGGTTGGAGTTGGAGATTAGATTGATGCTTCGCGAGGTTATTGGACAGGTTAACAAGATTAACTGCAAACCAACAATTTGTCATTGACATTTCTTACAATAAGAGAGCCAAGAAACTGACGCGTCATGATGATGTGTTCCTTCAAATTAGTGGCCAGTACAATGCATTTCACGTGCTACTGTTAAAGATAGAGAGCTGTTTTTGTGCTGCTGCCAAAACGGAATCATCTGATGCCACAACAAATGAATACGAGCTGTCCATATTCTGTTTTGTTTTGTTTTGCATTAATAACCGACTAGGAGCACTAGAATGTGTATTTGTGCGTGTGTGCATACCTGAGCCTGCAGGTGAGAAGAGCTCAGTGGACCTTTGGAAACACAAGAACACTCCAACACAAGAAGGTATGTTTCCAATAAGCCATCAGAATTATGCCGCCGATTGCAGGGAGTCATAATAATAATTAAATTATGAAATAATGACTGGATTGGTAATGTAAATGTGTCTTTTTTTGTTTTTAACATACATATAAATCAAGCTAATACTCAGTCCTGTAAGGAATTCTCTGTTAATGATTCCTCTTTAGATCTTTACTCTAACGCTGTGCCCAGCAATCCTCATCCCTCTGTGTTATTTTTCTCTATATGTGTAACTGGAGGTTGGCAAGACAATGTAGATATCCCACTGTGGTTGGATAGCACAGTATTATAGTTAGTGGGCATGTTGCACTCGTTACATAGCTAAAAGACAACCAGCAATAAGTCATCTGTCTTTCTCTTTCAGCACTGGAACCGCAGGGAGGAACCAATGGAGCCTTGACTCCTAGCAATAAGACAGCACCCTCACCCTGCGCCCGGAGTCTCAACTCACTGGGTTTCCACGCCTTTCCCTGATCCGCATTTGTAATAAATCAAATATTAAGCTTCCCCACGGTGTGATCTTTGTTTGTGGGGGGGGGGGGGGGGGGGGGGGGAGTGGAGATTCTGTGTCCATGATTGTTGCTGTTGTGATCTGGTAGCAAGACTGCTCCTGCTGACTCGAGCCATTCATACTCCTTTGACGGAGATATTGCAGCATGCAGCACATGGAGGAAAAAGGGCAGACGAAGTGCTGTTGGTGCTGATTTAGTTGATTCCTTGCTGTAAGTAAGTGCACAATAAAAACGGCAAAGAATACATTAAATATATATGTTTAGAGGTGTATAAACACCTATAGATGTGTTTCAAGGTGCCTTTAAACTTGCTTGCCGAACAGAAATCTCTACTTTTTGGAGAGAAAATCTAAAAAAAAAAAAAAAGTTGTTCTTTTCAATGTTATTTAGTATCTTTAGTAATAGGAGACGCAGTGCATTGGTATTGAAAACAGAAATATTAATTCCTTTTATTTGCAGTAGGTAGAGACAGTCTGCTGATTTTCGTCTGTCAGGCTACTTCTTCCGAAAGCTCATGGGGAGTACACGCCATTAAGGCCCTCAGTCAGCACAGGATTTCTGAAATGGTGAAAAATGCATGTTTCTTTCGGACTTCTACTTACACTTGGCCTTCTGAAAGTGTGTTGGACAAACACTGTAAAAACAGTACCGCATGTGTTAAGAAGGAAAACTTGAATAAAACCTAACAGGAGTAGGAAGAACTTTCTTCAGCTTCCAAACTTCAGTCTTGCAAACCGCTTTTTTATTCATACCAAGTTGCCAAACAGTGAGTTTTACCCTGTTGAAGTCCCCCCCCCCCCCCCCCCCCCCCCCATTTCCGGATTACTCCATGAAATTAATCCCATAGATGTCTAGTCCACATCTTTTTGATGTTGAATTAATGTCTGGTGAAAGCTGGGATTGACTGCCATCCCTGGCAACACTGCTATGTGGCTACAGAATGATTAGTATTCAAAAGACAAATATAGCTACATCTCAAGTGGTGAGCTTCTGGAGAATTCCTGATGAGCTGATTCTGACCAATTACTGCTTCCTTCGTAAACAGGTGAGTTAGTGCTCGGGCTCCCACTTTTGTTTTGAGGAGGAGATGTTGAGAAACATACGAAGGAGAGAAACAAAGGCAGACAGCAAGATCTGTCTTCACATCAGGGCATTAACTCCACTAAATGGCAAAACAGGCAAAATTTAAACGTGTTTGTGGGAGTAACAATAAACCTCTGTGCCTCATATGTGATTGGATCTGGTCTTATTGTGCTGCTTGGTTAATTTAATTCATGTTATTTGAAAGCCAATAAGATGAATGAAATGAATTAATTTTTTTTTTTTTTTTTTTTTTTTTTTGTGATTTAGCATCCATGAAATGAGAGCCAGCGGAGGAAATCAGATAAACTCCCTGTGTTTCCTCCTTCTGACACGATGGAATGATCTTATCAGACCCCTCCTACCCTGCGCGGCCTCTTTATCCTGACTCCTATGTCGACAGAACCTTTTAACAATAAATTTTTTTTTTTTTAAATGAATCGTAAAAAAATAAACAAATACACAGCCAGCCTGGAGACATTTTGGATGGTTTCCTGAAGAGCTTTTTTTTTTTTAATAACCTGCCTTGTTGGTGATTTCTTACCTCCATAACCCTTAAAAGTGACAGCTCTGGCACAGAACACACAGTCTGATATCATTTGTAAATAGTAAATTAGCAATAAAGGAAAAAAAAAACAACAACTGTGTCTAGCCTGTATGATTCATGCTTAGTCCCCGCCCCCTGGTTATACGGACAAGTTGTTGCATTCAAATTACGCTTGTGCTCAGGGCTCAGTAAAATGTGTCTGCCCTTCCACGTTAATGGGGGAGAGGGGATAGTAAAAAAAAAAAAGGAAAAAAAAAGCTGCTTTCTCCACGTATCTGTTGACTCACAGGCCTTCTGAATCATTGATATCTGCCAAAGGATTATGCAGTAAAGGTTTTACGGCAGTGTGTTTTTCCTTTTTTTTTTAAGTATTCAATTAATTGTGCATGATTTTAACCAGCTCGAGCGGAAGCTGCATAACCCTTCTTAAAGGCTGGTATGTCACAGGATATGCTTGTCACGCTAAGCTCTGGGAATCTTCATGCTTTAATTTATCAACAGAGGACCATGTCTTTCCCGCATACTAAAAAAAAAAAGAAGAAGAAGAAAAAAAAAGAAAGAAATACTCCTGATATAAAATTGCCATGTGGAGAAACTCACTTAAATTCCACGAAATAAAATAAAATAAAACCCTTCTTATATTGCAGCAGCATAGAAAAACAAGTGCACTAAATATAAATAAGTGCATGGATTAAGATAGTATTCCTATCTGTGCCCCCTTTGCCTATAATACATGTTGATGTCGACTGCAGGCCATATGCTTCCACAGCAGCCAGTGAACTGTAAAATCACTCGGGTTTCATAAAGCTCATTTGCATTCTCGGGTTAAAGCTCAATGGGGCACGAGGGTTAGTCGTAAAACCTTCATTTAGTTTATCAAACCTGTCTCTTCTCATTACAATAGCGTAAAATGACCGAAGTGTCACTATTATTGAAATAAAGCTGTGTGCTAATAGCATTGGACACGCAGACAGTAATGCATTCACTGTTTTAAATCAATCTGAGTGATCTAAATTTGTATCATTCTTCATCACGAGCCGTTTTTACATTCCGAACCCTTGCGCCATGAATATTCAACTGAGTAGGCTCGGAATACAGCACGGCAAAAAATAATGTAGAAATAATGTTTTTGATTAATTATTTGGAGGGGGAGGGGGGGGGGGGGGGGCGGGGGTCATCAAGAACAGCTTGAGTAGAGTTCTTTTTTTACCTCTACCAAGTTTTGTCTGTTACAAACTGGAAAAGTTGTGGATGGATTTTGATTTAAAAAAGGGGGAAAATTCTGGATGGACTTCGATGTTGTGATGTAATTGCTGGAGGTGCGCTCTCTCCCGTCTCCGTCTAGTCGACCTTCTTCTTTCCTCTGTGAGTATTTACTCCTCTAAATTTCAGTGAGCAGCACCATGCAGCGTAGCGACGGTGCCAACACCTGCACGCAGCGTATTCTAAGGATTTATAGAGCCACCTGTGAGAGGAGAATTTCTGGAAGCCCGTCAGAAAGCCCTTCTTTAGCAATTAGGAAAATGTGAAATCTAATAGTGTGCAATTTGTTTGTTTTATTTAGATTTTCAATGCTGATTCATCATCATTTGCTCAGGGTTGTTGTTGTTGTTTTTATAAAAGCGGGCACAAGCTTTTTTTTTTTTTCTTTCAGTCATTTCCGAGTTCCATCTGCAGATGGAACTGGCTTAGCCGTCATGGAGATGGATCTGTTTGGCGCTTCTTTGTAAGCTTGTGCTCAACTTGAGGCCAGCAACGATTAGAAGTTCCACTCGCTGCTGTGGATAAAGTCTGAGCTGCAACTATATGTTAACGCGTCCGTCTCCATGGGAACTGAGAGAAAAGCATCCACTGATGAAGACTGCGTGATGTTAGTCAAAGCTTTACATGGTGGCCATCATGTAAGCCAAAATTCAATTTGAGTGGGAGGCAAGGGGGTCCTCAATAAAACAGAACAAGTCTGAAGAGGGTAAGGAATCCACGTTTCTTGTTGTACTCCTGGTGCTTCCTATTTAATAGTATTCAAACGTAAGCATGTTCAAAGGCAAGGAGCTTTATTATTTAGATTTACTCACTGCGATCTTTGAATGATTCATCTCTTGCCAGTTGCTTTGGATTAAACCCATATTAGGATGTTTAGTTTAGCAAGTGCTGACCTACTCTAAATTTTACAAGTTTTTGCCTGTTCACAACTCTTACACATGTCCAAGCCTTTCCCCGAAAGTATTCTAAATCATCAGGAGCCAAAATGAACCGCAGATAAAAAAAAAAAAGAAAGAAAGAAAGCGTTTTCACAAAAGCTACTGAATGCATGTGGCTTAAATATTGCATTTTAATAACTCGTGTGACTGTAGGCAATTCATTAATTCTTTCATTTTTAACGCGGTGTGAAAGTGTCGGTTAGTTATTAGATTAGCTGATCAACAGAGGAGTTCTGCAGCTAATTAGATGAACAATTTCCAATAAGGACTCAAGAAAAATAATTCCTTCATAGCTCCAGCCGCTCAAATGTTTGGCGACACTTGCTCTTTATTTAGCGTGCATATGTAACGCTAAAACTCTCCTGAGGCCTTACAGAATATTTAAAGTGTGTATCGGTGTTTGTCTGCAGCTATAACTTTTCCTTTATTCATCTTTGAGTCATAATTTGAAAATACACTGAAACGTTTTCTATTGATGTGAAATATTAAGGTAAGCATGAAAGGTCAAAATTCTTGGCTTCCTTTTATGACACATTACCTGGTTTTGGCTGTTGATTTAGCAACATAGCACGTTATATTTTATTGCGTACTTTCTTCTATTCCGTTGCTCAAAATGTTGATCAAATCATTTTGATGAGAAAAACAAACAACCAGTAATGACAATAACCCTTCCTCGAAGCTTTTGTTTCGCTTGCAGGCGCCATGCAAATACACGGGATCTGATCTGTTGTTGAGACCAGTTGATCCATGATTGGATGAAGTCAAACTGGAAATTGTGTGTGTGTGTGTGTGTGTGTGTGTGTGTGTGTGTGTGTGTGTGTGTGTGTGTGTGTGTGTGTGTGTCTTCAACCAAGAATAACCTAAGAACCAGCATTCTTCCCTGATAGAGTCTAAACATGATACGGCCAGGCTTAATTATCCCTGAGAATGTCTTTTGTGATCCCCACCTGCTCTTTTAGTTCCCGGCGTGCTCTTGATAACCTTGCCCTCTAGCAGCATCGGATTCATGAGCATTGATTAGCTGGTACACACACGCACACACACACACACACACACACACACACACACACACGCACACACACGCACACACAAACTATTCATCTCTTCTTGACCTCTAATGCCAAAGGTTGGTAGAAGCTAATAAAAAGCTAATTGCTCAATCAAAGCGCTCCAACAAGCAATTTTCCTTGAAACTATTTTGTCTCATTTCAGGTAAAGAGCTTAGTTCAGTGGAGATCAGACCAGTGGGATATTAGCGTTCATTAGAGTCTGATGGTATTTTAGATTAGCGGAAACAAATTGGGCAAAAAAAAAAAACAACAACAAAAAAAATCTGCGTGTGTCTAATAATCACCTCTGTTTTCTAGTTTTTGTACTCAGTCGCCCCGCAAAAACCTAGCCGAAGTATTTCGACACATGACGTCTACATTTAGTGACTTATCTTCAATATTTGCTCTGTTTGGGGGCATTGCTGTAATTAGGCTGTGACGGGCGACACAGCAGCAGAGAATACACGAGTACCTGTAATATTATGATTGATATGGTGCCGAATAGCACAAGTGATCCTGCGCGTGAATCAGATCATTAATCAAAATGCTGGCGTGAGGTGTAGTTACTGTAAAGCCGGGGGGAAAGAGGAACGCTCCGATGGCGTCCGGTTTCATGGATCTGCTGAGAATGAGTTTGACCTCACAGTTGTGCAGCTATCGGGCTACTTGTGCTGTTTCCTGAGCGAGCTGGGTGGCCTGAATACTTGCTGAGTCATGATGACATTGAGAATGACCTTTAATAAGTGTGTTAAGGCTGTGGCAGTTTGTCCTCGTCTGAGGTGCCGCCATGGTTCCAGTTAGAGGAAGGAGTCAGTCCCTTACAAAGAATGCTGTCAGGTAATTTTAAATTAATTAAAATCTGTAATGAAAACACCCAAATCTCTTCGCATTTCAATGGCGGAATTAACTTCTCATACCACAGAGGTCTTTGAGATTGTGCAGGTCCGTGCTGTCCTGAAGGTAAACACAGGACTTCCCATTACTGTGTCAATATCAGGGGGAATGAAGCACAGAGAAAGGTAAATATCTGCGATATGAATACAGCCACTCAAATCTCCAGTTGATTGAAGCTCTGAGGCTTGGTTTTGTCTCCCAAATGGTCAGCAAGAACTGCTTTAATGAGATGCCCAAAGGTTTCTGCAGAGCTTTGATATCTAAAAAAGAAAAATTTAATTTAAACCAGGAGTAAGTCAAGCTTGGCATTGTCTTCTAAATCTGTAATTCATAATCTCGTGTGCTTGGAGAATAACTGTTATATTCCAATCTTTAGATAACTTGATTTATCTCTCATCTTCCTTTCCTGATACTTGCTCTCGGCAAAGATTTCCAAGAAAGTCTACAACTAAATAATAACTTCAGATATCTTACTTTCTTGTTATAATACAATAATACCCCCTTTGTGTTTGCTATTCTCAAAATAAGATGTGCATGATTAAGCTGGTATTGGCGCTGTGTTAAAGTATTGCATTTATGTCCACTGAGGGAAGAAAACAGATATACAGAATATATTTGATACATCCACCACCCTCTTGGCCGCCGCCTCATCCTGTGTTTCCATCTATTTGTGTCTTTACATTGTTAATTATGCTTCATGTATATTTGCCCGATAGTTTACCGTACAGCTACAGTTACAACTCATCCAAACTCTGTTGAGAAAACAAGCATTTCAGATGTACATATTCATTCATGAACTTTGTACAAATCAGCATCATGATTCCTTATTTTATCATTATTACAATTGATTGTGCTTAAATCCTGACAGCTGTGATATTCGCCAAGCTGAGCAAACCTCGGTATACTTTGATTATTGACCCAGGCACGAACGGGATTGGTTTTCTTGACATATCTGGGGCTTCCACTTGTGTAACGTAGCAGTGACTGAAAAATCAATCATGGCCGATGATGGAAGCCCGATGCTCCTCCTGCTTCTGGGAAATACTGGTGAGGATTACTGGTGTTTATTTGTGTTTCTAGCATGAACATGAATAATCCCAAGAAACCCCACGAGCAAACAACGTTAAAGCAACACACGGTGAAAGATGTTTGGCTTGGACCCAAAACTAGTTTCAAACTAAGTAGCCTTGAATTTAAAGTACAAAACATTCTGCAAGACATCAGCCTGCTATGTCAGTGCACGCCGCGGTGATGATGGGAAACGTGACACAGGTCGGACGTAGCGAGTAGAACGAGGTTTCTACCGAGGTATCTGGGTGACACCGCTGAAGGTGTTCATGGTTCATTACCGTCACGTAGCTCTGCTGAGACTGGAAACCAGCAGAGGAGGCAACAGAAGCATTTTTATTCACATTTGATCAACCAGGACCGGATGATGGGGGGAGACTGTAAAAAGCATTATTAATTGTTAATGCATGCATAATAATTTCATTAATTTTAATAAGGCATTGCTCTTGGCTTGGATTTACTTGCCAAAAAGGATGGTCCAGGGTTATTAAGGTAACTGCTAATAACATGATTTAAGTTATAAGTTTGATGAATATAATTTTTTTTTACCATGAAAAAAATAGCTGTACAGCGGGATGACAAAATAAATTACTAATGCTTTTATTGCGGTCAATAAATAAAGTGTTTATAATTCCATTTTTTTAACACGCTATTACTTAAACTTATTAACACATGACAATGTCAAAAAGCATCTTATCGGGGATTATAATTTATTAACCAACACTCATTATTACATCATTATATGCAAGATTTATTGTAAATAAACTCAAGTTTCTATTTCAGAGACAAGAAAAAGTCCCTTTCAGTGTTTGAAAAGCAGTGGTTTACAGTCATGAATTACTTTATTAGATTGAAATTGCAATAAATATTGTAATTATTAAATTAGATTCTGTTTGCTTTTATTGGGGATTTAATCGAAGGCCATGCGAAGACACATTTTTTTATTTTGGGGCTTGTGGAACTGAACATCATGGTTTTGTCATCCTTGATCTGTGCACCTGAAAAGTGCTGGACCATTAGATAATCAATCAATCCATCAATCAATCAATCAGTGGGTCAACCGGACTGTCTAGAACACCTCACTGGAACCCCTGTTGTGATGCTTGCCTCTCACTATGGTGCATTCCCGCCATGTTGAGGTTCTTGCTTTGCTGAACAGTTGAAAGGTGCGGTGGTGAGTGTGCGTGCAGCGACTAACAGCTAGGCTGACAGCACTGAGCATCAGGCTTTTATGGATGGGCGAGCTGGTGTGTGTGTGTGTGTGTGTGTGTGTGTGTGTGTGTGTGTGTGTGTGTGTGTGTGTGTGTGTGTGTGTGTCCTAATGAAAGAGACTGAAAAAGAAACAATTTTCTTCATTCCTGTAACCTGACTGGAACATCAAGTCGCCTCTCTGTGGTTTGACAAACACGTATAACCACGCAGTGTTTACAATAAAAACAAGGGGGGGGAAAAAAACCAAAAAATGGAACAGCCGCCCCTGTTGTCACGCTGGAGTAACGAGGCTGACTGGCTCACTAAGAACTGTCTTTATGTTGCCCAAATAGGAAGGTATCATAGTGATGGATAATGACTTGACGGACTGTGTCCTTTCGTCAAAGTTGCCTGGCACTGAGGATTTTGAGAGATGAGAAATCTTTTCATGCCATTTTAGGGCCTGGAGAGAGAAAGAAGAAGAAGGAGAGGTAAAATTATGCTGCTGTGAAAGGAAAATGGAGCAGGGAAGAGCAGTGTTTGATACGGTGAAGGGGAGCCATGCTGGAGATTAAGTGACCGGCTTGTCCTGAGCTAACGCTGGACTTATCACACTGGGCCAGGTGATGGTTTCTCTCTAGGAAACAGAGATAAAACTGAAAAATCAGTGTTAGGCCATCGTGGTTAGGTGAAGGACTTCTTGTTCCAAACAAATTTACAACTTTATGGTGGTTGCTCGGTGTCACATTGGCTGTCAGACTGGCCACACGCACAAGTAGAAGGAATTAATATGCATGGCGTGATGGACTGTAAAATGACAGGGTGTGAAATGTGTGACACTTACACACTTACTTTGTTTCTCTCCTTCGTTCCTTAAACTCTAACATGGCAACACTGTCTTGAGACAGAGATGAATTGAAGAGGACTGGAATGACGTATCAAAAAGCTAAATCTTGCGTCATGAATACTTCATTGCCTGGATGACTAGCTGAAGGCGACAAGACTTAAGTCCTCCTCTGAATACAAATTGATGTACAGTAGAGCTGGATGAACCTGAGTGAAGAATTCTGTTTTTTTAATGCATGAAGGGTCTCTGCAGACAAATGCAAGGAATATGGTAATCTCTCTTGGGTTGCGTGCAGCCGAACTGCACGCAGAGTGGTGACATGTCATGTAGCTTGTTTTGAATTTTAGGGACAAGTGAGAAACTAAAGGTTTGCGACCTTGGCAGTCACCTTCCTCCAGTGTAAGCATGCAAAAACGCATGAACAAAACATTCTGCGGTGAAAAGTAGCATTTTCAAGGAATTTGCAATCTGTAATCTCATCAATCTTTATTGCATGTGTTTCTAATGCCAAGATTTAAGGTTTTAGTGGGTTTTTTGTCACCCTCTAAATCTCATCATAAGTGTGAGACTCACCCTTTCTTTGTTTTGCACAGATGAATTCCAAAGCTGTGTCAAAATATGATTAATTTTTCATTATGCTCCCCTTTACACTTTGTTCTCCTTTAGCTACAATGATGCAGTGAAATATTGATGACAGGACACACATTCATAGTCATTGTATCTCCAACTCTGTTTTTCTGGGGCCTCTCCTGCTGCCTCTGCCTCTTTCCTGTTGTCTCCTAATCACATCAGCGTTCATATTGCAGCCAAAGCTGCCAAGTGGAAGAAGGAGCAAGCTCAGTCAGGGAGATTATGACTGTGTGACTCTTCTCTTGTGTGTTGAGGAACGCTGCCTCCCTCACCGGAACACTGTCGAAGACTAGATGATGAATGAAATGTGTGAAGCTACCTCGCCTGCTGTAGTGTGTCCTAATTCTAACAAAGCGGCTAAACATGTCTCCTGTCCTCTAGGTGGTGTTCGACTGTAACCTCCGTGGGAGTCGTGTGCTTCAGCTCTGACCCTCAAAAGCCAGCAGGTCGGGATGTTGATGTGAAATCTACGATGGCAACCAGGACTTGATATCTGGTGAGTTAATTCTATTTTCCAAGTCAGTGCGTATTGACTTAGAGCAGTTGGAGCTCCACCTTTACTCAGGGCAGCTCTAACTATGCTGAAAATCTGTTTGCAGTGTTGCATCAGCAGATTGAGGATGCAGTTCTACTATGTAGATCACAGATGGTAATTCATTAAAGAAGAATACTGGGCAACTACAGGTGCAGGAGCATAATTGGGTCAAATTTGCAATTTTACCTTCTGCAGCATTTGTTTTACTCTGTTTAATCAGCCAGATGGGAGGCATTTTTCAAATCAGAAACAGCTTTAGTGGCCAAGTATGTTTAGGCATACAAGGCATTTCACTGGGTCGTGCAGTGGCTCTCACTGTACACAGCAGAATGCACAGGAAGATAAATACAGACAGGGAAAGGAAGCAGAGGAAGCTTAATTAACAGGCTTATGTAAAACTTCATATTGTTTTTGTGACCGGGGAAATAAATGTGGAGAAATCGATGTGCATGCATATGAATAACCATTGGGCCGATACATGCAGGGTGGAAAAGAGTGCCTGATTGTGCAGGACAGCAAAGAAAGTTGGGAATGATACGAAACAGACAGCACAATATGTTATTATGCATAGAGTACTGTTCCCCCCCCCCCCACCATTCCTGCTTATACATTTACATTCACATTCAAAGTTTATCTGTTCTCGTGCAATTTGCATATTAATATACATGTGAATGTTAAAAGTTTCTGGGTTTGTTTTAGAAATGAGGTGACGCGATGAAGTCAGAGGTTCTGACTGCCATCGCTGGTGTTTATATACATTTATATCAACGTAATAAATAACAAATGAGGAAAGAGGAAATGGGTCATCTCGCTCTCCATAATAATAGCAGCATAATGAAAACAAAACAAAAAAAGATTTAATTCAAAATCTATGCATTGTTAATGCTCTAAATTAATCTTGTTCGGCTTCCCTCATAGAAATATTCCATGGTGATGATAGATTTTGATGCATTGATGTTCAGCTCTTGGAGAACATTACATTCATTTATTCATCTAAAAGAATCAAATTAGATGATTTTTTTTTGCCCCCCCCCGTGTGAAACATGCGGAGGACATCGTAGGAGGTTTTATTCAAGTATTTACAGTGACTGTGGACTCTAACGATGTCCACCTGTACGAGCTGGATGTTTCTAGCCTGAAGCAAAACTAAGCACAATCCATTGTTACACATTGGGGCTTTTTGCTGTCGATATTTTTCTATCAACTCTTTCCCGTATTTTGACAACTGGACAATAAAAACCTCTGTGGCACTTACATCATCAGGCTATTCATTCAGGCGAATAATATTGAGTGCATCCCTAAACCTCACCCACTTTCCACCTCTGCACTCACTTGACTAACTTCGCCAAGTACTGCAAATGATGTCACCCATGTGTGGTACAAAAAGGTTCTATCTGGAGTGGTATTGTAATTGACTGTATCTCCAACTAACCTGAAATGGACCATAAAACAGTCCTCAAAATGCTGCGGCAGTTCATAAATGCAGTTTCATGTTTCAGTCTTACATTATAAAGCATGAAACTATTAATTAAAACCTGGTACATGAGAGGATTGAGTTAATGATCTGTGCTGCGTCTTAGGAGAGCAGTCAGCCGAGAATAATTGTGTGCATCTGAAGTGCAGTAGGTACCTGTATCCCCTTAACATCTGTCTGGTGTACTCAGAGTAGGTTCGCATCCTGAAAATGTCATCGCATTACTTCTAGGAGCTATATCCGATCCATCCCACTGCCAATAACAGTATTTACTGGCAAGCGAGGGCTTAGTTTTAAGAAAACGGTATTTACCGGAGGAGCCTGTCAGGAGGGAGGTGGGCTTATTTTGCCTACCTTTGACCTTGTGTGGTCAGAGTCCCTGTGGTTTCTGTGGTCAGTTGGAAATTGCACAGTGCTGGGAACAAAGAAATATGATGGCTCCCAGTTGTCTTCCTCTGGTTGAAAGGGAATGGCAGGGCAATGCTAATTAGCTGGCTTGTGTTACTGAATTGAACATAACTGCTGTTCCCCTCAGTGTTTTTCCTCCCCCTCGTCGTGCGCCTAACAAGCAGCGTCTACAGCAGTCATGCACCCTGCATAACTCTGCATATTTTCTCCGCCGTGAGATTCCCTGCTGTTTCTGTCCTAAAAAAAGGAAATAATTCCCACAGTTAAATTCCTTTTTAAGAGAATTACATTCACCCTTTCCTGTCAAATATGAGCAATTTGTGTTGTGGCCCATATGTATTCTTTCGACAGCTTTGCCCAGCTGTTCTTTCAAGTGTAGTTTAATCCAGGTTGACAAGTTTGAGGGGGATAAGAAGCGTAACAACAGAATTCCCCTCCAGTGTATCTCTGCGTGCACGGAATTATGGTACTACAACAGAGAAACGGTGCTCTGTAAGTAGGAAGCAAGTGCATGTTTATATCAGGATGGAGGGAATGAAGAGTAAGTGCAGTTATTACGCTTATTCGAATTCCTGTGGTGCCACTGGGCATATACACCTCTGCTCTTCAGTCTTGTGGTCTGTGGTCTTGTAATCTGAGTCTTGCAGTCTGTGTTTCCTGGAATATCAAGTGATGAAGGCGGTGACAGGTGGCGTCGAGTAGCAGTTGATGGTATTCTTGAGGTTTACAGCACGTGTTGCGATGCGAAGATATCATCTTTCCAGCTGAGTCATGTTACTCCAGCTCTAATCAACCGTGGAAAATTAAGCGATACGCTACATATCCACATCCCAGAATAATAAGGGCTTTGTGAATTTGCATTAGTGTAGCCGAAGCTATCTGAGAGGAGAAGGGAAGAAATCAGACGCACCTCCGTGCAAGCACAAGTCAGATACAGTAGATGCGTAGCTGCAGGGCAGTTGTGCTCAGTGTCTCGGTGCTTTCTCTTTCTTGCGTTCTTCCGTCAAATAGCTTTTTGTTATTGCAAATGCACTTTGGGTTGGCAAACACATTGAAGAGTGAGTCACTTAAACAGCGTCATCTCACACAGATGACTCACAGTCTATTGATTTCCTCATACATCATAGTTGTTGGTATGTTTGTCGTTATGTATGTGTGGAGGCAATTCAGATTGGCAAAAAAAAAAAATCATATTGCCATTACTTATTTATTTATTTATTTTACAAATATTGCAGTGTGACTCATAGTTTTACGTGGAACTGAATTTCATTTTCACTCCTAAAAATATAAAAGTGATTTTTGTGATATACATATTTTTTTGCAGGTTCTCCACCAAACAGGCACTTGCTGTATTTCCTGGTTTTGTGACACATTTTAACCAAACCCACAAAATAACAGTTCTTGCGGTATTGACATTGCACTCAGCCATATTGTGATTTCAATAATATTTCGCATAACAGTTCAACCCTGGCTCATACACAAAGAGGTCCAACCTTATTGCATAAGCCTGCACATTAAGAATCAATTTACCTTAATGGCCAAGAACAGCATAACCATTGTTGGAAGCATAAACAAGCCTCTCCTTGAGCAAAAAACAGAGAAACTCTGATCAGTGTTGCTGCGTAAAGCCTGGAGCTCATTCATTCACAATAACAGGAGCATTACATCTTGAGAGGAATTCAATGTCTTCTGAAGTGCCTCAATCTCAGAGCTTTTCACCTAAAAAGCTATCCAACCACAGGACGTGTCCTTACCAACACTTTATACGTTTATCATTGCATTCACTACTGCAAAACTCAGTAAGGCATCCCAAATTACAGGGCAATCTTTCTCTCCCGTTCCTGGCCATCAGTGACAGAAGTGACTGAATTTAGACACGGTGAATAATGGTTCAGTTATATAGACGGAACAACACCCAAGCCTAAAGAAAAAGTATTTAATACTGAAAATAAACAGTCCTCTCTAAAGCAAGTAAGTTTGGAGTGAAACTTAAGTGAGTAGTTGTATACATTGTATGAATATTACATGGCTGATGTATATTTAAACACATCAATACAGTTTTGTGACAGCGTCGTCAAATGACTTAAATTTATGGTGATATTTGGGGGACATCAAAGTTTTGCTCCTGAGTTTTTTTGTTGTTGTTTTTTTATCGAGGGCAGGGTGGCTGGCAGAAAACTGCAACGGGCCGTACGAAGAGCAAGGGTAGCATAGGTGAGCTGGCAACGCAACAACAAACAGGAGTAAGCAAACTAGAACATACATGGGAAAAAAAGTAAGCAGCAGAAAGATAAGCGACCAGATAAGGATCAGGGAGTAGAATTGGGTCAAAAAACAGCCGTGCATATCGGTGAGTCCTTGAAAAGCTGATATGGGGATAAAATGGGAGAGCTTTGGTGTTTTTTTTGCTGCTTGTTTTGGTTATAAGCTGCTGCATCCCAGAATGATGCCTGATCATATGCAGTATTTGGCGGGTAGGACAGGTGTTTTAGGATGTCGTTGGCAACAATTGTCATAGGTGAAGCGACCTGTGCAATTGTGCGTGGACCCTGTTGAACTTAGGATGTGGAAGGATGGCCGGTTGACAGAGGAGAAAGAGTGCAGTGGTGTGTTTTGAAAGTGTGCTGACCACTATATTGCATCTGACACAGGGAGGATGGTCCTTTAAACAAATGTTTGTTTAAAAGAGAGAGGTCATCGACACGAATGAAATCTCAGACTGGAAAGGCAACAGAACCCTTCCTATGAAACCACATGAAGTCGGCACATTAAGCAGAGGAGAGGAGGGAGGAAGGGCCTGTTGGACCTTGAGGAAGCCATCCTGAAGTGATTTCAGTACTGCATCTGGGGAGGAAATTGTGGTATTAAAGACTGCGTCACCTCCAAAAAGGTGAAAAGGTGAGTCTCACCCAGAACAAGCCACATTATATATATATATATATATATATATATATATATATATATACTAGATAGCTCGCAGAGAGAGGATTGAACCACGGGGTACACCCAAAGTGACAGGTAGGGGCCAAGGGAGGATTTGATAGAACTGTAAGTGTTGCAATGACAGCTCCATAAGATCAGAGTATTTATTTGTATAATATTTTCAGTTTTTTCAAGTTATTTGTGTATTTACTCATTGCTTCCAACGCAAGTCATTTCAGAAATAGGCCTGTAACAGCGTTAGTTTGGTGTCTTTCCTCGAAAAGGGGAAATCCCGCCGCTGTTCTCCATGCACATGGGAATTCAGATATGACCTTTTATGCAGATATAATCTGTTGTTATTTACAGAGGATATTTATAATTAACTTTTGTACCTCAAGAGAAAAGCTACTACCGCCTGCTGTGAAATACGGCTCCCTTTACTCCACTTTCACAAATGTTCATGTCTGAACTTCTTTCCGTAAGTCCAAGCCGTCTGCTCAGTAAATGTCTCGCGATGTCATGCGGCTGGTGTCGTTGTCCATCTGTCACCGAGACCTCTTCTTTTGCAGAATCTCCCGTGCAAAGCTTAATAGGAGTGTGAATCTCCTGATAACTGATGTTTCAGTTTGATTTACGTTATTGGGATGAACGTTGATTTTCCTTTGAATTCATTCCTGATTAAAAATTGATTCCTTATTTAGCACATAATGGTACTAATTACATTTATCTGTTCTGCTGTGTGCCGAGAGTAGCAGTTTATTAATATATGATTTAAATGGTAGAAAATTTTGTCTCCAAAGTGGAGTTTTTATATTTGAAAAAACAAAAATCGACTGATTTCAATAATGTAAATTCACTTTGAAACAAATCTAGGCTAAACTAGAAAATCCAATATGAAACAGAACTTGTAGATAAGATTAATGGTCTGCAGCCTTGTTATTTTAGAACATTAACTGAATTAATGAAGTCATTATATTGAAAGCAAATTTAACAGCCTGTATGGGAATAAGAAAATCAGGGTTTTGGTCAGCTGGTCTCACTGGTCACTGCAGGAGTTTGTGGCTCTTTTAATATTCACATAAGTACCTTCACATTTGTCTTCGTAATGTTTAGTCATTACATGGAAACGTGCTTGAAACTGCAGCAGTGTTTGAAGACGAGTTACTGGTCGACGACCGCGCTCAGGTGCTGCAGTGCCCTCGCTGCTGGGTTTCTGTCAACATCAACACAAGAAACTTGACTTTTGACATTTGTGAAAGGTTTCAGAATTGAAGTTCTGCTCCCTATTTGGATAGCTTGTTGGAGAAAGCCGCATGCTCGCGGTAGACATGTAGCTGGTCAGGAGCCATGGCTCAGCTATTGTCTAGCGTGCTGAAGAAAGAGTAGGAGCCCCCAAAGAGGCCTGGCAGAGTCTCTGCCTCCATCTGCCTGCATGCCTCACTGCCGAGTCCAGCTCGCACCACTTGAGATTATACTCACGTCCAAGCTGTTACTGTAATTTGCTTTGGCTCACAGGCAGACGAGAGTGAGGAGGAGGAGGAGCTGCACATGAGGCAGGAATGTTATAAGTGGTCCTGGCAGCACAATGAGCTTGTTTGGATGAAGCATTATGGACAAGTGGCATGGGCAGAGCTATTTTGAAGTGTAGTAATGGCACCAAGCAGGTTACCCTGCTATCCAAGATTATGGCCTGTGTTGGAGCACAGTGTAAATTGAAATGAATTGTTTGAAATCCAGCAGGCTCATTCTCAACTACTGCATTCGTCGTTGGTGTTCGATGCTTTATAGCTGCAGTAATTTTTCTCCACACGTACATCCAGCCAGAATACCAGAAAATGAAATGGATATCATTCGCACCTTTTTTTTTTTATTTCTTCCACTTAGTAATAAATGATATATTCATTTGTTTTAAAGTAATTTAGAAAAAAGTAATTTCGACTTGCACCTGGGGGTGACCCGTGCAAATATTGAGAAAGAAGCCAAGCTTAATAAGAGTTTAGGTTATGGACTTTCCTCTGTGTTCTGTTTGATTCACCAGGGTAATTTATTGAAGTCATTTAAACAAAGGAGCAAGGAATGAGCGCAATGCACCAAAATCACATGATGATAGATGTTTTCAACCAAACATCACGATCTGGACACTTAATTAAGCCAAGAGAAATGGATGAACTCTGGAGACGAAAACAATACATTGCCTCATACATTCTGCTGATGCCCAAACCTCAACAATTATTGAAATTCTATGTTAAGAAGCCAACCTGATGTTACACAGCAGGTCCTGTCAGTATGTCAGCCTGGACAAGCTGAGCAACAGCTTCTTGCAGTGAATGACTGACACATTTACAGACAAATCAGGGTTGAATTTGACTCATGGTGCAGTTTTGATTTTTAAAGCAGCAGCAGCTTCGGCGGTGACACCGACTGAGGTATGTACAGACTAATTATTGTTGTGAGCACAGTGCATCGTTTTGGTTTGTAGGTTGATTAAAACCAGCAAGGACTGTGTTTTATAGATATTTGTAGGGATTCAGAACATGGAGCTTGTAAACGGGACAGTCCCGGTCAAACTGCTCCCTGTTGGGAATGTCCCCCGAAGCAATAACTGTTCCTGGCTCTTACATGTGATCACGCTAGCTGGCTAACTGTGCTAATTCACTACAGTACATGACCCTTTAACTTGCACCCACAGCTGCTCGTCATCTTTCCTAAACTGCATATTACGGGTCTCTCAGGCCTCTCTAACATTGTGTGTTAAAACATTTTGCGGTATCAGGCTCAAGGATTCTGTATCTCTCTGACCTTTTGCTCTCCTGGTTTTGATTCTGTATTCATTTCTTATGCATCAAAACTCCATTCTTCCTCTCTTGATCTCAGCTGATTACATCCCCTTGACCTCTGACATCACATGGAGGGATGCACTTCAAGGTTTGGGGGAATATGGTGGCGGTTGTCAACATTTTTTTCCTCACATCGCTTTGTTGTGGTGGTCTTGGAGCTCTCGTGGTGGGCCAGCCCATCTGGCGTGTGTGCCACATTCAGCAGATTGCTAGTAAAAGCTCAGCATGATGGGAAAGAAGAAAGAATTTCAGCTCACACTAGCAGTAAAATGTATAATCTTTCCTTTCTAGATACAAAACTACAGAACAAGTAACATATTCATTCATGCTTCAAAAAAACAAACAAAACAAAAAAAACCACACACAAATTAAGACATGAGGACCACCTGTGATATTAGCCTCACTGAGGGCCGAGGTCGAGTGTGTGTGAGCTTTCTGACAATCTACAAAAACGGAAAGGACTCATTTATTAATATGATCTGTAATGAATTGTGGTAATATGGTCTATAACGAGCACTGTAATAATATGGCCTATAATGATGCTATGATGTCTGCAATGAGTGCTGCGCTAATGTCGACCGTGACGAGCACCTTGATGGTGGGGCACGTCCTTGATCACGGTCTCTTTCTCTTTCATTCCTCTTTGTCGGTGCTGTGGGGAGAAAAAAAACAACAACAAAACGGATCAGAGTTCCAAGTTTTGAGAATTCATTCAAACTGAAGCCAGCAGCTTTATTTACAATCCACTCTCTGAACTGAACAGGTGTCTGTTTTGAATATGGCAGCAGCATCAGTCTGAGAGAATATGGAAATTACATGACTTGATCTTGATTGAAATACACTTTTTTTTTTTGGCCCCAATAAGAAGAACAAAGGCACAAAAAAAAAATCTCTGACAACTCCACACTTCCTGCTGTCCTAATTTTTAAGTTTTAATTTGTTCCTGACATGATAGCTTTTGGACTGCAATTTGGTTTAGTGGCTAATTCATCAAATTTACTAATTAACTAGACACTGAAATCAAGAGCAATTTCTGATAATGCCACTTCCATCAAATAGGTTTTGAACTAATTATTTATG
Source organism: Aulostomus chinensis (assembly GCF_037954235.1). NCBI lineage: Eukaryota > Metazoa > Chordata > Actinopteri > Syngnathiformes > Aulostomidae > Aulostomus > Aulostomus chinensis. The sequence continues at coordinate 26,143,831 of NC_141329.1, forward strand.
GGACGGCCAGAAGCTCAATAAACCCTAATGAACTTCCTCCATAACTGTACACTACTGTCATAACTGTTTCCTGGGGGTTAACATCAGCCAGTGCAACTTCTTTCTATGTTGCAGTGGGTTTACTGGGAATATATTTAACCCCACAGTTCACAACTAAGTAGAACATCATGAAAACAGAGGTTCAAACATCAATTCAACTTGAGGGTTGTTTTTTTTTTTCCTTTGGCAAGTTTGGAAGACGTCAACAACTTTACTCAAAAATTAATCAATTTCTTGTATCACTGACTTCCCATTATAGAGACGGTAAAACTGACAGTCTCTTGCTAATCTACTGACTCTGTATCACCAGGATTCAGCTGTATTTGCTCCGTGCGCCGCTACGAACAAAATAAAGATTAAGAAAATATAATAATTATATAACTGATAAGAGCGGACTAAATCTGCCTTTCAGTCACAAATAACAGCCCTGACAGGTTTGTGATTAGGGCCTGACAACGTGTCTACATTCATTCTAATTCACATAATTACAAATTACTCTGACGTATCACCTATTAAATGAATGGACCTATTTGCAAACAAGGATCTTATTCACTCGAAGAATTATGCAGATCAGATATTGTACGCGCGATGTGTGTTGCAGCCTCGCGGGTGTGTCAATGCTGCCTTGGAACAACGTGCCCGTCTCTTCTTCATTAGTGTTTCTCCCTCTGATGCACCTGCTAGAGAAGTCGTATGTAGTTGTCTCCCTTTTTATGGACTTTCAATTCTAACTAATTAATGTCGAAATAGATGTATTTTTTTCAAGTTTATCTTTAATTAGACTCTTACAGGTTTTGTTTTGTTTTTTTGGGAAAGGAGAAAAGTTGGATAAACTTTGGAACATCCTCTGAAGGAACTAAGAATCAATAGTTTTTAGAATGAATCCCCACTTGTTTCCCACCCAGACATATTTATAGATTAAAGCAGTTCTTCACCCAAAAAGTAGATTTTGTCTCACAAGTACCCAAAAAATACAGTCAGTCTCACAAAGTCATTTCCTCCCTCCTCCATCACTTCTTTGTGACTACAGCAGTCAGAAAGAGCCGTTCAGCACATTCAGCTTGAAGCTGAAGGAGGAGACTGGTCTTAACGTAGGGTAAACCAGCATGAGCAGTATGCAGGGCAGAGATGCTGTTTCACTGGTTAATATCTTTTTCTAGAATCTGTTTTGTTTTTTTTCTCGAAAGCCAACTCAACACAGTCATAGCATCACGGCGAATTACAGCACTCACTCGTTTTTGTTTATTTCAATACCAGTGAGAGCCAGAGCCCATAACTGTTTGTTGCAGGATCATTTGACTGAGGTTGAGTGTGGATTAAACCCGTTCCCACTGAGCCCGATGTCAACAGGTGTAAAGGGACTTCACAAAGGCAAATGAGAACGAAGTTAGTAGGAAGTGAAGATGGATGTAAACACTGCCAATCTTCATTATTTCCAAACATCATCTGCAGAATTCTGAAGAAGAGGAAAACAAGATTAGCCTGATGTACTGAATGTAAACCCCCTGCTGGTTAAAACGAGCTCCGAGTCAGACATTGGAGTTAGGAGAATACTTTAGAGAGGTGCAAATCAAACTAAAACCAGATTAGGCCCCTATTAATAAACCTATGCGGGCAGTGCTACAACCTGGTGCAGAAGATCACACGTTGATCCAGGAAAACCATCAAATAAATCAGCTGATACATAAGGACAGTTTCTCTGTGATGAAATTATGTTGACAGAAGCAGCTCGTGTTCACTTTGATTCCCTTCGTTCTCTCGCCAACTGTAGATAAGCCCACACCTCAAGAATATTTACTGCCCCGTTGCCACAGCGCGTGCATGTATTGACACTGGAAGGTGCTTTATTTGACGCAGGATTAGTGAAGCTCAGACATTCTGTGCTGTGTATATACTTATAATACCCACAATATATGCCTGGCAAAAAAGAAGAAGAAAAAAAAGGCTCTGGCTGAACCTGCTTTGCAGAGGCTTTGCTATGAAGTGTGTCAAACAGAGGGGCTGCGGTTCATTATGTGTGTGCACTCAGAGAATCACATGCAAGCGTTTCTGGCTCAAGCTGAGGTTGTAACACTCATAAGAACTGCAGCTTTGACTGAATATGGGCCACTGTCTTCTATTACAATTAGAGATGTGTGAATTTTTCATTATTGCATCCAATTTTTTACAATAGATTTATTCATGTGGATCTCACTGGCAATAAATCTCAATTGTTCCTGTTAATTAAATGAGTCACAAATGTGAGTGCACGCACTGGATATTTACTTTGTGTTTGACTGAAGAAACTAAATGATAAATACGGTGGGTGAGCATGGTGTATTTGGGAAGCAACACAGTTTTAAAAGCTGTATCCTTGTGTTTGAGGACAGTCCAGATCCCCTTGTTATTGTCTTGTTGTACAATGGATAAAGCGTGTGAGAGGTTTTAAGATCATCTAGTTGATGATTTTACTTTGCAATGTAAATCAGCTTCCTGCGAAGTGTCTTCTGTGGCAGAGGAGCACATAACAGGCATGCATAATACCAGGAGCGGGTACAAACAGAGCAGGATCAATGCAATATAGGAGCCTTGGGACGAGGATTGGAATCCAAACGTAGATTCCACAGCATCCCTGTTGCACAAAGTGGCACCATATGGCAACGATTGCGAGGGTCTTTTCAGCTCGCCTGCGCTGAGCGGGGAGGAAGATGCCAAGCTACAATACTGAGGAACAACAAAACAAGAATGACATAAAACAGCCAGGCAGTGGACAAAATGGATCAGTGTGGGGAACACGCAAGCAGTCACCACATTGGGAAGACGGGCTGAAAGTGAAAATCACCTATTGTTGTCCCCCGGTTTTAGTTTTAAAATAGAGATCCCTAAAGCCGGATGTCATTCAGTATCACCATCTGCCCTTGTATCATTTGCTTGCAGCACCCGTTTTTATCATGGCCTGTTTGCCAGACCCTTTTTTTAGAACTATGTTGACTTCAGCATTCTCTTGCGAGGTGTCAGTGAAACCGATAGGTGGAGAAGAGGATATCAGCCTCCCAGTGCATTGTCAAGATATTTGATGTCAGAACAAAACACGCTCCTAAAAATGATTCCAAAAACAAACCTAGCAGAGTGGATCCTGCATGAAGGGCCGGTGTTTACAGGAAACATTGGACAACTCCATTATGCACATTGTGCCGTAGATTTTATTCATACTGTTTTAGGCTAAACTGTATCGCGAGCTTGCATCATAATTCATTTCTGCTGTGAAAATATGAAGATGGCATTGTCTCTCACCACAACGCCGAACCAGGCGAGTAGCCACAGTGTACCAGAGGACGCCACCTTGTCCTGTTTATTCTATTCATCACGGCAGCTAACAGATGGAACAGGTTTTTGGCCCGGGTGTGAAGGTAATTTGTGTCTAAAGTGGATGGACTGGAACAACACCACATCTAATAATCCCATTACGCTTTGGTCCTTGTGATTTCTGAGATATTCACTAAAGAATTCAACGGATATAATCAGAATTCTGTGTAGAAATGTGCCGCTATGCTAGATTAAGCAATCACTTCACATGGAAGAACACTCGTATATGATTCATGTAAATCAAGAATATATTTCCTGTTTGATTATTTGAGTGGTGTGTAAGAAAGGTAGTTTATTTGTATGGTGCTGTCAACAATCAAGGCAATATAAAGTGTTGATGGCAAAGCAGCAAATGGGAAGTCAGGTGGAAAAAATCCTTCAAATACAATAAAATTAGTTAAATATAGCACAGAAATAAGCAAAAATTGGAACAGACGGATAGAACAGGAAGTTAAAATAACAGTGCAGTGCAAGAAATTAATCAAGGGCCTCATGCTTTATTTTACAAGAGGTGGCAAAAAAAAAAACTGAATAGTTTGAATTGTGATTTGGAAAAAACAAAAACCAAAATCAGACCTGCAGTCGTCTGGCATTTTATTTCTGACGTGCAGGACAGAAGGCGGACCCGTCCCAACTGACCCCAGAGGCCAGGATGATTCATTCCATAGCAGAAGATCAGACATACATTTTGGCCCCAAACCTTTCACCGTTTTATAAACAGCATTTTTTTAAAAAAAAATTTATTCTTACAAAGATGAAGCCACTTTAAAGTAGTTGGAACTGGAATATACCAGCGACATTCTGAATCACCTGCAGTTGTTAGATTTTTTTTTTTTTTTTTTTTTGTAGAGACCTGCAAAGACACCGTCACGGTTGGCAAGTCCTAGTATATTTTTCCAAATCCTGCTGAGACATAAGTCATTTGATCCATAATAAATTTGACTTTGTAATTGTCTTCATGTGGATGTTGAAATTTAAGCTTGAGTCCAAAGACCGCACAAAGATTTATGTTTTTTTTACTTTTGAGGGTCCGAGCTGGCCTTTAATTGTTCATCCAAAAACAATGTTTATTTTTTTCTCTGTTTGATTTTAGTGCAATCTGGCACATCTCTTACTCAGCATTCATACGGGATTATAATCCCCTGGTTAAATTATAGAGTAAAAATCTATGTTGTCTGCATAATTATGGGAAAATATTCAGTTGTTTTCTATAATGTAAGGTTGTGGGAGTGTGAAATGTTGAACAGAAGAGGCCCCAGAATGGAGCCTTAGGGAACTCACCAGCTCATTTCTGTCAGCTAGGATTCAAAGCACTGCATCAGAATTAGCAGCACTCAGATCAGTAATGCTGACAGAAAGAACCCTGTGGTGTTGTGTTCAAAATTGTGATCAGTTCTTCAATAAACAAAGAGAGGGTTGATGAAAAAATTCCGTGCAGTCCTTTTCAACAGGTAGTCGTGTCTCAGAGAAGTTTTTGCCTTTTAAAGATGTGGCTTTTATCATTTTAATGTGAAAACCTAAGCTAAATATTGTCCCACATTGCAACTAATTCTTGCTAATGTGTCGAGTGAGGTTGCGAGTGAATCCTAATGCTTTCTCTCTTGCGATAGGAAGTGGTTACAATTAAAGTTTATGGAGCTGAAATAGTTTGTGTGCTTTTCAATTCTTCTTCATTGGGACTTTTAAATGAGATGTAAATGAGTAGACACCTTTGCATCAAGACATAATTATAATATGCAAATGCTCCTCCTGTTTACGACAACACCGCCCACCCTCCTTAATAAGATGCGACCAGAAATTCCCGGGGCTGTGGACACCCCATCCCCTCCACCCCCACCCCTGTTTAGACGACCACCGGTGAAGACAGAAGTGACTCCGGTGAACTCGAGCTGTCAATAATTATGCCTGCATCCTGTCAAGAGCCACACAAGGGCAGCGAGTAGTTCAATGCCTGGACCGTCTAATTAGTGTTTACGGTTTTCTGTCAAAGTCGTGTCCAGGGAATATCCTCACACTGATGTTTTTCTGGCAAGGACTCACTGTGGCAAGATTTGTGTATGAGTCACAATGTCAAATTCAAAATAAGACTGACCTTAAACTTAACTTCCGATTCCACCGTTAGCATCGAAATCCAGGGCTGCAATTCATATTTACCTCTGTAATGAAACTAATAAATATATATATATACTGTATATATATATATATATATATATATATATATATATATATATATATATATATGTATATGTGTATGTATGTATATATATATATATATACACACATATACATATATATATATACAGTATATATATATATATATGTATATATGTATGTGTGTATATATGTATATATATATATATATATATATATATATATATATATATATATATACACACACACACACAATTTTTACAATTGATACTTTTTTTTACAATCGATCACAGGACCGCATGCGTTTGTCAAGGACTGCTCGTGATAATTCACGTCACGTTCTTCGGACCATTTCATTCTTTTTTTCTTTCTTTTTTTTTAGCTCAGTGTTCTTGGCAAAAGCAATCAGCTATTTTCAGTGTAAAAGCAATAAACCTACTTCACACTAGCGTCTGATTATTAAATATTAGAGGCTGTTTTTGTTTCTCTTATGTTTGTTCTTACACAAAGCAGTAAAATGAAATTAAGCAAATCCCTGATAGGATTAATGAAACGTGCCCGGACAGAAATTGGGTTACCCACCTGCTTATTTGATGAATCGTGTTTGAACTTAAATTGGATGTTCCAGGCAATGTATAATTAGCATAGGGAAATGCCCAAATAAACACATATTAGGAACTATTTGGAAACCACAAATAAACCATTTGATTGTTTACATTAATCCAGACCAAAAAGAGCTCAAAGAGGAAGGAATATTTTTGGTCGAAGTTGCTGGATGATTGAAAGGCCAACAATTTCAGAACTTCGCTGCAGCTTCTCAGGGTATCTGCTCAGTGTAGCATGCTCATCCACACAACATTATTCAACCATCCATTATTCAACGGGGGGGGGGGGGGGGGTTGTTGCTCAAAATCCACCAAGTAGAGACAGTAACGAGTTTGGGGAAAAAAATCAATGATGCAGTATGGCTGCCACGGGAAGTTAGCAACAGTGGCCAAAACTGATACAAATCCAACAAACACCAAAGTTTGTTGTAAAGTTTCATAAGATTTGGTGAAATAATTCCTAAATTACGGTTACAGAACAGCGAGCAGCAGCTACAGGGACAAAAACAGTTTCTACAAAACACATTTCAACAGCTGCAAATGATACGACAGTGTTGTGTTAACAGCTTATGCCCAGTCAATGCAGGACCACGCTGCAGATAGTTGTTGTTTATTTGTTTCCAATCAATCAGATTGACTTTTAAACATCGTCTAATTGTTTGTTCAGTCTAAATAATTAGAGATTTTCAGACGTGCGGAAAGACTTGAAAGCAGCGAGAGCAGCACTGACAGGTTCAACGGGTCACGGAAATAATTTTCTGTCGATTGACCAGTAATTTCAGCCCCTCGATAATCTCAATTAAGATCTTAAAGGCCAGTGACGGCCTCATGACAACACACCACAAAGATCCTGGTGGGAAAACTGCACACAAAGCCACATTATGAGCTCAAGATTACATCAACTGGGCCATATTTCTTTCATAAAAGCGAGCAAGTTATAGCAGTACAATAACTAATGCAGTATGTACCAAAGCCCTGGGATAAATTCTCCCCTCATGAGGATTATAAAATCATTGGATACTTTGTGCCTGGTTTATTTAATGTTTTTCAGAAACTAGGGTGTATGTTTGCCTCTAGTGACACTCCTGTGAATTATGAGATATTCTGAGTTGCTTTGAATAATTGTAAAATTTGTACAGCCTTTACTTTTATTCAGATTATTAAATTTGTTGAACACTCTGGAGAATTCAAGCATGCCCTAATTAAAATTCCCAACAGAATCTGTGTGCGTGTGGGTGTAAGTGAGCAGGTGAAAAAAAACAAAGCGTTTTTCCTTCTGGCTGTTTGAAGGAGATTGGCCGCTGATTTCATGGGTTTGACTGTCTCTGAAGTTGCTAAAATGCATTTTCATCCTCACAGCTGCTTGCCTTGTATGTGCAAACTGGATGCCATGTGTTAAAAACGCAGCAGCAGAAAGGTGTTACACAGTCAGAAATAGGATGTGTTAGTTGAGAGCACACTCCCCACCCTCTCTTTTTATTTGATTGCTACTGTTTTTGACATTCTCTGAACTCTTTCCTTTTAGTCATTTTTAAATTAGCAGCTGATTGCACAAGCCGGCATTCAGAAGAGGCTGCCAAGTCTGTCATTTGATAGCAAAATCCCGTTTTCTGTCAGTATGTTTCAGAGCACAAAGTACAAAGACATCCACACACAGTATTGCCAAGCTAACCAATGTGAAAAAAAAGACTCGTGTACTGTACTGATATCTTCCTGTTTGCTTTCTCTATGTGGTCATGTACCGCTTTCTCTGTTCTGCAAGATAATGTGACCATATGGGGATGTTTGTGTTTCTATCTGTATTCTCCTGTGTGTCGCTGTGGGTGTGTGTGTGTGTGTGTGTGTTGTAATGAGCTAGCATGTAAATACCTTGTCCAAAGTGAGGGTGTATATAAATGCAAAGACTTCATTATATTCAATGAAAATTAACATGTAATAATCATACTTGGGATGGTGAAAGAGATAATACCTAATGTGATTCTTGAAAATCAGTTGTCACGGCTTTCCATCCAAATTTAATTCAGTGTTCGACAGGATTTTGTGAGATTATAGTGAGGGAACCTCTGACCCTGCAGGGGTGATCAAGAGCACGTTCCCTCATGACATTGTTGTAAGACTCAGGGTGATTTATTGTTGCTCAGGATCTACAAATGGGCTGCAGTCGTGTGAAATACCTGGCCAGGGAGGCTTTTAGAGCTGTATTTTGAATTTAAGACTTGAAATTTTGTGCTTTAGTAAGCATTTAATAAATAAAACACATGGCTATAGATATGAATGGTTTAGGGCAGTGCGGTAATGCTGTAGTTACTCCTACAAAGCATGATAAATGAGACAATATAATTTAGTCAAGTAGAGGTGGGAGTTGTAGAGTAACTCACGAGACGATTGCTGTCACGAGAATCTGCTCACAATACTGATTTTATCACTACAGTGATTCTGGGATAATTGATATCACGCAAGGTAATTCTACATCACAGTGTCTCTGCAACTGATGAAGAAAACTCCTAAAAAAGCACGAGTGATGTATTTATACACCGCAGTGTGGAGATGAAAACAATGGGCCTAATTCATGAAAATTTGTACCACAGGAATTTTTTTTAAGCTGTCAATTTAGTCTTACAGACAAGGAAGTCAGATGGGAATTCGTAACTACTCGCTCCTGCATTTATTGTGTGTAAATACAATGACTAAATCCAGCGGTAAGAGACCTCTCTTTTGTTTGCACCTCAATAGAACCTCATTTGCAAAGAAACAATTAACAATACCTAAAAATTGTTTGTCACACATTTTGTCTGTGAGATGAGAGGCATCTCCGTTTCATATGGGATGTGTTGTGGATTCGGTGACGTGGGGTGTGGAGGAATATTTTGAAGCTACCGTTGATGTTTGAAGCTGCAGGTGTGTTGTTTGCTCTCCCGCAGTAACACCATGACATCTCTGGATGTGGGGCGAGATATAAGTCACTATATTTCACTGCTGTTTGCAACATTTTGCAGCTGGGGGTGCAGCTTCTTCACTGCCTGTCAATTTTTGAGGAATTGAAGAGGAGTGACGGGAGTGGCCGGGTGGGGGTTTTGTTGTTTTTTGAGTGAGTGAGCGGAACGTCATGTCACACACAGAGAGACAGCAGTGCAGGGGGAGAGGAAACAGAACAAAATAACAACAGTAGTTCATTGATGCCAAAAATCTCATGCACACGTCATATTTGATCCCACTTCTTATCACAATAATGCGCTGTTTGCCTAGCTGTGATTTCTGAGTAAAGGTCAATAGCTTCTGGTCAACACAACTGCCATAACCTGTCCAAACTGCTCGGCTGCTTGTGTTAAAACAGACAGTGAGTTAATCTGGTGTAAGGGGGTCAAAGAAATCGGTGGCATTACAAGGTGACTTGCATCAATTATCACATTCATGCCTATTGGATGCCATAAAAAGGGGTTGTGACCTCATGAGTGATGGCCTCTAATGGTATCAGTAATAGCAGGGGGACCTGCATATTCCTGTTTGGGGATGTGTGAAGAAGGTGAGGAGAATCTAACTTTCCATAACTGTGATTACCAGTTTGGAACGACTAAAACGAGTTGTTCTCCAGTTTCCAGAGTGCTCATAATTGAGTTGGGCAGGACCGCAACAGCATCCCCTGTTCTTGGCTGCACGGATACTGGCTCTAAATGATGTCACTGTTGGATACTTTGACTTCTTTTTTTTTTTGGTACAGAGAGGGAAGTGGAGGTGCATCGTTCATCTGTACAATTTATGAGCTGTTCCGTGGCACTGTGAACTGAATGCTAACATCAGCATGCTAATGTGAGTGAAATTCTGATGAGCTGACCAAGTAACGAGAGACAGGTGGATGCTGATGGAGAGGCTAGAGATGCTAATGTCTTATGCAGGAGAATTTAATGGACTCAGCTGAAGAGAATTTCAGGTGTGGTAATTACACAGACCGTGTGTCCTCACAACTCTGGCCATTCCCACATGCGAGAAGCATATGTAAATATATGATTATTACTTCAAATGACATGTATGGATATTGAGTATGAGAGATGATGCTAATCCTGCATGGGAACTGTCAAAATGTGATACTCTCTCTACTCTCCCGTCAAACGAGCCTGTGTTGAAGGCCTTGGTTGCTGACACAGGTGTGTGGCATTTAACATTTAGTGAGAAAAACACCTTTACTTCAAATATTCACTAATTGGCACAAACAGGATGGAAAGGTTATATGTTGCGTTAGTATAATGTCGATTACCAATACTGGAATGAGTTTATTCTGGTGCAACATGATTATACCAAATTTAAATTCCCCACTGAGGGATGAATAAATGTTTACTTATCTTTTTTTTATCTTATCTTAACAGGACTCCCTGCATATGTTTTTGAGACATTTTACCTGTAACTGCAGCACAAATGTCATCCTGCTGGTGGCACTGCAGAAAAGATCAAGGATCTTCAAATTCTTAGGATTCATCCACTTTGGACCAATAACGTCAGGACAATATTTAGTGGCAATCAATCCTACCGTTTATAATCTGTCCTATCAAAGTAAAACCTGAATGAAGCACAGTGTGTTCTGCTACTTTGATTAGGTTATTGTGTTACATAAGAACCACCTTCAGTAGATGTCAGTGGATTTTATGCTGTGAGATAGAACAAGATGTTTCATGTTGAAGTTCACGTTCATTCTCACATTGTGATGTAAATGCTAAATTAACTATTATGTGTGGCGTACCTCAAGGTTCTATACTTAGACCAACAAAGTTTAAGGTATTTAATTTTTATGTGGTCCCACTAATTCATGTCATATAAATATACAATATATATTACCTTTAATTATGCAGATGAGTTGTAGCTGTACCTTTCTGTGTCTCTAGAAGACCTATACACATTCCAATACATTCCCTAATTCTGTGTATCGATCGCATTAACTCATGGTTGTCAGATGTTATTTTGTTATAACTAAACAAAAACAAAACAGAAATTTTCATCTTTGGGGCACAAGATCAGAGACAAATCCAAAAACTATACATTTCTACACTTTCATGACATTTGTCATAACATTGCGCATTGTCTGGTGTATGGAATGTGCTACACAGATGAGGTTTGACTCGGCTTAACTTACTATGTTTAGAGGTAAAGTTTATCACTCTGTAAAAACAGTTTCTTAACACTTAGCAGTAGGTGCAGATGTTTCTCCCAGCCATATGTGCGTGGTCACATGTATTTACATACAGTAATGGATTATTTACATGCACATAATGTGTAGCTTTGTACATCATTGTTTATTTAAATGTTAATGTGTCATCATTTATTCATGGGTTTCTCAGGAATCCTGAGGGTAACCAATGCTCCTGCATGACAGGATTCAAAAACTAGTTCACCTTGTGCTCATTGCTGTGGTCTGCATATCAATTTGGCGGCCACTGCATGTACAAAGCAATAAATCAGAAGTATAAATTTGGAGCGCAGCTGCCCTTTTCTTCTAATTCACTTGCAAATTCATACATCAGTTCACATCCCTACTTACCTTCTCAACACCCATTTAGATTGAAGCTTTGCTGTTCTCACAGCTCAACATCATCTTAATCCAATTCAAAGACCTAAATTCTACTCCAGAGTTGCCGTGGCAACAAAGTTCCCCCCCCCCCCCCTTCCCTGAAATACGGAAAGATCAATAGAGTATCCTCAACTGTGTGGCAGGAAATGCTCTGGCACAGATGGTCCTCAGAGAAACCATGTGCTTTGTGTCCTAGTTACCATCTGAATACTAACACAACGAAGCAAGGTCACTATTATGTCGAAGACTAACAGGCGTGGGCAACAATTTTATATTAAGACATTCTCTCCCCATAGCGTCTTTCAGCTCAAGAGAAGAAATTTTGAGAATTAATTTAGACAAAACAAGCACACTGTGCTGCCAACAATCAAGGAGCTTTGCTAAATAAATACATTCTCTCTCAGCGTTTGGGAATTTCCTCACACTGTGTACCACCTAGCATGCGGTCGTGCTCAAGGAAATGATTTGGCCTCAGTATAAATTGAACTGAACAGAGAAAATAACTATGTGCATGTACTAGTTTCATTTTGCTGGCATATTTTTTTTTTCTATTATGAAGTTGCACAAAAGCAAGAAATATTACTATAGTTCTGAAACAGTGGGAGGTCTCTTCTCACAGTTGGGGGCTATTGCAAAGCTTGTAGAGTCAGAGCAAGACAAATGGAACTATAAACACAGACAGAGAGAATTTCTGGTGGGGTTCAAGAAAAATATTTTAATGGTTTGGTGGAATGTATTAAACCAGACCAACCAACCAAGTCAGACTGACAGCCAGTAAATTTCTTCCATTTTCCTGTTTAGGCTAGGGATTTCTAGCTGGAAACAAACTCACCCCCTTATTTTGTCAAGGACACATCTTCCCTGAAATGATGATCAGCCCTAGTTGCCCTCCGTAGTGAATCAGTCGTAAGACACAGTAAATCCCTTTGTTAAGTTAATACCCTTGTCGGTGCTCCTGACCAAGACACTGGCAGAAGATCTGGAGTTGGTCCCCAAGCGCCTCTGTAGAGGATGAGGCAGAGGACACATTTCACCGTTCAGTGCACATGTGACAATGAAGACTTCTTCTTCTAAGATGAAGAGAGCAGAAGTTCATGTTTAATGATCATGTTTTGCCTTTGAGAAACTGACCTGTGAGTCAAAAGTTAAGGTTTGTGTTTGGCAAGAATTTGTTTGGGTAAGTCTCTAGGAAAATTTTGCAATGTGTCAGTAACCCCACACCCCCCCACCCCCCAAAAAAACAGCCTAAGTAAGCTGGTGAGTTTGTATTTTTCATGATTAGTTTTTGGAAAATATTTTGGCTGCTCCTCATCCTTAAAGGTCAAGACCTCAGAATTAGATTTTAGGGGTCAGGCTTAATCACAATTATAAGTGGTGAGAGGATGTATCATATCAGCTTCTCCTCACAAAAGACGCGTGTGTGTGCGTGCGTGCGTGCGTGCGTGCGTGCGTGCGTGCGTGCGTGCGTGCGTGTGTGCGTGTGTGTGTGTGTGTGTGTGTGTGTGCGTGTGTGTGAACATCAGGGATAGTGCATCAGAGCAAAAAAAGTCAAGCAACAGAGGATTTTCACTGGTGGCTGGTAAATGTAATGCAGGTTGATGTACAACAACAGCAATGCACTGCTCTCCTCTCCTCTCACTATCTTCAACATTCATTATAACTTAAAACAAACTGTGCTCAGGCTGATACATGTGTGAACTCCATGCAAACCAAAAAATAATATGCATAAGACTGACCCATCGAGACATGTGGCATTTAAAATACTCCATGAATTTCACCACAGGCATTAAAATCAAATTTAATTTAGGATTATTTCTGTGCTGCTAGTACTTTTGCTTTCGGCTCAATCGGCACAAAAATCCATGGTTAAGATTGTCACTGGGACCTCAATATGGTGGGGGGCAAAGAAAAAAAATTTCTCAAATGAGTCATGACAAATTGGGTAAAGCATCTGAAACGATGACAAATGGATGCTGTTTGTGTTTATAATCTACAGCCAGCTCTTGCTGAGTGAATTAGAATAATAATGTTACGAAAAAAACCATTGCTGTTGATTGACCTATTAGATCTGACAGGAATCACAGTTGTCACATTGGTACGGTGGCTTGTTGTGACTCTCGTGTCATTTCCTAATTCTCAAGAAGAAAATGTCAGTTTTAACAGGCTCCCTCATCAACATCGAAGCTTTAGGCATTAAACGTCAAGACGGATGCCAAAAAGGGTAAAAGCACTGGCAATATGGCATCAGCTTGTGTTCTACCGAGCTCTCTTGTTACAGCTAAGAATCGCTTTTTACTTCTGTCACCACAGGCGTGTTCTCTCTGAAACTAAAATCAATATCTCTTAAGGGAGATCAGAGAATCAGAATATCCTGAAACCATGAGAGGGGCTCAACAACAAGAGGTTTCCCCACGTTTTCACCTTTCAGTTTTTGTTGCTGTGATTTACATGACAGGTTTCTGTCTAATGTTGCGCTACTTCTCAAACGCATTTGGAGGGCAGAGAGCGTGAAAAGGTCATAAAAATCCTTGAGCGATGCTGACAAGCGCCCTTTTCTAATTTAATTCTCATACCTGGTGGGGATTCTGTGTAAGAAAAAAAAACAAAACAAAAAAAACCACCTTGTTATATGAAGGAAATGTATGGCCGTGTGGCTCAACATAGGAAATGTGTCCTGTGATCATTCAAGAAATAACATGGTTCAGTCTTGATGCAGCCCGGTAGGACACAAACATGCTGTTATTTCCATTACTAGGGCACAGAGACATGAGTTTCTGATAATGTTGGTGCAGCCTTTCATCATCCCAGGTGCCATTATTTCAGAAAAGCTCTATTTCATTTTATGATTGATACCCTGCTGGCAGTCTCAGTCTTGGTCCGACTGGAATTCTGCAGCAGCCTCTTATGAAGGCAAGAGTCATGACGCTGATTATTAATTCAATCATGTCAATTTTTCCCCCTCTTTGTTTCTTTCTCACGTACAGGACCTGGAAACTGATCAACAATGGAGCGGCTGGTTCTGTGCGTGCTACTGTGTGCAGCTCTGGTGAAGGGATACAGTTGTCCCGGCCGCTGCATCTGCCAGCACCTCTCCCCAACTCTGACTCTTCTCTGCGCTAAAACTGGTCTGTTGTTCGTACCCCCCACCATCGACCGCAAGACTGTAGAGCTGCGGCTCACTGATAATTTCATCACCATCATCCGCAGGAAAGACTTTTTTAACATGACTAGTTTGGTCCACCTCACCTTGTCCCGCAACACAATCAGCCAGATCACCCCCCACGCCTTCCTGGGTCTGAAATCCCTTCGTGCGCTTCACATGGATGGAAACCGCCTCAGCGTTATAAAGAGTGACCACTTCAAAGGCCTCAACAACTTGCGGCACCTCATACTCGGTAACAACCAGATCCACCAGGTCGCCCCCACCTCCTTTGATGAATTTGTATCAACCATTGAGGACTTGGATCTGTCCAATAACAACCTGCGCAGCCTGCCCTGGGAAGCCATAGCCAGAATGACCAACATTAACACCCTCACACTGGACCACAACCTGATTGACCATATCGGAGCTGGGACTTTTACGCTGCTCACTAAGCTGGTCCGTCTGGATATGACCTCCAACAGGCTGCAGAAGCTGCCGCCAGACAGCCTGTTCCAGCATGCTCAGGTCCTGTCTGACGCCAAGGGCTCCAGCTCCTCCACTTTGGCTGTGAGCTTTGGAGGAAATCCACTTCACTGTAACTGTGAGTTACTCTGGCTCCGGAGGCTGACCAGAGAGGATGATCTAGAGACTTGTGCCTCACCAGAACACCTGATGGACAAGTACTTCTGGTCCATCCAAGAGGAGGAGTTTATCTGTGAGCCTCCACTGATCACAAAGCATCTTGCCACAAAGCCTTATGTGATGGAAGGTCAGGGTGTGACTCTTAAATGCAAAGCTGTGGGTGACCCAGACCCTGACATCCACTGGCGGTCACCAGACGGCAAGCTGGTGCATAATAACACCCGCACTATCCTGTATGATAATGGAACCCTTGATATTCTCATCACCACTCTGAAGGACAGCGGGGCATTTAGTTGTGTGGCGTCCAATGCTGCAGGTATCGCCACAGCTGCTGTTGAGATCAACATGATCCCCTTACCCTTGTTTGTTAACAACACAGGCCACATGCGTGAAGACCCCGGCCTCTCAGACATCACCACCTCCTCCAAATCTGGCAATGACACCAAGGGTTACGACAAGCAGGGCAGGCGGGTTATGGTCACCGAACTGACCTCCTCCTCTGCTGTGATCCGTTGGCCATCTGAGCGCCATATCCCCGGCATCAGGATGTACCAGATTCAGTACAACAGCACAGCAGATGACACTCTGGTGTACAGGTGAGCCATGGGTGGGGGCACATGGGCGGTGGAGCGTGAGAAATAGCTAGACACCTTACCATCTGCAGAATAATGCAATGATTTGGTGAAGTGACGGATCTCTAAGATGAGAAACGATTAAATATTGGAAAGTAAGCTGAAATCTGATGATGTAGTCTGGGAAAACACTTGGGAGGAATATTTCTCCATAAATTAAAACATACAGTATGTGCAGGAAACATATAATTAAGACTCATCACTGCAACAATAAACATTTGTCAACCTTTGATTTTGAGTCGAACGTCGTAATTTGTTAGCAGAATTCGAACGCCAGTGTTGTCAGAGAGCCTTTGCAGCATCAAATTATACGTAATATAATTGACAACTACACGGGGAACAACTGTTTAACACGGTGTTACTGTTTGCATCATTAGTGTCTGCATTAATTGGTTGCATCCGTGTGGTTACATGTGGTCGCCTAATGATAGTCTTGGTTTCACTGGTGGAAGAAGTATCCGTATCCTTTATTGAGTTAAATGAACAGTAATACGTCTCTAGTTATGAAGCAAACATGGCCATTTTCCCTTGGGGACAATGAAATTTAACCTAACCTAACTGAGGCTATTAGTAATAATCTGCATTCAGCTGTACACCATACAAACTACAATTAAAATGTCCGAAGTACTTATTAAAATGAATGATCCCTTTCAGATTGTTGTGTCTAAATATTATGTAATGGATAATACGCAACAAGGTGCATTATCCCATTTATCCAACAGTCGCTTGCCAGAGGGAGAAAAAAACAACAACAATAGTTGCCTGCTTCCCTGTTGCTATGGTTACACATCGCCAGTGTATTGATTTAGAAGGTGAATATTTAGAAAGTGACTGGAACCATGGAGCAGCCATGCAGGGTTTTTTTTTTTCCTGAATTTGAGCTGCATCTTTTTATTCTGTTCAGTGGTTAAATCTGTAACAGTTCAGACACTTTTAGTGGATGGACTTTGGCGTGGACAGTTACCCTTTATCATCATGTTTGACATTGCTGCTACGATGGGAAGTAAAGAAGTACAAATACTCCGTTTCTGTACTTGATGATGTTTGTATGCCTTTTTTTTTTTTTACTTCTACACTGTACATTTAATACAAATGTCTGCACTTAATACTCTCTACTTTTACAAAACTTCAACAAAACATGCTTGTTACTTTATCTTTGATGCACAACAGACAAGAACAAAAGACGTATGAGCAACCAACAGGAGTTTGCTTTGGGAAGATAACGTGGGATTCTGGTTACCACTTGGTATAAAAGTCTTACTTGTTAAAAAGAAGAACTGAAGAGGGACATTCGACAGCAGAGAAATTACATCTAGTGTAGTGAAAGTCATTAAAGATAGAATAAAAGAAAAATACCATTTTATGTCTGAGTGCACTTAAGAACCTTTACTTTAGTATTAAGGTTCAATAAGAACTACCACTTTTACTAGTCTGTTTCCCATGAGTACTGTGTGTCTCAATATGCATATCTCTTTTAGCCAAAAACCTGAGAAAATAGAAAAAATGAATTTTCCTCTAGGGGCGGCACGGTGGTGCAGTGGTTAGCACTGTCCCCTCACAGCAAGAAGGTTCTGGGTTCGAGCCGCGGCTGGAGCACAGGGTCTTTCTGTGTGGGTCTCCATGTTCTCCCTGTTCGTGCGTGGGTTCTCTCTGGTACTCCAGCTTCCTCCCACAGTCCAAAGACATCAAGAGGGGACGAGGCTGATTGGTACTCTAAATTGACTGTAGGCGTGGCTGGGAGAGCCAATGGTGTTGGCCCTGCCATGGACTGGTGACCCATTCAGGGTGAGCCCCGCCTCTCACCTGAAGGCTGCTGGGATAGGCTCACCTTACGCAACCCTTAACAGGATAAGCAGTTGAAAATGCATGGATGGATGGAATTTTCCTCTAAGTATGGTGCTGAAGTAAAAAAAACAATTGTAAATATACTCATAAATGTTCTTGTTGAAACAACTGAGGCAGGTGTCCTCCTTTAAGTTGCAGAATCATGTCTATCACCTGAGAACAAAGTGCAGCAAAGAAATTATGGCAAGACTAATAAAAGTATATTTATGGTAATGCCAAATAATCTCATTTGTTTCAAAATAATACAGTAAGAGGTAGCATCTGCAGACCTTATTTGAATACTCTTTTAAATGTAGAATAGATTTGATGTGTTTCTTATTCAATATGTTAAGCATGAACTGAATCTAGTTCAGCATTCATGTATTCATGATGTGAGTTAATAAAAGCATCTCCTTTTTTTATGTTTTATCACATATAATGAGTCATTCTCCTGTATAATTTTCTCCTCCAGTTTATGCGTGGAGCTGAGCGTTGTTTTGTCTTTAGGTGATACAATATTACCTACAAATGATAACCATCAAAGTCCCCCTTTAGGGAAAAGGAACGAGCTTCTAATTATATTAACACCAATGTTGACCTGGAGACAAACCCCTTTTTCTCGCACATTTAGAGTCATGTAATCTTGCAGTTGCAGGCAAAATGTGACCTTAGGTATTCACACATCAAAACCATCTTCACATCATGCGTCAGCTGTCCTTGGGCCTGCAGCTGCTGTGGTGTGTTCTTTCGACAGCGAGCCTCTTCCGCCTTGTTTATCACCTTGCAGTTTACCTTTGGCTGTCACTTTAAACACAAATCTACCCGTGCGGGGGGGTTTTTGCAGCTATTTAAGAATGCTCTTATAAGTTATCTTTATTGAAGTAGTGTGCTTTTTCATGTTTGTCGAGCGAAATGAGTAATATTTCATTCCGAACCTGAGATGGCCTTGCTGTCTTTTGTTATGTGGAGCTGACATGGTGCTGGTGTGGGGATTTAATACACCTTATGCAAACCAGCGAATGGGGGTGTTGATGATTAATCCTCTGCATCTTCATCACCGCACTGTGTCTTGTCTTTGCAGAATGATCCCATCTACCAGCAAGAACTTCTTAATCAATGATCTGGCTGCAGGGCGCGAGTATGACCTTTGTGTACTGGCAGTATACGACGATGGCATCACATCATTAACAGCCACACGTGTGGTCGGTTGTGTGCAGTTCCACACAGCCAATGAGGTCAGCCAGTGCCGCTTCATGCATAGCCAGTTCCTGGGAGGCACTATGATCATCATTATTGGTGGTATAATTGTTGCTTCAGTGCTGGTTTTCATCATCATTCTGATGATCCGATACAAGGCCTACAGCAGCCCAGAGGACAGCAAAACCAAGGTCAGCTCCAGCATGCACTCCCAGACCAACGGCAGCCAGCAGAGGCTCCAGCACTCTGCCTCCAAGCAGCCGTCTGATGAGGGTCAGCATGAAGCCCAGATATCCAAAGAGTGCATGGCGCTGGTGCTGAGGGTGGACAATGAGAAGAAGGAAGATTCAGCTGCCACCTCTGCCATCCTGGAGGTGGAGCTGCCACCTCTGAATGTAGACAAAATGAAAAGAAGAACCAGCCTGGACATTCAGCGCTCCGGCCCCCCATCTGAGGACACGCAGACAGACAGTAGTCTGACAGGCTCCACCATGTCCCTGTGTCTCATAGGCCCGAATGCTGGCACCACTGAGGCTCCCAGGCTCAAGGACAAGAAAAGTGCCCTGGCCAACATGGGATTACTCCCTAATGAGCTGGCACGAACTAGGCACAGATTCTCTTTTGACGGAGGGGATTACTCCATATTTCAGAGTCATAGTTACCCACGCCGAGCGAGGACAAGGTGGCACAAGTCCACCAACCAGCTTGACGTGGAGTCATCGCCCCTCGCCAACAGAAGAGTTACATTCAGCAGCACTGAGTGGATGCTTGAGAGCACAGTGTGAGGAGATCAGGCAGCCACACAACAAACATACAGTGCGGACATGTAAAAACACAATAGCCCACACATACATGCCATAAGACACAAGCACACACTTTTCCTGCCAACAGCAAATGATAAACACAAGCACATTTACTGACACAAGCAAACTTGCTGGAGAAGAACACATCTCACTTCATCCTGCCTCCCCATCATACTCCCAGAGAGGTTTGTTGGCCATGTCCTTTCTTTATGCAGCAGTGCCTTATTCTCAAACAAATGTACGAATGGAGGATGCTGCTCACTATAGTCATAAACCCTCCTCTCCAGCATCACCCTGACATGGAGAGCATTTTTTGGGGGGGATTTTTGTTTTGTTTGTTTGTTTCCCGTCTCTGTGACATGCCAAGGGAGTGTGGCGTTTGGATGTGACTGTTTATCTTTAAATGAAAAAAAGAAAAGTGGAAAAAAAATTACCAAAAAAAAAAAAAACATCATAACTGTAAAATGAACAGCCAGGTATCCTGTTATGTCAATCATGTTTTTGGTTCTTTCAACAACAACAAAAAAAAAAAACTTTTGCACAGAAGACACGAAGATACAAGGACATGTATCACCACCAGTCTATACAATAATAAAGATTACAAAAAAAAAGGAGCAGAATTTTACACACGCCGGTTTCTAATGTTAGCACAGAGAGGACGGACCTGGGAAACCACAGAATCCTCTCTGATGGTGGGATTGTATGATGTTAAATAGGTATTGTTCCAGATGTGACTGTATATTAATCGGTACTGTATCTGGCTGGTCTAGATAAAAAGACAACAAACAAAAAAGACATATATAAGTATATTAAAACATTGGTGTATGTGTACTAACTATGTAAGTAAGTAAGTCATATGTCAAATGACTTTTTACAAAGCATTTGGGTGTTGGCTGCAAGTTTTTACATTAAAAACCTGTGTCATCACACCTCTCCCTATTTAGTCCATCAGCGTTGGGACTGTTTGTCGCCTCATGAAGAGTATAATTTTGTGTGTGTGTGTGTGTGTGTGTGTGTGTGTTTGTGGGGGGGGGGGGGTTCATGCCTTTTGTGTCATCAGTGGCATTTTCATCTTCAGGAGCCTGTGTCCTCTCCAGCGACGGGGAGATGCAAGTTGAAATGATGAATATTTCATTCCTAAGTACTATTTATATGGCTTGTACTTCTGTGAAAGCTGCACAACAATCACGTAGCAGAATGGGGGTGTGGGACAGCGAGGGACATGATAACTGGATGCAAACGCAGCCAACTGTTACTAACAAGGATGTCGGGTCTTTTGCATTCCGCTAGGGGGAGACAAAGACAAAACTCTGTAAAGTTATTTATTTGTAGACTTCAGTGAGGATGCATTGATAACTATTTTGAGTTAAAGCCTGTGTAGCATCCTGCTTTTTAAGGTTCAGTTCAAACTCTAAACCATAGCTGTGGACAATCTAGATTTTAAGAAAAAGCAATGCAGCCTGTGGTTTGGTGTGGATGAGGGGTATTCATCTGGCTACCCAGGCTGGGATGAAGCAGAGCTGCATGGACAACTGAGGTTTTCCTCCAGTGCCCACCTTTCTTGTATCAGCTTTTCACATACAAACACACCAGTGATGTTTTCCGGGTATAAAAAGGCTCAAATTTAAGGTGTAACGTCTCCGCTGTCAGTGTGGTGTTGTGCTCGCAGTTTTACACTGTCCATCTCCTCATTAGCCACAGTCTCCTAATATACTGCTGACAATTTGTCACTGCAGGAGTATTTTTGTCAGTTCCTTTCTCCAATCATTATTCATTCACACTACTGCAAATTCTGCTTAGGTAGGAGGAGGCTGTGCTTTCACCCAGACTTCAAAATTGGCCAGGACAGCCAAACTAGTGGGAGTACAGTGATGTGTGTTGCGTCTCATCAGCACTTCTGTGTGACTGCAAAAATGTGCCTTGACTTGGTGAGGCTGAAGATCTTGTTAAATCTTTAATGCATAGCAATGTGTTTGAAAAGTGCAATCTGAACACGGTTTAATATGTATGAAATCCGAAGCGTTATCCACGCTAACCTCTCTGTCTACTTCACAATCGCTTTTTTTTCCCCCACCCAACTAAGTGTCAGCGGTTCTGAACCTCAAAGTTTTTTTTTTTCTGTGACTTAATGTGTGATATCTGGAAAAAAGTAGAAAAGTAATGGGTTGTAATGAGTTGTTCTTCACTAGAAGTAGACCTAAAAGTGGCCCACTCTGGTCCATTTCTAGTTTATAAATGCAACACTTTCCCAGTCTGTGACACCTTTTCCTATTTGAAAAGGATTTTACACCTGCAAACACTCAGAATCACACATTTATTCACAGTCAACCTCCACACATGAAGTAAGGTACTGAAAAAAAAACAAAAAAACAACTTAACAATTACTATAATCTGTGTCTGGCATTATTTGTGCAGAAAAACAACAATAATTAGCACCTTCAAATGCAACCCATTCTTCTCCCTTGAAAAAAACGTCTACGTTAACGTGTGTTTATAAGTATTTAACTTCTAGACACTTCTCTTTGTTTGTGATGTCACAAATCATGCCCAATGGCTGGCCTCTTAAAGGAACACACCCACATTTGGGGGGAAAATCCATCGTTTTCAGAACCGGACAAGCAGATTGAAACCCTCCTCTCCTCCGAGGTGCATCCCCTCCCCCTCCCGGATGGGGATTTTCCAGAACCCCAGTGTTCCTTGTCTGGCACTAAAAATGAGGGAGAATAATACAATTCCTTACAAGTTGGTGGTTTGTTGCTCTATAATCAAAATCTGGATGAGCGCTACAGAGAACAGCATCGCTGTCTGGAGTCTGTACCTGCTTCATTTCACATAAAGTGCAGCTCAAAAACACACAGAAGTGGGGGGGGGAGTTCATTTTGAATTACCGTAGTAAGCCCATGGGATGGTTGGATGTCTGCCACCCCCCCTTTTTTTTGTAGCCATCGCAACCATTTAAGCAAACTAAATTTCAAATGTATAATGATTTCTGCGCTCACTAGAAATGTTTCTTTATCTTGGATGTTGCCAAATGTTAACTGATTGAAAATGCCCATCAACGCAGATTCAGCCAGCTAAACTCCATTTAACTTTTTTTTTTTTTTTTCCTGTCTCCCAAGACGTTGCAGCCAAACTCAAGACGGCCCACTCTCAGCTGCTCAGAGACTCCACTTAGCCTATTGACACAGACTCAGCGTATGGCTTCGGGCTTTTCTAATACTTTCAAAATGTTTCACCAACACTTGCTTCAGCGTCTTAAAAATACCCAGATGGCACCAGCCCACGTCTTCAGGCCACGTTTGTACTTTGACAAACTGACCCGTGGCTCTCTATGCTGCCATTGTTTGAATCGTCGGCCATGAGAGATCGATTTGTACACCTTTGCTATTTAGTCTCATTCCGAGGCCACATGGGTGACGCCGCTGTTCTGTGAGCGGTGCAGCAGTCGAGGAGAGATACTGCAAACGTATTCGCTTTGATCATGACTAGCAGCTTGTATATTTTCCGCAGCGTTAAAAAGAGACAGCATGGGACAGAACTGAGAGAACAGGACCGCCTCTATTTATTTCATTACAAACTGCTTGACAAATACAAAAAAAAAAAAAAAAAAAAACATATCAGAAGACGTCAAATCCAAGATGTAATATTTTTCATTCTGCCGGAGGTAATTTCAAAGTATTAAAGTATGAATTATGAACTGTCTAGACTGGCACAGCCATCTTATTCCATCACTCTATTTGGCTCTTGCATATACATGTTATCTGAACAGACCAGTGCAAATTGGTTCCTGAATTGACACTATAGTTAAGTTTACAAATCAAATTAAAATGGTATGTGGTAAAACACTTACTACCATTTCAGTGAAAAGATAAGGCTGGCTATATTCTTTTTTTTTTTTTTTTTCCCCTTTGGTTGACAAATCCTTGAAAAGACCAAACAATGTGTTTGTACTTCTCCTTTCCCACCATGTTGGTTCCCGATGAAAGTTATAAAGCAAGACAGAAATACCAACAAGTTTCAGACACATTTTTCCAGGGACATTTCCACGACTTTGTAGGCCGTAAAGACAAATGGTCATGACCGGATTTTCTCTAAAAC
This sequence comes from Aulostomus chinensis, assembly GCF_037954235.1. Lineage (NCBI taxonomy): Eukaryota > Metazoa > Chordata > Actinopteri > Syngnathiformes > Aulostomidae > Aulostomus > Aulostomus chinensis. Next base: position 26,167,866 of record NC_141329.1, read on the forward strand.
ATGTAGATGTGAAAAAAAAAGAAGTAAAAATCCATGTACCACAGTATATTACTACTAATAATGTGGTTTGACCTAAATAATACACATTTCAGCACATTGAGATGAACCAAAAGTGATTTTTTTTTCTCTGTTAATCTTAACTGGGCAACATAATGAAACAATAAAAAAAAAAATCCATACCTTTGCCATTATTTTCTTAAGATCATTTTTCAGCACTGCCATTTTACTTTTCACGACCATACACACCTTGTATGAAGGGCAACTTTTCGGCTGTGGATTCATACACATTTGATACTCAAGATGGTGTATGTGCAGTCGCTGGCCAATGTGCTACGTATATTAGGATAAAACTACTGTAGTAAAAGAATAACAGCCCTGCAGTGGCGGCTTATGGTAATATCAGACCATGTCACCGAATGTCGTGGTGCAATGGCTTGGACATCAAAGATGCAGTGTATCAGGCTTTGCTTTGATCATTGTTTGCTTTAGTCTATTCAAGTGATTTTTGTGTCAATTAAAAAAAATAAATACAGAATGTCGCCAGCTCTATCCTGTAAAAATGTACAATCCACAATTTTTACAATAAAAATGTTTTTCAAAAACAGCAAAATAGATGATTTTTCTTTTTAATCTACATTAATGTCCTGCATACAAAAGTTTAAAAAGATAAAAGAAAAGCAAACGCACAATGTTTCAATTGAGTAAAGCTGCATAATTTCCCAGTTTTTAAAAATAAAAACGTGCGGCAGAAAATCAGCAGTCAAGTCAGGACAGGAAGTCTCTACGTGAGGCAGACAGCCTGAGGTGAGAGTCGGTGATCGATAAATAAGCCTGCCGCAGACGGAATCCTTCATGAGAAAGGTGGTGGACACCCTCCATCCCTCTTCATGCCGCCTGCTGCCTCTGCTCAGGTAGTGTGTGCTTCCAGCCACTGCAGAGGGGCTGAGATTTTGCCACACAGACGGCCCACACAGAGGACCGCCAACACAGGTTTGTTGATGTCTCACAAAGTACATCACAGTGGCCCTGTGGAGAAAAACCCTCTGAGCAGTTACCGGAACAAAGGATTCTGTGGCAGTTTTCCTGATGGTTACCTGAGCTGTGTACCGACCGGTCTGAGCGTCTCACTCTCCAGAACTATCGTCCGAGCTGTCCTCACCTGCTGCCCTCCAGTTTTTCCTCCTCTTCTTTTTGGAGTCTACACCCAGGTCCGCATCTTTGCTGGAGTCCTGCTTTTTTCTTTTGCGACTGTGTATCCTTCTGTCCCTTTCTTTGACGACATCGCCATCATCATCGCTGTCCCCCGAGCTGCTGTCCTCATCTCTGCCCCTCGCCTTGGCCGCTTTCTTGTTTTTGTGTCGACTTTTAGTCCTTTTCCTCCTCTGCTTGTCTTTGGGAGTACTGCTGTCATCGCTACTGTGGCTGCTGCTCGAACACGTCGCTTTCTTCCCCCTGCCGCCCTCTTCTTTCTTCTTCTTCTTTTTCTTCTTCTTTCGGGAGGATTTTTTGGAGCGTTTTGATAAACTTGTCTCCGTAGAAGACTTGGACTTTTTCATTCTGTGTTGCCCAATCTTCTTTGCGGCTTTATCACTTGACAGAATAAAGACAATAAATGTAAAAGATAACGTTAAGTACGGAATGATGCCTTGATGTTGCTTAAGTTAGCACAGGGAGCATTGTTCATCCTGTTAAAATGGTTGTAAAATCTCCTCTGTGGTGCCACGGGGAGCTTTACTGAAGACATAACCCATGATGATGTAATTGGGGATCTCTCTATTTTAGCCTAGAGCCTCTCTTCAAAATTTAATACATGAAGTTTACAAGACATCAGTGTTTACCAGGCATTAAGGGTCTAATGAAAGGCTGTGGAAGTTTGTAAATTACACTAAGTTGGTGGAATATCCTTTAAAAATCTGAATTGCGTTCTTCTCTGTCTTGTTTGGTTTTATGCTGCATGTTTGATTACCTGTCACTTTCAAACTCCTCTGGATATAGCTCCTTGAAGCCACTGTGTCCCCATCTGCCGAGTAGAAACACCGGTCAGTTTTATCTAAATATGGCACAGTTCATAATATTGATTAATATGACCATAAATGAGGCATTGGAGACTAACCAGTGAAGCAATGAATATATATTCAGATGAGGGATGTGATGAAGGGATCTACCTGTCAGGATCATTGTCCTCAAATTCATAAAGTTTGCGAGTCCAGTATCGAGCCTCTGAGATGCACTCTCTGCTTTGGCGCAGGTCCCCGGTCTGATCTGCCACTCGATCACAGTGCATATGTCCCCTGGAACACAGCCATCAGCGACTCAACAAGCCAGCGCACCGTAACAGCCCTCAATATTGTGAAACTCACTCCCACGTGAGCTCTGGTGTCACTTGCGTTCAGGTGCTTCAAGTCAAACTGGGATGTCCCCGGTTCCTACCTTACACCCTCTGAAGCCGACAAATGTTTGTGGTGAGACATCTGGACTTCGCAGTCTCGCATTTTCCACATCTCAATCTCCTCTTGGATCTGCAGCGGGTCAACAACAGTAAGTGGATGAAAGACTACACAAAAAACACCCACACATGGAGCACTCCAGCGAGTTCAACTGTTCAAAAACATTCAGAAGTTGTAGAATTCCTTCATCACTTACGGGCAGCGTCATTCACCATGTTAGTGAAACCACAGCTGCCTTCATCAGCCTAGAGTCTTTGGATAGTCCAACAAGTCCCCCACGGACAGGTCTAACACAGATGTGGACGCACGCATGTCTTGGGTCAGTCTGATCAGTGCGTGTGGGTTTCCTCAAAGCTTCCTCAAAGATCAGAGTGTGGTTTAAATTACCATCTTTCTCCCTACAAGGTTTAGTATAAACAAGGAAGCCGCCCTCTGTGGACAAAATATGAATCTGACACGGTTCCTAAACCATGTGCACGGATTTGTGCTGTTCAGCTGTTTTGGGTATTTTTTCTAGCTAAGAGATAAATTGCAATAGTGTCAAACTCTCTTTTTAAGTGATACCAAACAGCAAGTCGTAACTGGAGGCGTAGGTCCAAAAAGTACCTCTTGTTTTACAATTATTCAAAAACATCAAGTTTTACACAAAAAATGTTGGTATTATTTGACACAAGCTGTTCCTGAGCATCACAGCAGAATCTTCCCACCTGAATGAGACAGTTCAGTGTTTCATGGTCTGCTGTCAAACCCACGTTCCCCTAACCCTCAGGACTTGAGTCTGACTGGAGCCCACACCTCCAGCTCCGCAAATCCCAAACTACATCGTATCAGCTGAGGATATTAGAGAGGAAATCACTGTAAATAGGAAACCAGCTGACCACCCACAGGAGTGCTTAAATCAACACAACGCAGCCGTTCATAGCATTTTAATATTCATGACCAGAATCGGCTACACGTACTGATGTTGACCGCAGTGTATCAGACAAGGAGGATTACACTTGGCAACTGGGGGAGTCTGACTGGCTCAGTATAGCATAGGATGTGCTCTAGAGCTGCTCTTCTTAAAGTGGATCAATTTAGGGGTATCACTTTCTCGAAGGATTCTCAGTTATTAAAGAATGTACCGTTATGATATAGAGGAGGGAAAAAAACAACTGTAAAATCCGATTTCAAATCTGCAAAGCATTTTTTTTTTTTTGGATGACAAGGGGGTTTTTACTGTCTTGGGGCTATAAAACACCAAATGTAAAGCCACCGATTCTTCCATGAACTGACTGGACTAAATTAACATGAGACCAATTCAGATGTGCTAGAACAGAGAAATAAAGGGGGTTTCTCTCTCTTTCTCTCTCACACACACACGCACACACTGACACAGATGCGCGCCTACCTTGTTGTGGGCATCTGTGTGGCGCATAACATTCCTCAACCAGGTCTTCCCTGACGGTTGCTTTGCCATGATGAAAGCTGATGTACGACAAATTTGAAATGTGAGAGGACAAACAGATGAGAAGAGCCAACTGCCGCGGCGACACGTTATGGTACGTAAAGACTCTGGCTGCTCCGGTACATGGAGCACACATTTAGCTTGTCAGCTAAAACAGTTGAACAATCAAATATAAAGGACAATTCAGGGAGTCACTGAAGAATACTACAAAAAAACTAAGGCTGCTAGGTTATTGTAGTTCCAAAAAATGTGAACAAATTGTACCTTAGAGAGAGAATAGCATTGAAAAACAATAAAGGACTCGCGGCTACTGCCGCTACTTCCGCTTTCTTCAAATACGTAATACGTTTTCGTGCGTTATACGGAACTCAGACGTGATTGGACCCTCGTCACGTCAATCATCGTCGGGTGGTACAGGAGTCAGAGTATTCAACACGGTAAGTTTTTGAATTTTAACAGTTCATACGCAATGTGGACGTTTAAAACGGATGTTGAAGCACTACACTACTAAAGTTTCGCAAGTTAACCGAACAATTATCCATATATATATATTTTTTTAAATACTTGAAAAGAAGTGTGAACAACACAATTCCCTTTAGTACTAAACATAGAAACCATGTGAGTTGTTCCAAGTCTCTTTTGAAAGACTGAAAGTATTTAGGTAATGAAAATGAAAGGCTCAGGAATCCAATATGGCTACCCCAGGAAGTGAAACCTCCCATCTTATACATCTGAAATGAAGCTCCCCATTTGGAGAATATTTGACTTAAAGGAAATGTGTGTTGTCATACCAGATATTTTCAAGCTTGCGCAAATAAATAAATGATCCAATATAGATGTTACATTACCAGTTCACCTTTGACTGAAAACATGAGTTGACATGGCGACACTGTGTCCTAAATTTATTCAGTTTTTGAAATCAAGTATATATACACCCCCCCCCCCCCAATATTCTGAGGCAACTTCATCATACGATTGTATTTAGAAAGTTTTAAGAGTTGCACTTTCAAGCCAAGCAAACTCCGCTTGATCTTCTCCAACATTGTACCACACTAAACTGCTCAAATATGAACTATGACATGGATCAAACCAGGGTTGTAGCGAGAGGTGAAGGTGGATTGAAATGAATAAGTTAGGTAAGGTCTGGAATCTGTAAAATGAGCATGTAGACATTACTGGGTGGCTGTTTACTGTTCGCATTGCACAAATCGCTGTGGACCTTTTCAAAGAAACAGCCGCTAGATCCAAACCAGAGTTAACATAAAGCAAAATAATCTACTTTTAATTAGAAAGCACCTCAGAATGGGCAATGGCCTCTTGTGGCTGCATAAACGGCTCTAAAGCGTTTTTTTTTTTTTGTCTTGATTGGTGAGGAAATCAAACGCATGAGAAGCAGAAGGATGTAGCTTGATGTTCATCCTCTGATGTCAGTTGGAGGATAAACACTGGAGGGTGAACAAGCAGGACTCTTCTGGAAGGTTCACTGGAAGATGTCAGAGGGAAAGACTCTTATTTTGCAGCTCCTAATGGCTCAGTAGAAGGTCACCGGCTCTTTAATGTTTGTTTATTAGTTGACAAAATGTCTTTCAAACCTGAATAACTGTTTCATTAACATTTCCACTGATCCTACATTACTTTTCTACTGATAGACTTTAATCTTTGCAATGCAGCTTTCTGTTTTCTTGTTGTTGTTGTTGTTGTTGTTTTAAAGGAAAACCAAAATAATTCACCTTAGCTGTTAATCAATTTCCCATGGTTTATTTAAAAAAAAAAAAAAAAAGAACAGATATAATACCAGAGACAGACGGGACATCCTCTCATCTTCTAAGAATATTTGTAGCAGACGATCTGCTATCGATGTATTCAACAAGAATGGAGCCCGTGGAGCCTCGTGAGTGTTTGTTTGAAGGTCACGGAATTAGAAAAGGCAGTCATGTAAAGCACAGTTATCATTTCCTATCAAAATCCCCAGCCATTGTATTTACAATTTGTCTGCTTGCCGTCCTTTTGACTCTCCGGACTTTCTTCTCACCTGCTGGCTCCCTGTGGTGGAATGACTTTCAAGCTGCACTTTGAACAGCAAAGTCACTCCCTGCATGAATTGAATATTCTCTGTTGAAGAGGCACTTTGTTTCTCCCTCCGTCACATCTTTGTCTGTCAAATAGACATCGTCAGCTTGTTTTGTGCCCGCATTTGTCCTTGTCTTTGTAATCTAAAAACATTCAAAGCAGTGCTGAACAGTGACACTGCTTTTTCAGCTACAAAATTGCCAAAGTGATATCAAAACTTCCCCAGCAACTCCACCTGCTCAACATCTGTGCTTGTACTTAGAGTGTCTATGCATATTTGATATATTTGCCTAGGAAGACACCTTTTTTGTTTTTCCCATCCCATGAATAAACATAGCCAAACTTCTCTGACGAAACAAATCGCTCCGCAGTATAACATGCTGGCAGTATTTCACCATTGGATCAGCATAAAAGAGAGCGAGACCTAAACACTAAAGTGCCTCTTGCGGTGTCTGCGTGAATATTAATGTGTTTAGAAAAAAGGCTACGAGCGTAATCTGTTGAATAAACGAAGCAGAGTGGCACAAACCTCCAAGGCCAGTAGGGCTGTCTTCTATTTTAAATGCAAATCCACAACTTAATTCAAATATTTTGGGTCAAATGCTTGAGTCAAGTTCTCAAGCTGTATATATTAAAGAATGTTGTCTCTGGCAGGTAATATCAAACTTGACCCATCTTATGTCTTATTTGCAAAATATTAACTTTTGAATGAATGAATGAAGGCCTGCTTCCTTTGAGTCTAACAAAATGCCTCAGTCTTATTGTGTGGACCTGAATGTTAAAAAGTTTGTGTAAATTGATAGTCAAGGTTTTACACACACACTTATGTCAGGAGGGTACGTCAAAAAAAATCTGAAGTATTCTCTCAAAATCCTGAATCCCATATAAACCTTTTTTTTTCTACATTATCCTGCAAAAAAAAAAAAAACCTGCTCCTTCCCTTCGTCTGAATGGCTCTGACCCCCAAACATATCCCTCCACACACCCCAAGGCACCCAGAGCCAGCCAATCAGTGACACATTTACATGAAATGAGGGTGCAGCACTGTAGATTGTACCTTGGGGTACAGCAGTGGTCTACTTCTGTCCCCCTATCTTTGGGAGTCCAGCACCAGGGGGGCCCCCTCTGGGTATGAGCACCTTGATCTGTGTGTCTTTCCTCCAGGGACAGAAAATCAAAGCCCTCCAGCACCCAATACACTGCCTAAGTTGCTCAAGTACAGATAAATGGTTGAAATGACCTCACCCAGAAGAATATTCTGGTTCTGAAGGGCAACCCAATTAAATATATTTTCAAAAAATATGACAAATATATCTATTTTTTTCCCACAAGAGTCAGTGGAATAGTTCCTCATCAACCAATGAAACTATCTGAAAATGCCCTGTCTCACAGTGGTAAAGGATGTTAAAATGAAATCCTGGATCTGGATTTGGATCTGGATTTTCTACGGTGCTCAAGATGGATTTTGGTTAACTGACAAATAAACAACCCCCCTCCCCCCCCAAAAAAAATTATGCGGGGTTAAAATAATCAATATCATTGCTGTGTAATTAATTGAAGGACTCATGTTTATGTCGTTATCTGGAGATCACAAGTTTTTTTTATAGCTGGATCTATTTTATTGTAAGAAATTGGCTCTTTATTTACGGAGATAATGAGTAACAAATGGGTAATTGTCCACCCATGATTATTATCATAACACATTATATTATGATTGTCATGATTATATGTGTTTGAATTGTTGTACGTCCATCGACATAGATCAGCGATCTGAATCGTAACTTATTTTGAGAAGCAGCCTTTCGTTTTCTCGAGATAACAAGATGGATTAACTTGTGGCGACGCAGTAATCAGCTGGTCTCAGGCTACTGGCATTTAAAAAAAGAAATCCCCAGCACAGAGCTTCCGAGCTTCCGTAGGCACACACAGTTTAATAGGATGTCATACAAACAAGTGAGGCTAGTTTGACTTTTTCAGTCTCCGTAGTTCCTAACCAGTGTGCAGCAGCCTGGTGGTCTGCTTAAATATTTCAGGCAAGTTGACGGACAGGTGAAACGTTTGATCACATTAATGGGAAGAACTGCAAACTATGTCTTGCTGATGACACCAGCAACCTCTCTGAAATCTTAATGAACGCTGTGCTCAGCCAAAACCTGTGCTTCAGAATAGCAGCACATCTGATTTAGTCTCCTGCTGGTTAAACCATGAAGCTGCTAATTTTGGGTTTAGCTCATGGCTCACAGTGCATTCTCATGTTTGTTTGTTTTTAAAGCAGTTGCAGGGAAAACGGCTGTGGCGTAGCACACGGTGAATAATCTGAGGCAAGCTGTAATTGCAGGCTGATGAGTGGATTCCCTAAGTACCGTGTTCTGGTTGCTTATTTGAGCAGTAGAAATATTCTTTGTTCAGACTGTGTAAATATATCATTAACCTCCTCTATGTTTCAGTATGTGTGGTATGTTGCTGTTGCAGAAGCCTGTGATTTTGCCTGCAACCTAATGGCTTCGTTGCAGAGCCTTTTTTTTTTTTTTTCAATTTGTTTACTTTGGATTGTATCATTTCACAGACACACTGTACTTATAAACCAGAAAAGGAAGGAAAAGGAGCAAATTTTTCTCCCTCCTCCTCCTCCCTGTGAAAGGAGAGAGCAGTGGGGAAAGGAAGGAGGAGGAAAGAGGGGCAGGGGGAGGGTAAACACACCCAGACAGAGCCATGTCTGACATCCTCTCGCCCTGAAAGGAGGAAGGAATGATACAAAGCCAGCGCGACAGAGCAGAAGAGAAAAAGAGAAAGAGGGAGGGCAGAGGGAGTAAATGCAAAAAAAGGCAGGCAGAGAGGAAAGGCTGAAAAAAGATGCACAAGAGCTGCATCAGTTCTTGTCCGCAAGGAACAAAAAACATTGTGTTCGTGAATGGAGCTGGTGAGCTCAAGCACTAGGCGAGAGCCATGAGAAGCCAGGCAGACTTCAGCCGCCCTCTCCCTCTGGCTCTCCCTGTTTGCTCTGCCAGCCTGGACTGAGACTTGGCATCATTTAGGGGAAGGTTCCAGGGCTTTTGATTAGGATTTTTTGGGCTTGGTGAATATGCTGCTGGAGAGGATTTGAACGGGCTGTTGCTGCTGACTGAACACGGCGTGCGACGTGGAGACCCCTCCGGTTGCTGCTCACCTCCCGGCTGCTGCTGCCTCTGGCTGCGGTTGGACTATGGTCCTGACTCAGAAGCAGGGCATCACCCAGATGCAGGGCTACTACTGTCGGGGAGGCTAAGCTTGTAACCAGCAGCATGGGAGCCAAACAGATGAAATGGTAAGACCTGTCTTTATGTCCGATGACTCAGGTTACATCACCTCTGGCTGTTGTTTAGTCTGCAGGAGTGTAGCAGTGATTGAACTCGAACGTGTATCTTCATATCGATGCGATGTCGTTGGTATCAGTCAACTGAAATTCTCCATAACAACAGCCTAACTGTGCAGGTTATTGTTGTCTGTTTACAGTGCAGGAGGTGTGGGTGTGTCCCTGTGCGTGTCTGTGTGAGCCAAGCTGCTATTGCCTAGCAACGACTGTCTCGCCTCCATTACCGGCTCTTCCATTTCATGATTCGGACGATTCGATCATACAAGGCCTATGTTTTTAAAGTATTACCAGCAAATTGTGCCAGTTCTGCGGGGAAATGACTGATGTAGTTGCTATTACATTGTTAGTTTGTTCGTGCTGATACATCCAAGTGAAAGTGGCCTTTTGGTATTTCATGTTTGATGCAGTGTTGTACTCACGCCGCTCCCCAAAAGTCTCAAGTCTGCATGGAGAGAAGCAACTACATACTTATGTTTAATTTTCCCTTCCCTCCATGGCCCTTGAACAAAATTTCGAGTAAAGCGGATTTCTTTTGGGTAACCGGGAACAACCCACGAGGAGGGAAATAAACTGTGGCACACTGGTGTCTTCTGTGTGATAAAGTGACATTTTATCAGTGTAAAATGTTAATCTGGAAAGTAAAAAAGTGCCATATTTCAATTTTAAATTGTGAAGCAGAAGCATAGCGTCGCTAATACAATACTGGAGTTCATATCCTCAGTGACCTTTCACCTCTGCGAATCAGATGATGTTAATCTGTTGTGCTCATCTCATGTAAACCCCTGCGCTTAATCTGAAGCTTACGGCTCCAATCTATCTGCATATTTGTGTTCCGTTGGTGCATCAAATCAGCGACCAACTAAAACCAGGTTTGTCCGCATCATCTGTATTCTGCAGTGACACGATAAATTGGAGGCCGGTGCTTTCGTCCCCTTTAGAGAAACTCATGGGGACAATCACAGCAGCATCAGATAAGACGTTCGATGGATGGTTTTTATGTGGCCGGCAGCATTTCTCTCTTGAGAAGCTGAAGGGAATTATCTACCTGAGGCCTCTCGGTGTAGTTGATGTCACTAGACACAATTAAAATCTTTAGTTTATTTAAACCCTTGGCCCAAACTGAAATATCTCAGCAACTGTTTGATGAATTGTCCCAAATTGCGCTTTAGAACTCAGTGTTGCCCACATAAAGCTTGAATTGATTCGTACTGGGGACCACAGAATTTAGCTGTTGCATTCATGTCTCCTCTTGGTATTAATTAGCACAGTTGTAATTACGCTTCAATTGCTTATCTAGTGCCATCATCTGGCCAAAATATGATCTTGGGTTCAGACTAGATTGCTGCAAAACTCATGACATACAGCTAACAACATTAATGACTTTGTGTTGGGTGCTAATTAGCAAAATACACATGCTAATGTGCCAAAGGAAGACCTGCCATCAGCATGTACAGAACTGCCATTGTAGCATATTAGCATGCTGACTTTAGCATTTTGCACAGCTGCGCCTGTATTTGAAGCCTCAAACAGCCACTAGCACCACTTGCAGTATTTGTTAGACTGAGAGACAGAACCCACGATTATTAGAGGACGCAGTCACGGCGAAAGGTTGCAAATTATCCCATGTGAAACGATCTGAATCGTGCGAAGAGGGAGATCTTGCAAGTGTTAATTGCCTGCTGTGATATTAGCTCGTGCAAAGCAATGCAATAAGATAAGCAGTAAATCTCATCGGCTACAATCTAAATCTCGATGCATATGTACCAGCGGAACAGGTTTAACTGCGCAAATGCAATCCCTCGGGACATTGTTTGGTTTCTAAACACATTTTTATCTCACTCTGTATTTTTTGGGGAGTTAGTTTTTAGCCTGAGGATCAGGTTGATGAAATTGTGATTCTATTCTCTCCCTCGTGTAGTTCGGACACAAAAAGAAACAGAAGGAATCCCCCTCGCTAAAGGACCATGCATAATGCCATAGGTCGCAGGTCACAATCCTTGTTTCCTATTTCTGCAAACACAGTTGAGTGAAGATGACAGCGGCCCCGCGCCCGGGGCTGCAGGAGAGGCTCTGAACACACACAACACATATTCAACAAACGACAGTAAAAAAAGCCACTCAAAATCTGAGGGGGCATTATGTCTTAAACTAATGGCCAATGGGGAGCAAACTATGTGAAGAATTTCATGTATACTTGCTTGCGTGTCTGTGCTTGCTGTGCGTTTCTGAACAGGTCTGTGCTGTGTTAATTTCATTATCAGTCTGTGATGCACCAATTCCTATGGGTATTTAAAGATGGATTTGAGTTAAAATATTTTGCCCAGATGGGATTAATGCCCATTTTGTGCTCCCTTGGGAGTTGTTAAATTCTATATTTCCATTTTCTGTGGCTAGGTTTATTTATTGCCATTCATCTGGCAGGAGATGCAAACACACTCATCCCTTCCTGTGCCCACCATCTGTTTCAGTCTCAGCTCTGCCAGCCCTGCTCACTCCCCCAAAGAGGAGTATGTTATCACCCAGTCCACCGACACCCCCAAAGAAGAAACAGTCCATGATCAGTCCGAGGACCAGAGGGGAACTCACGATGACAAATCTGAGCTGACGGAGAGAAAATGTGTCACAGGTTGGTTGGCTGCACATCAACGCTTGTAGAGGAAGAAAATAGGCAATGAATCCCTCCAAAAGAACGCTCCCATGCCTCATGCCTCCTGTTGCTCTCTCCCTTTCAGAGGAGGTCTCGCTCTGTGGTTTGTGTCCTTCCCTTGGGTATGATGTGCAAGAGGAAGAGAAGTCCTGGGAGGAGCAGCTGGATGCCCACCAGGAGCAGCTGGAGAAGGAAATGCAGGAGGCCAGAAGGATGGTGTTCCGCCTACAGGTAAATAAACAAACTGCAGTGCCGCCATGAACAGGATGACAAAAGGCTCATGGGAGAAAGGTAACAACTCGGAATGAGGTTCTAGCTTTAATCCAGACGTCTGAATCCCTGCCCATATATCTGATTGTTTTAGAGAACCTCATGCTCCCTTTGGCCAATTGGACCCTTTAGTCTTATTATCAGGATAAAAAGGATTATTCCTCAACACCTGATTCACTCCAGACAGGATGATGCAAGTTTGTCGAAGCTTCAGGTTATCTGCTTGGGTTAAAGACATATCAGTTAAGATACTGATACACTAAATTAAAGTTTCTCTAGCGGCGGCGTGGCTCACAGGTAGAGTGGCCGCCTATGAGAATAAGAATTAGAACACTTTATTCATCCCATACTGGGGAAATGTACATAGTTACAGCTGCATTTACAGAGAGAAGAAGAAAAGATAATATAAATTAAAGAATAATTATTTATGAAATGAGAAAAAAACAAAACAAATATTAATATTTATATTAGGCAATTTAGTTATTTACAATATATTTACATAGAGAATGAAAAAAAGTCTAGAAACCAAAGGGTCGCTGGTTCGATCCTCACTTCCCCCGGTGACCATGTCCAAGTGTCCTTGAGCAAGATACTGAACCATTATTTGCTCCTGATGGCCCTGTGATGGACTGGCGACCCATCCAGGGTGAACCCCGCCTCTCGCCCAATGTCAGCTTGGATAGGCTCCAGCCCCCCAGCGACCCTTAACCGATAAGCAGTATAGAAAATGGATGGATGGATGGATGGATGGAATTTCTCTAGCAGTTGTTCAGACTGTCAATCTCTGTCCTTCCACTGAAAAAAATCAATATACAGCTTGTCCAAATCAATATACAGCCTGTCCAAATGTAATAGACATTTCTGATAAATAATCTTGGTTATAATCTGGGTGAGTAATGATTAAGCCAGAGGCCTGAAACGCTCACCCTCCCGCCTCTCTGATGATCACCATGTTGGTGTCTGGAGACATTCCTTGTTTTAATCAATTCAACACGCTCAAAAGTAAAAGAAAAAAATGGACCAAAGTTAAAAAAAAAAAAATTATAGATACATACATATATATATATATATATTTAAAATAAATAACATGGTGATCATTAGACAGGCGGGGGGGGGGCATTTCAGGCCTCTGGTTTAATCATTACTCACCCAGATTATCACCAAGATGAGTTAAAAAAAGGAAAAAATTGATTAAAACCTGGAATAAAATTCAATGTATTAACAGGAAAACTAATGAAAGGAATGAATGAATGACACGGGCTGAAGTGTAGACAGTTTGATTAGTAGGTCTAATTTATTTTATTCCATTCATTTGCACTAAGAAGCCTCCCTTGAAACAAAGTGTGCAGCAAAATACAAAACAGATTATGTCTCTTTTCTCTGTTCATGTATGTGTAATTAATGTGCGTGTTTGTTTGCAGGCTCTGCTACTTAACGGCTCCCTACCCGAGGAGGACCAGGATGGACCTGTGAACTTTGGAGATAACCGGGCTAATGCGGAGCAGCAGCTGGTATAGCGCCCCCTCTCTACTTAAAAACCCACTTGCTCGTCACTCTGCGAGGAGTGTCGTGTCAGCCCTTCTGTTGTGATGATGTTTGCTGCCTTCACTTCTCTCGAGAGTTTGCTTCTGTAGAGCACAAATGAGTCTGTCTGATCTGCTCGTCCATGTCACACAGGCCCACTGCCTCCTCATACGTTCTGACACTTTCCCATTCTCTAATTATGCTGCTCCTACTGTCTTCCTTTGAAGGTTTTAATCCGCAGTCGCCTGGACCAAAGCATGGAGGAAGCCCTTGATCTCAAGGTACAGTTAGTAAATGTAATTAGATATTTGAAATAGATGAGGTGCGGTACAACTAAAGGGACCTTTTTACTCAACTCTCTGTTCATTTGCTCACCACTCAGAGGGAACTCCTGAGACACAAACAAGAGGCACGCCACATTCAGGCCATCAAGGTGAATATTAAATTAGCAATTTTTGAACAAGTTGAAGTGGGCCATTAGATTGGATCCCCTCTATGCCACTTCAAAATGATGTTTCTACAGTTTTCATGCTCGAGAACATACATTCTTGTCTCTGTGTGAGGATGATATGTTAGAGGTGGATGTATGCCGTTTATCTGTATGCAGGTCTTTTCTGGACATCTCTTAGATCTCTCCCTTTCTCATTAGGATGCTCTGCAGCAACGGCTGGCAGTGCAGGAAGATGCTGTGCTGCAGCTAAAGCAGGAACTACTGAGAAGCAACATGGCCAAAGATCAGCTGGAAGGGGAAAATGTGAGACAAGTGATGATTTCTGTTAGACGTGATAAAATATCTGACCTGCTTGACACAAAATTGGAGTTTATGTCCAAGTAAAATGCCACGCTGAAACGTCTGTTTGCAGGCAGAGCTCAAAAGCAAGCTGAGCGAACGCAACAAATTACTCAGTGAATATGAGGTATTTTTTTTTTTTTTTTTTTTTTAGCAGTTACACTTCAGTGAGTTCTTTCCATCTCAGCATGCATTTGTAGCTTTCTGACATCGATCGTGTTTGTCTCAATAGCAGCAACTTGGAAGGAAGGACAGAATACTGCAGCAGCAGCAGCAAAAGCTTGAAGACGCTCAGCACAAAGCACATGAAGCTGGACGGGTATGAAAAATGATGGAAGCACTTGGATGATATACACGTATACAGCATATTTATTTGTTATTTTTAGATGGAAGAAGATATTAAGTGGACTGGGGATTATTAAATTCTATACAAATAGATTTTGAGATTTTAGTTTAGGTTTTCTTTTGACGTGCAGATATGTAGTTTAATTTCTAAAAAATGTTGGCAATGTACTCAAAGAACATTGTTCAAAGGGGAGCAATGGGACAATATTCAGTCACAGATTAATACAGAGTCAGTGCCTTTGTATGTAAGCCAAGAGGACTGTGAATGCCAGACCAGTTGAATATAAACTACAGTGTCAATATTCGTGGTAATAAGAGAAAATGTCATTCGGTGCAACAGCGTGGTTCACTGATTTGTTTTTAATAGACTTTGGACAACAATCAGGCTTTATAGCAGAGAGGAATTAGCTCTGTAAGTCTTCGGCTACACAGGGAAGACTCGTTTGTCGGATTAATTCGGTATTATTTTGACTCTTTTTATGACCTTTGTAGATCATAGGAATGTAGAACGTCATCAGGCATATCTACTGAAAGATGGGGGTGAACCCCTCAGCCTCCGGTGTGCATTTACATGTTTTGTTGTCCATCTGACAGTCATTCAGGAGTGAAGGTGGTGGATATAACGGAGCTTCAACATCTCCTGCAGCCTTCCAGCGTAATGCTGGTGTATGTACCCTTTTCTTTTGTGAGGCTTACATTTTTTGTCGAGTATTTATAAGGTTTTGAATATTAGTAGCTTATTTCTCTCAGGAATCAGAAAAAAAAATATAGTTTTAAAGTTAATAGAAATAGATGATAAATCAGAATGATGTGATTTTAATTCTAAATATAAATTTTTAAGCCATGATAGGACAGACATTTAACGTATTACTCTAAACCTCTAATGTCTGATAGTAGACTCACAAGTGGCACCACCGTGACATTAAAACGACACTATCATCTTATTTCAAGACATATTTTACTTTCTGCATTCACAGATTATTTTACTTTTTTAGAAAAAAAATGGCATCAGCATAACTTTAGCATGTAAAAAGTAAATAAAAATATCTGTGAATGAGGTGCAGCTTGTTCAAGGATTCTGTCTTATAGTACGCAAAAAATATATTTGGCAAGACTTTGTTGTTTGCAGCGTTTTTCTGAATCTCAATCCACACTAGTATTTTCCTGTGTAATCTCATTTTTGGTTTTTCTTTGCAGAAGAAAGCTTGACATGATAAATGATTCTAGACGCCGTACGCTCATCATTAAACTGTGTGTCCCAGGGGGAAGAGCTGCAGCTGGTCAGGGAGGCCCTGCGGAGTCTGAGAGACAGCTTCTCTGGTCATGACCCCCAACATCACACCCTGGACACTCTGGAGCAGGGTGTGGCCAGCCTCATGGATCGCTTACTCTCCCTCGACACCCAGCGGAGACAGAACCGAGGGGTACACGCTACCACGCGTTTAAGAGTTGTCAACACATCTGTCACTGGATGATTGAGTCATCAACCAATGACAATTGACTTCTCATCATTAGTGTTTGTTCTCATTCTAGGAGGAATTTAAATCACCGGGGCGCAGAGCTAACTCGACAGACCGTGACTCCTGGCCGCCGAGCTCAAGTGAGACAAACAAAATCCTTGTTTTGTTTTGTCATCTTCTGCTCACTCTCATTTCAGCCCGTTAAATCAAATCAAGTTGTGCCATTCAATCACACAGCCGTGTACAGAGGGCACTGAGGTTCGTTTTACCTCGTTCTCAAACAGTTTTTTTTGTTGTTGTTGTTGTTTTTGTAATTATTTCCAGAAATGGCACACTCCCACAGCAGCCCAGGGTTAGATACTGCCGTCTCCACTAAAGTGCTCTACTTCACCGACCGCTCGCTCACTCCATTTCTGATCAACATCCCAAAAAGGTGAAAATAAGTAGCTTGGATTTTTATGAGTGTTTATGTTTGTTCCCATCACACTAGATTGCATGAATTTTAATCATCTGTGAGTATTTTTCAAGCTCCACTTTGAGACATTAGTCATGCATGACCAGAGCGATGTACATGTATGTCTTCTGGTTATATGTTTATCCTAGAAAGTCTCAGTGTCTGTTTGGGCGTATGTGTGCATGCATGAGTAAACCTCCGCATCATGTGTGCTTTTCAAGGCTGGGTGAAGTGACTCTGCGAGACTTCAAGGCTGCTGTGGACAGACAAGGCAGTTTCAGATACCACTTCAAGGCTCTCGACCCGGAGTTTGGCACAGTGAAAGAGGAGGTAGGCGTGGGAGTGAAATTATAGCCCCTACTTCTTTCCACATCATCTTCACCAGGCAAATCTAAAATGTCAGTTACAGAGTATGAAATGCTAATAATAGCTCTGCCTGCTCTCCACTTCAAAACACTGCAGGAGGACTGATCTCCATCCCAGAGATTTTGATAACACAGAGTAGTCATTTTCACTTTTTTTTCCCCCGGACCTTTGTAAATTATAGATGTGAGTTTTTCTTGGATATGTAAATCTTAGCTGTTGGCTGTCTGTGCAGGTATTCCAGGATGGAGCAGTCGTACCAGGCTGGGAGGGGAAAATCGTAGCGTGGGTAGAGGAGGACCACGGGGAGAGGAGGTAGAACCAGAGAAACCTGACATCACCACTGCAAACCTCAGTAGTGTCTACTGGACCAGGAATCCACTGAAAACACTTGTCATTCCATCTTAAATAATAATTATTACACAATTAATAGGGACCAACACTATTTTGATCAGTTTTAAATGTTTTGTAGAAAGAATCTGATGCTTTATTTGAAGGAATGCATATGACGCAGCTGATGTAGAACTTGACATTAAGTTAATTAATTACTGTGATATAATGTGATGCATTACCTGTGAAAACTACATTAACACATTACAAACGGTGCTCAAAAAGCCGTGAGCGTTTCAGTGTGCAAACCTTAAAATAAAAGGGTTTACTGACATTTTTCACAAGTTCCAGATTGCCAAATAATGATGTTGTCCTGCATCAATTTTAATGTTTTAATAAACACAAATTATTGCATGGTTCATTTTGTTGTGAGTGATTCCAGCTCCTCACCATTACACCTCCACTTAGGTACCCACACATTAACCAGGCTCAGAGATTGTCATTAATGTGAATTATTTATCAAGTTAAAGAATTAAATTTACTGCAGAGGCTACATCAACACTGGCATTCATTTCAGAACAGCCTGGGAAAATATCACTTTCTGAAGATTCTGTTTATTTTTTGATTAGCTGAATTTTCCGGGCAGTGCATGAGTACCTCCATGTCTGTAACATTTTAGTTTCAGATTGCATTTCCAGTATTTATTTTGTTTTGGTTATTTACTTTGACTTGTTTTCAGTATCCAAAGTTTCCTCAGTCTGTTCTCAGTATTAAATGCCACAAACAATACATTTCCATCCAGACACAAACGATTTCTGACAGGTTGGCTCTCTGCAGGCCACAAAAAATGTCAGAAAATATCCACTCTAACAGTAAGCCTTCGATTCTGCTTGTTAAAGATTGCAACTGCTGTGTCTTCCTTTACAGATTTTGGGAACTCCAAAAGCAAATGGTAGATATCCTCCACTTCTAGTAAGAGGTCCTCCTGCATGGAGAAACACGTTCAGCACAATGGAAGACTCATAATGGCAGACACAGACCAGGAACTCCACCTTTAACACAAATCTGATTCTAAAATGGTTCATTATACTGTTCACGGGTGTGTTTGACCACTCACCTCAGAAATTCTCAGCTGGCACTCTGACACGGAGCAAACCTTCGGCAGGTCCACTGTCAGCTCCACCTTGCAAGGACCTCCTGTTGTATCGGTCTTCACCTCAAGTCGGTACTCTGGCTTCTGCGGCTGCACATTGGTGCTAGAAATGACCTGAATTAAACCAGTCTTCTTGTGCTCTGCGGGTCTATAGATCATTTTATCAGCTGGGACCTTGTCTTGTTTCTTTGAACACAGAGAGGAAATCTGCTGCAGGAGGTCAGCTGGGGTCTGACTTGCTGTGTAAAGGAATGTCATAGATGATTATAGACTGTAGAAGAAGGTGAAAGATAATACACCTGCTGCAGCAAAGCAAAGAAACTAAAACAAAAAGGGCTTGTAGCAGCTTATCGGAGTATTGACTTCTTGCTCTACCTGTGTCTGGTTGTTTGGCCGGACTCTTCTGAAACCCAAGGCGACAGCACAAGTCATCTGGGCTACTTTTTGGGCTGCAGCTGACGATGGTGTACTGGTGAGAAAGAGTCAGCCCATGCTGTTGTTGGGCAAAGCTCAAAACCAGCATATAGATCTGGTTCATCTCTGTTTTATCTTTCTCACTTTCATGTAGCACCGCAGGATTAAATGCCACATCTAGTACAGTGTTCCGGCCTGAGAAAAAAACAAAAACATCAATTTATATAATTCATATTGGGTAAGATAAAGGTCATTTTTGTAGCTTGTGATGCAGCACAGCTTTGTCTTTTGCTCTGACCTTCATTTGTGTCTGTTTCCAGATTTCCTGCATGCACAGGTAATGGCTGGCTGGGATCCTGAGGTGCTGGCACACGTTTCCAGCTGCATACGTTGACGTACAGCAGCCCTTTCTGTGGTTCCTGTTGAAAGGACAGATGTACTGTAAAAACAAACAAACAAAACAAAACCAGTCAAAACACACACCCTTTCTAAGCTATGAATATTCATATGGATGACAGCCTTCGGCAAAGCTGCGACTAGCGTGCGGAAGAATTCAGTAGAGCTGAATCCATTAATCAGTTAGTCATCCCGTATATTTCCTTTGAAACATAATTTTGATAATTAATGGCTAATGTTCTCAGTTTGAAGCCATTGGAATATGATTTTCAGCTTTTCTCACTCTGTTGTGGCAGTAAATCAAATATCTTGAGCTGCAGGGATTTGTGACTGGCATTTTCTGCAATTGGCTGACATTTTATGGAACAAATAATTAATCAAGAGTACAATCTGTAGATTAACTGATAATGACAATAATCATTGCATCACTGTAAGACAAACAGAGCTGAGATTCTGTATTTGCATTTGGCCTTTTCTCTGGATAACGTGTCACTTGGAGAAATCACAATGCACTTCCTTTCCTATTGATTGTGTGGCCTGTGGTTGTCAATACAAACATTCTTATTGCAATCATATTTTAAAAAAAATATATATTTCTAATCACAAACTTCGGGTGGTCACTGATGAAAGAGGTTTTACAGGACAAAGCAATAAACGAAACAAAAAAGTAATTAGGGGGTCCAATTTATTCGTCATCAACACAAATATAATAATAACATGTGACCATAAACCTTGTGAAGGCTTTTTTTTTTTTTAAATACAGCTCTCATGTAGGGGTCACGGGGTGTGGTGGGTGACATATTTCGATGTCACACCAAGCTTGAAGCCCCCTGTGCAGGTAAATGGAATGCGGAAGTGCTTAATGAAGCACACCTGTGCTCTCATCGCTCTGACTTGAACTGACTTCGTCCTGAGAACTTGTTTAGGCAGGCTTACCGTTGGTTAACGAATCTCAAACTGGCTTAAACGACGTTACCTACCAGTATTTGTGTGCACAGACACGAGTGGAGTTTAGGCGGAACCATGAATTCAGCTCCAGCTTTCATTTGTTTCCCAATGAAGTTGCGGTAAGCTTCGGGGTCACTCTGGGAGAGATCATCCAGCATGTCCCACAACCGGCTGACCTGAGGCAAAACTCCCCCGCCGGTGGACGACATCGCAAGGTGACTGTCTTAATGAAAACTAGTACACTTTAGCTAGGATATAAGCTAACTAGCCAACTAACAAACCAGATAGCACTTTCTCGACAGTGTTTGCTCTGTTGTTGCTAAGAGACTAAAATATATATAAAATAAAACACGTGCAGCAATATCTTTCAGGTGTGGCAGACGATGCTTATTCTCCAGTCAAACAGCTTAGGCTAGTTTGGGTGTCAGTTGCTATGGAAACGAGGTTGAGGGAAGCGGAAGTGTTCTACAGATGCCACCTGGTGGTAAACAAGATGGGGCTCAAGGTTGTGATAATGTCTTCAAATGATGATCTTCATGCTTCACTCTGCCCCTCTGCTGCTTGAAACTATCGAAATATAATTAATTACACACTTAATTCACAAATTTTTAACAGCATTAACAGGGACTTACATATTTTTTTTGTACATGCTTAAAAGAAATGTATTATTAGTACTGCTATTATTTATTAATTTATTACATCTGTCAGGCCAAATGGAAGCTTATGGAGGGCCATCTCTGGCCCTAACCTAGACACTCCAGTTCTGAATTTTGAAACCAAGACAACATTACAGATAATCCTGAATCCTCAATGTCACCTCAGACCACCTTAAACCACAGATGTCAGACTCAGCACGGGAAACACAGAGACTTCCCTGACGTCGTGACTGATGCCGTCATTTACGTCAGCGTGACTGGCTGAGGCGATTGGACTCAGGTCCTGCCCGTTACCTTGTGCAACGTGGCAAAAATAAGAGCTGGGATTCAATAAGCACACTCAGGCATAGCTTTAAAAGAGCCATAATTTATATCTGATACGTGAAAAATACAACGTAAAAATGCATCTTCAGTCAGCCTTCATGTGTACATTATACAATGGACATTAAGAGTAAAAATACTGTATAATTAAGTATAATAATCTAATATTTTAAATTGCTGATATCAGGAGCTTTTTGTGCTTTGTCATTCCACCTCAGGAATTCTGCAAAGAAATACAAATATTGTTAGGAATAGTGTAAAATCAAATTGGTATAGTATAAGATTTTTAGAAATTAATAATAAAGACTCTATTTCTGGATATCTCTGGAGTGATGGAAACAGTACAAGTATAGGTGAAAAATGAATTAAAAAAAACGTCTTTATTCAATTTTAACTTAAGTAGCAATACCAATGCTAGCAAACTGAACGTATTAGGCAACAGAATTTGATATGATTATATATAATTCATTATTATTAAGTTAAAATGTGATTAAAGTGCATTTTTATGAAAGGCAATGGATGGGAAAATTCATCAATTCGATATCTAGCTGAGTGGGTGTTTACCTCAATCATGTCGTAGATCCAGCCCAAAAACTCAGCCACTTTGGTGTAAACCCCGGGATGGTTGGGCTCTGCACAGCCTGTCCCCCAGCTGACAACCCCCATCAACCTCCACACGTTGTCATCCTGGCAAACCAGAGGACCCCCACTGTCCCCCTGAAGAGAAAGAAGTACAGATGGTGAGCTCCACTGGCCGACCCAGCATTCACAGTGTGTCAGCATTCTTCAGGACCTTCCTGCAAGGTACAGTCCCAAACACGCATCTAACCTGACACGCGTCCACTTTCCCCTCCGTGTATCCGGCGCAGATCATCCGTGGTGTGATCTCGCCGTTGTACATGCAGGAGCTGTTACACTTCTTTGTGCTTATTATGGGAACAGGTGCCTCTTTTAAGGTATCAGATGAGTGAACTAAGAGAGAAAAGCCGTTTTGTGACACTCAGCTATGATGTATGATGTGAACTTGTTTTAGAGTGGTGTAATACGCTTACCGCCATCAGGCTGCGTGTATCCCCATCCAGAGATCCAACACTGTGTTCCTCCAGGAAGGTCGTAGTCGTACTGAGGCAAACAAACAGGCCTGACTGTATCTAGTTCAAGGAAAGAAACAGGAGTTTAGCTTCTTTGTGTTTTCTAGCTGACAGCTGAAATCATCATGTTGATAATGATCAATCACTCAGAATGAATATTGAGAAAGGGATGTTATCTTTAAGTGGAACATAGTATTTGCAGTGCCAGATTTATATTATTTCCTCCATCAAGACGGTCATGTTTTCTGTGTTTGTTTGTCAGGTTTACTCCAAAACTGTGTCCCCAAACACAGTGTAAGGTGTTAAATATTGGGGGGTAGATGTGCCAGCACAGTGAGGAATGGCAGTATTTTAACTCTGGCTTTGGCTGAGTGGGTGTTGGTGGAGGTCAGCGCTCTCTGAGTGCCTTCTAGTTCATTGTGTGAACAGAACTGCAGTAATTACACAGCATAAAGCTGTTAGCAATGGTTAAACAACCAAAGTAGAGCTTTACTCGTGGCCACATTTAAGCGCAATGCCCCAGCTTGTACTTTTTAATTGAAATGTTAAAACCTGCCAGGCGCTTTGGAGCTGTCGTCACTGACCAAACAAACCAACACAACTGAGAAGTGGCCTCAGATAACATCTCTTTTGAGCTATAACCATACAAATAAAGTTGAATTTAATCAAATATAACATAACAAACAGTAGTTGAGAATGTAGTTGACATATTTGACCAAAGAGTAGTCTTCTTGTAGTATAATGACCTAACTTTTAACATAGAACATTACATCATTACTATCACACTACATTGCTGGAATGAATAATTTAGTATTTTTATCTCTCTATACGTGCAGTTAAAGCAAGTTGTACCTCCATTTACTGGCAACTAAAATCATTCAGCTCTAAAGTGGTGATTTAAGGATTTTTTTGTCACAGCTTGTGTACTCCTGTAGTGACTTCCTGTTTAAGTAGTAAATTGCTTTTGAAGAGAGATTTCCTGGCAAATGATGCACACAGTACTGTTTACTAAGACATTCCTGAAGTTTTAATGGTGCAGCAGCGTAAAATGAATAACTTGCAGGAATCACATTAGCCGCTGTTGAAGGTAGATGCTAAAACTGGACAACTTTTGTACAAAAGCTTCAGAGGGATTTTGTAAAACTTGTGCAACGTGGTCTTGGGAGGATACAGCTGTTGAGCTGCTCCGTTTGCATCAGAGCACTAATGAGTTGTCTGTGGTTTTGAAGTGCTTTGTAGTCAAAGTTTGCAAGGGGGCTTTAGACCGACCGGAAAAGTTCAGCGGGGTCTGCAGTTTCATCAGAGCGATGTCACTGTCGTGGCTCCTGTGGTTGTAGTTCTTGTTGTAGATAATCTTCTCCACAGAGTGTCCGGTGTGCTGAGTCATTTTAGCTGAACTGCGCGTCACGATGCCTGCGTAGACGGCCCAGCTGGATACCTGAGGGAGCCTGTAGCTGACGTTTGAAGAAATGAAAGAGCAGTCAGATGCTGATGAGAGAGAATCGTCATTTGTCCTGTGGTGTGCAGCTGTTAATGAGTGATTATTCTTCTTTGTGAATCTGGTAACCTCTTGACCTTTAGTGCTGGGAAGGTCAGCGGTCTTACTTGTGCACACAGTGGGCAGCTGTGACTATCCATTGACTGGTGATGATGGAGCCTCCGCAGGTGTGGCGGTTACTGTAGTAGAGGCTAACCTGCCAGGGCCACCTGCCCAGCGTGGCCTCCACTCCCCCGATGATCCTGGGAAGTTTTGCTCGCGTGCCGCACTCTACACAGAGACCCATTCATAAAAAAGCAAAAGAAAGAGAGCATCGGTCACAAGGAGAAGCAACACTTCCTGTTCTACGCTATGTGATTGAGCACAAAGTTCAAATCAAAGTGTTTGTTTATTACTCAGCTCACGGTTTGATAAAGAAGCCATGGATCATATCAGACAACACGCTTGAGAGTATATAAACTGATGTTTTTGGACAGTTTTGCCGCCGTTTGCAGCTGGGGGCAATGGGGTGCTGTTAGCTTCAAGCTACATACTGTTTTTGGGGCTGAGTTCTATATTCATGCTGGAGCCTCCCCAAAAAAGTGAGGCAGCAGTAAAAAAAAATGTCATTGTGGTATCAAAGCACCTGTTTCTGAGTACACTTTTTGTGTGAAGTATTACTTTCAGGCTCAGCACAGACAAGTAAAGGTCAGTTCTCACAAACAAAAACAAGCTTAAAATGTCAAAGGTTTTCATCAGCTCAAACTGAGTAAAGTAAAAGTTTGCTTTGAGGATGATATTCAAAATTCTCAGACTTTTAATCAGCTAAAAGTTGACTAAACGAAAAGCACAGGATGAGGATGACTGAATATGATGAAAACCAACAAGGACATTTGACACAAATAGCTGCCAAAGACTCCTACAGGGCTCATTGTTGCATGCAAAGTCAAAGAAAAAGTGAAGCTTAATTTGCTCACCAAAACACTGCAAAGCAATAACCTTCCCAGTGATACAGCTCCGCCTAAATGAAAATAAATTGAGTAACTAATGATGCATAATTAATGTGTTAGTGGCCACAACTTTCTCTGCATCAATATGAGCATGATGACCTCAGACAAATTGCCTTACCTGAACTGCCACATATTTTCCAGATTACTCTTGTGTTCTGTGGTAATTTGTATAAAACCATCAGCGTAGTTGGGCCCAATATCAGTAAGATTCACTCCTTTTTGCTTGGTCAGTCTGGAAAGAGAACATATGCAAAGTAGGTAGGAGTGAGTATTAAGATAATTTAAACCCATAAGGTGTGAAGCAAGATTGTAAATGAGCTATTAGCAGATCATAAATAATCCACATATGCAGCGCTGGCCAAGCAGGCGAGATTAAACTTTAAGTTAGTGAGTCAGTCCAGGACTGTTAATCAGTGTTAAGGGCTCAAGGCACAAGGGAGGTAGTGTGTCACACTTTGAGTGCTGTACACAAACCTCAGGTAACCCAGCTGCCTGCACACCAGTGTTCCCAGTGAAGAGTTCCACCTCTCGTAGCACACTGGCAGCCAGGTGGGCAGCTTCCCCAGCTGGATCTCAAGGAGGGAGTTCTCTGAGCTGATTCTGTAAAACACTGAACCTGATTGATTGAAAATCCCTCCAGAGACGAGCTCTTGGTCAGAGGTATTGAACGAACGTATGTGAGTGGGGAATGATTAGGAAAACCCACAAGTGTCTATGCTAATGTAGTCAATGCAAGCAAGTCATTATGAGCGATGTTTTCATGTCTGTGCATTGACGTCACTCTGAAAAAAGGCAACCGAAATCACTTCAGTGGCTTCTGACCCACAAAACACAACCGCACCATCTTGTTTGGCCTGTTAATAAGACAGGAGGTAACACAGACCTTTCCTGGCATCAGAGATAGAAATATCCTCTGTCACATTGCAGAAGGATGTCTCCTTTGTGTCCCCCAGTCCCACTGGAGTTTGAGAGGAGGAGGGTCTCAGTAGAAGCTTGACTGAACGGGGAAGACGTGCTGCAGTTAGTCCGGTGGTCAATACTTGCCTGAGCCAATATCAATCAGAACCTATGGGATCTTTATCATTTTAAACCCTCCCCTTACACTTTCACTGATGTTTAGCGTAAATTCCTGAATCATTTTGCATCCAATTAAAATTTTACTAAAGCAAAAGTGCAGATAATGTGAAATTAAGGATTGAAGCACATGTCGATACTGCAAGCGATGCCCTGATTGATGAATCGGCCAAGCTCACCAGATTGTCGTATACAGTATCTTACCCGTTTAGAAACCCAATCAGCCTATTATGTCTGATCCCACCACTCACTCAGTACACGCTACTCATTAAAACTGATGCATTAAAATGAATATCTGCCAATAAATGAACAATGCATTCAGTTTTAAATCTCTCAGAGGTCGATATCGTATCGACCTCAAACAGGCAACTGTGGCTTTAGTGTACTGAGCAGTAATGATGTTGAAAATGCTCACTAGCCAGACTGGTTGGAAGGAAACAGTTTCTGGTTACGGTTAAGTTCATTCACCGATTCTTTCTCAGACACAGCGACTCACCTAGAAACCAGACACCTACAGCTAAGCCTCCCAGGAGCCCGACTGCACACACTGCTGCCAGCAGCCTCACCAGCCTGGGAGCTAGAGATACGCTGGAGTTAGTGATGTCACACATGAGCTGAGACAAAATATCTCAGTAAACTTACTCTTATTATATATGAAGTACATTGAAAACCAAAATGGAGACAGGTCAAAGTTGATAAAACAACTTACTAGAATGACAAACCGCCGTCTGCTCCCACTATTTAGCATTTACAATAATTTTACAAAGATGCATCAGGGTTTATAGCACTATGATAGAGTTAAGCAGAGCAAAGGGTGGTTATAATTGTGTATTGTATGGAGTATCAGGTCAAAGGTGAAGTTGTTATAGCTGCTTAAAGCGACATTATAAACCTTAAAATTCAGAATTAGAGGTCTGAAGGTCGCATTTTATTAGATATCATGTTCACAGTGTAGGTATTGGGTTTCAGCAGCTCGTAGCTTTTCATTGATTGCTGTTTGATGCTAATCAGTTGGAGCTTACCAAGAGTTGTGGAGTGAAAGCCTTGTAACCAGCCCTGCACACCCTCTGTATCCTCAGCTTCTGCTGTTTTCTCAGCGTGGAAGGGATGACTGACAGTCGCCGGGTTCTCAATCACTGATAATGTGTCTCCATCAAGACTCTGTAAGTCAGCGGGTGATATTTACTCGTCTGTCCTTCTGATTGAGTTCTGACAAGTTGGCTCTTACTTGAGACAAAAGCTGCTGACAACTGTTTCCCATTACAGGGGCACATTTCAGGCTCTGTCACATTCGATTAGGAGCTTTGTAATCCTGTTATTAGCGATCACTGACCAGTCCAGATGTTTGGAGTTGTGAGTGTGTACAAGTGTGTGTCCCTGCAGTCATGGCCAGTCTATAATGAGATTTGTGTGACGCAACTTCATCTGGAGCAAAAATAGATTTCAAATATCCATTCATTTTCTCTTCATTCAGGACCGAGTTTGTTGGGTTGACTCTCCATGAAGCAGCTGCTTCTATAAATGCCATAATGAGAGTGTTTATTGTGTGGATGATAATAATAAAAACGATAATACAGGTGTGAGAAACTACCAAATAAAAGCGAAACCAGCTTTTCCCTTGTGTGATTGTAGCTTATAGGAAATGTAAAACATATGGAAATGCTGCCTGAAAGCAAGTGTGATACACATTTAGTATGTAAGCGTGCAAATGAGGGTGAGAGAGTCAGTGTTGCATCGAAGGAGCAAGGTGTGTGTGGTGAATATTCCGTGGTCTCCGCTCCTACCATGTTTTCCTTGGATGCTGTCCTGAGGAAAAGGCAGCGGTGTCCGGGCTCATCTGCAGGCCTGAGCTGGAGGTGGAGAGCTCTGTCGTGCTCACAGTTGCCACACCATTTAACAGAATGCAACTCTGGATTTTCCCTTCACAAAGAGACAAAGAGGTCAGCAGCGGTGCAGAGAATGAGGCTGTTGTTTGTCCAGGGGGGTCATGGGGCCTGTGAGAGCAAGCTGAACCTGGTCTTTGTAGAGAGGGGTGGGGGTGTGTTGGGGTGTTAAGTATCTCTAGAGATGCCTCCAAGCTCACTATACCTGTGCCAAAAGATTTTTCCATTTTCGCCCAAGACTTGTTATTACCTGACATTTGGTGGTTCTGAGAAAAGGTCATTATTGCAGATTGTTGAAAAGGCTCATATCATGTCAGTCCCCATCATTTGGATTCCAGAACCATCTTCTGTCAACACTCGAGAACAAAATGAAGTCTGTTCCGTCTGCCCGCTGACAGATGAGACTTTCTCTTCTCCCAGCACACAGACGTTTTTTGCGAAAAACCTGCATTTCTCTTTTTCAAATATGAAGTTCTTAATCAAGTTGAGGAGTTCTTGACT
The DNA here is from genome assembly GCF_037954235.1 of Aulostomus chinensis. NCBI lineage: Eukaryota > Metazoa > Chordata > Actinopteri > Syngnathiformes > Aulostomidae > Aulostomus > Aulostomus chinensis. The sequence continues at coordinate 26,196,289 of NC_141329.1, forward strand.
CTAAATGTAATGACAGTCAAGATGAGGGTTTTTTTTGTTGTTGTTGTTGAAAGGATCAGAGTTTGAACTCGCATAAATAGATCAAAACCTGTCTTCACCTCCCAGGAGAAACACTGAATTTATTGAGAATGAATAACTAATTTTTAATCCTCAAGGCTGAAGGATCATGTGATAATAGGGTTATGAAACATGTGTGGATTAGCCAGGTGACGGAGGGGAATTCTTCTTCTTCATCTGACTGTCCAAATCCAAGAAATGGCCAGCTATCTATTCCAGGTGTCATGCATTTATTTGGAATTGCAGTGAGCCATCACAGCAACCGTGAAAATTGCATGAAATGGAAACAAGAGCAGCATACAACAGGGGTTTGGAGGTTATTAATATTTGATAAAAGTAGTTGTATGGTGCTGAACCGCTCTCCTGCAGAGATAAAAGGATTTGATGTCTCCCTCTTCTGGTGACATTAGTTTTCTCCGAGTAAACAGTGATTTACCAAGCTGCTATGGATCCACCTGAAGAAGTGAATGCCAGGAATTTTTCATTTCAGGATTTACTTAATCAGGTTTTCCATGAAATATTTATTCACCCCATGTTTTTTTTGCATCCTGTTTCACGGCGTTGTTGGGTTTTTTTTTTATTCCCCCGTGTGAAAAGTGTGGTATTGAAGTATTTGAAGTCAGTTAAAGTCAGAGATGTTAATATTCTGTGTTCTTCACTTCATGATGACATGTTGTTGATCAGAAGGAAATCCTCCACCATGGGGGGAATGGGATGGGAAACTAGCGGGCAGGTTTTGTTCAAATGTGTTTGAGAAATAGGAGACTCTGCTGGTCAGGAAGGCACGAGTCAGGTGGTTCAGAACTCTGTTGACCAACTGGTAAAATTTCACCTCACAGCCTTTTCAACAGTGGTGGACAGTTTGGTACGATGACAATGAAGAAGTTAACCTGAGAATGGGGTCTGGATCATTGGCAGGGTGGAGCTGAAAGAACATTTTGGCTTCTGGAAATCGTTTTGATCGTATTCTGGATTGATGATCCCAGAACACCTGTTTCTGGCAGATGGGAAGAACGTTTGAACACATTTTGATGATTCCATGTTCATTTTCTGTATCCTTGGCAGAGGTGTGTGCTCTCCAGGTACTTTCTAATTACATATTTGTTGGTATACCAAACATGTGTTTCATCAAAACTCCAACAATAGAACAGCACCACAAGCAAACACCAGTGGGGATCATAGAGTAACTCAAGATGCTGTCATGATCGGTAACCAGTAATTAATATATTGCAAGAAAATTCATCTAAGATGGATCACTATATCCTTTTAGAGATATAGATTTATATGTATATGTATGTATGTGTGTGTATATATGAAAAAAATATGTATATGTATATTTTGTGTGTGTGTAGCAGGAGTTACTTAAATATTCATTGGTCAGGTTGATGACGCAGATGTGCAACAGACTCTTAATTTCAGGCATGTTGTCAAAATGGTGACGGGAGAATTTTGTTTTGCTTCAAGATATCAATACGTGGCAGAGGTGTATCATATAGCATGTCACAAGAAGCACTGCCTGATATCCCAGTACTGACAGTCGGCCCCACCCCTTAACCTACTCTCTTCAGAATGCCCATCCTGCAATTTAACATTCATGCTGGCAAGATTTCTAGTGTTGCTTACTGCTTAACTGTGTTTCGGTCATCATATACAGGATGTATTACTTCACTTTTGCAATGAGCAGGTTGTCTTATTCTCCTGCATTTTTCCACCTCGTCGTTGGTTCAAGTGAAAAATTCAAATCATTGCTTTTACATTTGACCATAGTCAACAGTCACCTTCCTGGTTACACACACAGGCACAAAAGGTCATGTGATATGCGTCCTCAGGTGTGTTCGTATGGATGGACATTAGTTGAAATGTTACTCAAACTCCTCTGTGTGTGTGCGTGCATGCGTGCACAGGCGTGTGCATGTGAGTGTGTATGTTTTAAAATTCTGCTTTTAAATGATACCGCATTAATTATTAAAGACATGGAGACACAACTAGGCCAGTAATTCTCAGTCATCAGCAAGTGACTCGAACCTCTGATCATCTTTTGATCAGAAATTTAGATTTCATGAGTGAATCCCTCCAAGGTGACCACCATAACAATAGCAGTCTGTCACCCAGCACGGAGGGTGTCAGAGACACCCCAGTGCGGGCCGCCACATTCATTCATTTATTCATGCATCACACTCTGAGGCTCTGCTGTGAAGAGTCTGGCTGCAGGCCAGTTTGGAGCTCTATCTAGCTCTCTCTCTCTCTTTCTCTCTCTAGCTCTCTTTCTTTCTCTCTCTCCTTTGAGGGAGGGAGGAAGGGGGGGCACTCTCCCCGTTTGGGGTAGTGAGATTTGATCTGTTACACTCTTATCTCAGCCATTACCATGTGGGCCTTTTTCAGCATCCAAACCTTGAACATCACTTGCAGTCTCTCAGTCCCTTCTCATAAATCCCATGGTAGGTTCTAACACAGCAGAAAAGAGGAAAAGCTCCTCTTAAGCTTTGGATAACATTTGCCGTGACGGTTGTTGCCAAAGTCCAGCCCACAGAGGCATTTAGGACTGATTCAGTGATGTGAGGGATATCATGAGTTGCTGCTGCTGCCACTGCTGCTGTTGACTGTGACCGCACACCAGGGATGGACATTAAAGGTTGGACTCCTCATAGATGCAGGGAGGACGGAGGCACTGGTTGCCTCTGCAGAGGAGGGTATGCTTTTGGTGCCGTTGTTTCGTTTGTGTGGCGACAGGATTTTTGAAACAAAAAAACGACAACAAAAAAACAACTACCTCGCCAAATTTCGTGAAAGTCGATGAAGGGGTAGGGTGTTGGCCGAGGAACGGTCCGTTCATTTTTTGGAGCGGTTTTGAATCACACTTTTGTTGATTTATTGGAATTCTAACAGCATATATGGATCTTTGGCAAATAGACAGTGAAAGATTGAATTACTGTGGAGGATTTTGTGCAAACTTTATTTAAAAGTGGACTTCTGGCCTCTTTAGATTTGTAATCACTGTAAACAGATGAGACAAACTCGGGCACTGGAAGCGATCCCAAACAACTGATCCATTCTTTCTTTGAATGATTTCATGAAATGACTGAGGACTGGTGGCATCTGAGACATTTGTATTTGTCAAAATCCCACCGAGACCACCAATAAAGAGGTGGTTGAGACTCTGGCAGCTGCAAACTCTGAGCACTTTCTGCTGCCTCCCTCTCCCTCTGTTGCTATTGTACAAAAGCAAAACTCAACCACGTGTTTCTTGACATTTGGGCTGAACAGCGCATCCAAAATCACCCCCAACCTCATAGAACTCAACAGCAGAGCCATCACACACACAGCACGAACTGTTGCACATGACCCCCGCAACCCCCCACAACCATTCCTTCACGCTGCTCCCACCAGGTCGCAGGAGTTCCAGCCTGGAGCTGAACACCGTTCAGCTGGAGCTTTGTCCCCTCCACTATGTCTTCACTAAGCAAAGCAATCCGTTAAACTGTGAAGTCACCATCACCGGCTGTTTGTTCCGGTGTGTGGCTATAAATCTGGGGTGCAAATTCAAGTATTAACACCAGCCAATACAGTTAAATATGGCAGAAAAAGCAGCTCCCTGGTATAAAACCCTCTGGTAGACCCTTGTGTAGGATTCCTTAGCTGTTTGAATTTGAGGAGTATCATCACATCTTCTTACTAGCGTTTACGATAGTGATGCAGTCTCAGTTGAAGAGCCGAGAAAGCTTGGTTAGTGAGGCCTCTGGGAGCAGCTTAAATATGGCCGTCAAAGGCTTAAGATCAATGCAACTGCCACCGACTGTTAGGAGGGAATGAGGAATCACCTGGAGCAGGCTGAGACTTCTGTTGTATATCATATCTCATGTCTGCATGCCATGAAATCCTTACATTTATTTACACACACATGTGTGTGATCTATCTATACATCCATCCATCCATCCATACATACATACTACATGTGTATATATGTATAATATATATTGCATGCACAATTATTGCATAATTATTGTCCGAAAAGTGACTGAATAATTTAACTTTGTCGGATCCGCAATGTCATACAATTGTGTGTTCAAGAATAAAACAGAGGGTAGAAACTACTTATCTGTGCCCTCTTTTATCTTTCTCTCTCTCTCACACACACACACACACACACACACACACACACACGCACACTTCTGTGCCTTAATAATTGCTCAGCAGGCTGCCAGTTGAGCTCTGCCTACTGTGGAGCAGTAAATCCCTGTTCTTGAGTTCTGCCTGCAGTCTGAGACAGCTCTCAGCTGTGGTTGTATACTGCCCTCTTGTGGTAGATTTGATGACCTTCATTTTATGGTGGTTAAAAAAAAAACAACCAAGGTTAAATCTGGAGTCATTTCATCATGCAGCCTCACATTCACTGGATAGCTTAAATTAGATCATGCTTGATGTTTAGCTGCTCACAGACGTATTCCTTCTACTGAACCTTGAATGTGTCTGAGGTTATAGTTAATTAAAAACCAAGCATATCTGAGGAAGACAGTCATTCTCAAGGGAGTAATGTACAGTATGCGTCTGGCTCAAAGCCTTTGACAACTACTTAATTTGGATGTTTCAGGTCGCAGCATATTCTAATGACACAGCAATGTGTGTGTGACAGGTCTAAGCATGAGTACGCCCTGATCCCAGTCGCTAAACGATATGCAGTTGTGTCTGTATTGAACTTGGCAGGATGAATAAATAGCTGTCATGTATGCGTTTGCGTCTTGTCTTGTAGAGGCTAATGATAGTGAGGGTGGAGAAGTGGCGCTTCTCCCCACCAGATGGCGGCTAATGTGGTTTGCTTTAGCTGCCCACCACGCTCACTCTAATTAAACAGAGGAGATTACATTAACACTGGCTCCCACTCAATCTGCTCCTCCACCGAGCGTGTCCTTGGACTGATGGTGGTGGGCGGGTTACAGAGGTGATTGTCTGTCTTCACAGAATCAGAATCACATATTTACTCCAATACTCAATGAATTTCCTTTTATTATATGGAAATTTAATTTGGAGGTTAGAGACTGATGCATTGGTGGGTTGGATCAGATGAAAACATGGGGGCTGTGGCTATCTAATGTAGCAGGCATAATCCCAGAGGGCCAGCGTGCCCTTTGGGCCCACACAACTGTCCCCTTTTTTTCTAGTACTACTGTTTCATAAAACTGGTAGATCGGCTCATTGGTTTTTCCATTGTACACGCTGCCAAGTACATCTTTAAACCTGCCTCCTTAGGCTTGGTCCCCTCATTAAAACAGCTCATTTGCAAAAAATGAGTGCTATAAAACCAAAATACGAAAGAGGTGTGGCCAGAACAGAAAGGCCCGCCAAGCAGATACTGCCAAATCAGATGCAAAACTTACTGATGTTTGCAGTTGGATCTTTGGCACATGGAGCAGACGTGCACATGTTAGAGGAACAAGGAAGGCAGCCAGATGCAGGTGAGGCTGGAGGAGCTGGAGGAGGAGACTGAGGGCTTCATTATCACCAGCTCAGGTTGATATGATTGAAGATGAGGGCTCGTCTTCTTTAGCTTATTATTTGCCAATGGCGTGTCACTGCATTCCACGCTGTCCTATCGATAAGTGCTGTGGGATTTACCTGAACTTCTTGATGCTGCAACTTTGCAGATGTTTTCTTGGAAAGTTCTGCAGCTTAACTTTTGTTATTTTTCTCACATTTTTAACTCGTGAACCTTGGATGCACGCCCTCCTCCACTTGGTGCCCCTCCATAGCCTCTGTTCAATGTTCTATAATGTCTGTGGTTTGTGAGTAGCTTTCTTATTGGCTGATTTAGGTAACCTCGGAGAGTAAAATTAAATTAGGAAAAAAAAAAACGGCTGTGCGTGATGTAGTATTTAGTGATTTTATATTTATTTTCTTAATTACCTTGCAACATAAAAAAGTTGTCCTTGAGACTCCTCAGGGATCTCGGGTCGCCTTATGTTACATTGCTGTGGCGTTGGGCGTGTCCAGTCTTCAGGACACTAGGATTACTGCAGGCGAGCAGTATTTACACATTTTATTGTTTTTATTATGAACATTATTTTTACATTTGAAAATTCACAATTTACCATTCACTTTAATTGTTTGGAAGATTACTGCAACACCTTTTCCTTGGAAAACCTCACCCGACCTTCCATCATCAGAGTAGATAATGGTTGAATTTTCAGTCTTGGGTGAACTCACCAACGCTACGATCAAGGACGCGTTCTGACTTCCTCACTGATATTTTTGTATCCACTCAAGCCGATTCAAGACTGGGTGGGGTTGCTCTCTCTCCCTCGGAGAGGCTTCAGAGGTGTTAATTTATTTTATTGGTCAGTTTGGAGGCTGTAATTTGTGGTGGTTGTTGTTGAAGTGCATTGTGTTATACTGGGGGGGGGGGGGGGGGGGGGCGTATGTTCAATTTTGCCAATCCCATCTATATGATGAAATATTTGGATCACCAGTTCAATGGGACCACAAAATTACAGCCTCCAAAATGTGCATTAAACTAAATTAATACCTCTCTCAAAAGGATAGAGTGAAACCGGATATTCTAGTTATCATCAAAGGAGGTTTTAATAGCAGTTTGTTTTATTACACTGCATTAGGTCCATGCAGGTGTACCTAAAAAAAAAAATTGGTCAGCCAGTGTATATTCTTGCTGTTAAAGCACCTGCTGAATGGAAGATAAATGCAGCACAGCGAAAGAAATGCAGCCGTCGTCATATACTGCTGCTATAAATGGAACTTGAAATTATCCCTGTGGACAAACTAAGTGAGCTGAAACAACTTTAGGAAACAAGAGAGTGTGATTATCATAGAGAAAAAAATTGTAAACACTGCTTGCAGGAATTTAAACTAATGGGGTTAAACCCATATAGATAGAAAATAGACTGCATAATAAAACATTCACAGCTTACTCAGAGGCGTTGTACATAAAATGGGATGACAGGGAAGGAAAAGTAAAGGAACACACTTCAGCAGAACAATAACCAGCATCTAAAGGCGTTAGGTGAACATAAAACCTCGGCAACTCAAGTATATTTGTAATTAAGACATCTTATGGGGTTTGAACATTCTCCCTGTCGTGCTGCACGGGTAGTAATGGGAGACCCGACAGGCTCAATTGTAGCTTCTCCCACATCTGGAATAAGACACAGGCCAGCTGTGGCTCTGGCAGAGTACCATCAGAGGTCACCACAGTGCCTGGAGTGACTCCAGCTGTTTGCAAGTAGCCCAGATGACACATAAACTCCATAAACACGACTGTGAAGGTTTGTGGCAGGAGCCAATAAACCGTTAAGCCGGATCAGCAGCATTGTTTGTGTGTTGAGATGATGGGCAGGGCTGTAGCAGGGTTATAAAAGGGAGACGCCGAGGTTGAATTAGGACTCCTGAGGCTGCACACACAGGAAGTCAACACTACCGTGGTGAATCCCTAGGGATACTTCCTACTTAAATACAAAGCTAAAAACAATGGTTACAGTGTAATTAGATAGCTAAAATATATGCATGAATAATAGAGTGGTAACAGTAATGTTTGCTAAAACAAATACTTGAAATAATTACCTCCGGTTCTTGGTGCAGTCAGCCTGACTGTCAGCAGGATTAACCAAAACGATATCGAGATGAATTTTTCATAACTCTGTGGAGAGGTAGAGCTCGGGCTGAGGAAGCATTCAATTTTGGCACAAAACCGAACCCCAGTTTATTTTCCACTTACGTGAACGGGACAAGCTATGTTAGAGTGGGTGACACGAATACCTTTCCGCTTCCCAGGCATGTTTTTGTCGAAATATAGAAGATGAAATAGGAGCCCCGACACCGACTAGTGTTTCAGCAGTGTAACTGCTGCGTGACTGAGCCTCGCCGGTGCAGAAGTGGAAATGATCACCTATAACATAGCGCAAGGAGGCCCGACACGCCAGCACAAATGGAACTGAAGCAGGTTGAATCACTATGGTAACCAAAACTGCAGCAGAAGTCTCAGCAGTCCCCCGCAAGTGTGTTTGTTTTATCAGGTTAAAAAATTATTGATGAAGCTCATCTGGCACATAATTATTACACACCAAACCACAATCAATAGGCAAATGAGACGAAGTTCATAAAATAGTAAATTGTTTAATTCTTTTTTTTTTTTTTGACCATGCCACCGAACACTGACGCGTACAGAGTTGTGCCTGAATCCACACTGAGAAAACACTTTCACACACTGTGTTACAAAGCTGTAATGAAGAGGATTTTACTGCACACATGGCAAGAAGAACAACCCTGATTGGATACCAGGTCGAGCTTTGATCTGGCCCTGAGGTAGACAGACATTGACATAATCTAAACAATGCTAATCACATCCTTCTAGGACACATCAAATAAAAGGATATCTGCATTATCACAACATAGAAAGATCAAAGAAAAAAACCCCTTTTCAAACAAAAGTGCTCTGTTTCTTTTGGTCCACCAAGGAAATCCATTTATAGTGCATGTTCATGTAGAATTATACAGTGACTGTGTGTGTTTTCATGGCACCAAGTGTTGTTGGCTACTTGTAGAGGCATGGGTAATGCCCTCAGATGCCAAGATGTGCTATACACACTGTTTTCATCCACAGATCTCAGTCCATTTTCACTTTGAAGGGAACAAATTGAGACAAGCGTGAACTTTTACATCAAAATTGCCCGGAACTTGCATCAGAGTATCAGCCACAATCACAGTATGTTGCTTCCAGTTGCAATGTTCAGACAAGTGGATCTACATGGCAGTCTATCTTTTAATTAAGGAACAATAAACAAACACCCAGAAACAACTACCAATAGCACAGACCCATGTACTCAAGCATATCAATGCTCTACTTATAAAAGAGGCACGAGGGAGGGATCTTAATCGAATCGGAGACTTATAAAACACACACACATTAAGATGTCTCTCAAATCATACCAAATGTAAACAGATAGCAAATTACTGTAATACAAAAATACAACATATTTCAATCTATAAGGCCTGTGTCAGGCTCACTTAAGGGAATAACATACAATGACAGCTTGTACATTACAGCTACACTACAACTGACGATAACCTCATAGTGATTCAATGTCAGAATTTTCTTTTTTTGCTTAAAAAAATTGTCTTTTCTGGGATTTTTCTTCTAGAAAATTCTGTTCCTGTGATTTATCAGACATCTAAATATAGTTACTGAAAAAAATACACACATAGGCCGTGTTGTGGCTCTCCACATTTTTTTTTTAACACACTGTTTGACCATTTAAACCATGAAGGTATTTGTTAGAAAATGAAAGGACCGATGAATTAACACTTTGCAGCGGGTTTCAAAACAAAACGGGTGGGAACTTTGTGAAGAGGTAGAGCTCACTCTACTAGAAATTATCCCAAGAGACACCAAGACACCGACTGTGTGATGATCATCAGCACATATTTGGTAACAAATAAACAACATATAAATAGCAAAACAGATTACAATGCAAGAGAAACACAAACTGTGAGCCTGCTATCTTGAAACAAAAACACCCACTGCGAGGAAACAAGGCAATTAAAGAGATCAAGCTTATGAGGTCAAAACGTGGCAGCCATTCAAGTAAAACATGCAAAAAAAAAAAAAAAAACTTAAGGAAAAACAAACAGTTGAAAAAAAAAAAAGACAGGAAATTAGGAGAGAAAATGTTGCATCCAATCAAGCCTCGTGGAATTATTTTCAATGTTTACTGCACAATCATAGAAGATGAGTCAGGATGGTTATCAATCAATTGAAAAGCTTCTGCTACACATACCGGTCAGCAGCTGCAGTCACTGTGGCATTGATTTAAACCCCGGTAGATCCTTTATTGATACAGTTGTTGTCAAAACTCTGTTTGTGTGTGTGTGCGTGTGTGTGTGTGTGTGTGTGTGTGCGTGTGTGTGTGTGTGTGTGTGTGTGTCAGAGACAGAAGTGCTAGTGCTGAGATGTGCTGGGTAACAACCTAAATACACTCTGTTTCCTGCTTCTCTTAATTGGCTTCTTTTCTCTGTTTAATATTTTTAAGAAGCGAATCTCTTTGGGCTGGACTGTTGGTCATCTTCACGGTAAAAATAATCTCAGCACTAGCATGTACAAAACAAGTCATGTTGACCGGTTAAAACCTTGCAGAACATCAACTTCCCACAATGCATTTTTTTTTTTAGTTGATCCATCAAGAGTCAGCAACATTGTCTTATGAGGTTTTCACCCAACAGTGACTGTGTGTGTAAATGTGTGTGTTTGTGTGTGGGCGCGCACGCACGCACAATAGGTCCAAGACCTGCTCAGACGTAACAGACATACAGGTAAGTCTTTTCTATCCTCCAGTCCGCCGGCACCTCCTCCGGTTTGTGGCCCTTCATGTGCTTCTGCATGGCGGCCAGGCTCGGGCAGAAGTCCTGGCAGATGGTGCACTGGTACGGGGACGCTCCGTTGTGAGTGCGCAGGTGCTTAATCATAGCCGAGTAGTCTCTAGACCGTTGGTGACACAGCTTACACTCAAATGGCTTCTCACCTGAAAAATTCAATGATACAGCTTTAACCTTGTAGAGCTGACGCCACACTCTCGCCTGAGAAACGGCACTCAACTCTATTTCAGTCCACTGTACTTGTGTGGTGTGTGTGTGTGTGTGTGTGTGTGTGTGTGTGTGTGTGTGTGTGAGAGAGAGAGAGAGAGAGAGCACGCTCGTGGTGGAGGATTAGATCTATATCGGTTTGCCGACAGCAACTTCATCCATCACAAATATGAGGGAGGTGACATCAAATAGCAGCCGGTGAAAAGCAGCTGAAATTAAATCAGGGATGCACGATATTGGATTTTTTGCAGATATTATAAACCAATATTTTTACAACTGATTTGACCAATAGCTGATATTTATGGTTGTCTATATTATCTGTATAGAAACATGTTTATGTGACATTTCATCGCTGAAAACCTCATGTAAACATTGCGAGTTATCTGTGTATCGCAACATGCGAACAATATCGACCATGTGGTCTCTCATCCTAAACCCCAGATGAGGACACCCGAGCAAAACTGGCCCGACGTGATTACCGGCCATCAGACTGTTCCTGTATATTTAAACAATGACCTATAGTTGCTGATACCAATGACGTACCTATGTTGTTGTGCATCCCTCAATTAAATGTTGACGGGTTGAACATTTTAAGGATGAAATGATATATATAAAAAAGCACTGTATATGGAGCCGGAGCTTTAGTAGGTTTTGCGGGCTGAGCGCACGTATCCAGAGTCACCTCTCATTTTATTAGTGAGGCCTTTTTTTAAAAGATCCCCTCAACTAATGTGTAAAAACACACAAATATATAAATATATATATATAATATATACATTTACTGTGACGTTTGTCTGACATTTTATTAGTTTATTATTATAATTCCCACATTAAAACCATTGAAATGTCACATACTCAAGTGTCACTGCTGGACACACGATGTTTCTGTCCATTCTCTGCGTGTGTGCACTGGAGGCTTCATGTCTCTCCCGCACATTTTCAACTCAGCGGAGAGATTTGGACTAGGATTATTAGCTTAAACAATATATGCGTCACAAATCCTGCTCGTAGTAATTCATGTTTTCAAAGAGTGAAGAGAAAAATTACTCTCTTGTAAGTGAATGTGAAAAATGTCTTTTAGTGCCAAACACAATGTTGACTGGGGAGGAACTTTAATATCCAGAATTGGGATATACTATTTTGCTGCTGCTGTTGATTTCTGATATGTTTCAGAAATCAGAATTATTGATTGAATTAATCTAATTATCACAGAGGATCAATATGATGTGATTGGCTTCCTGAATACCTCCGAATGGATGTTATATTTCAGTTCTATTTTTTTGTGGAGCCTCTTGAGTGTAAAACCGACACATTTCTGACCCTTCATTGTCTCTGTAGTAAAATCAAATTACAAATTAATGTGTTGTTGTTGTAACACTTTATCATGTTGCGTAAGCCTGTCTAGTTCAAAGACACTTGTGACATATTCAAGTAAACTGTTTTGTCCTTTAGTCAGCCTTTATTTTATTTCTTGAAATATTTTATTGAAACATGATTCACTATCGGTCAGTACATTTCTCTATCAGCAGTTGCAGCTCTAGATCTGAACACGCTCATCCATTGTCGTATTTATACGAATCCACAAACCCTTGAGCTTTTATTGAAATGTTACCAAAAAAAATGTAGGGACTATTTTCAGGCAGGGATGAAGAAATATTAGGGTTTTTACTAAAGCGGGGCAGCAAAGGTGGGATAATTGTAGTTTTACGTGTTCATAATCATGAAGGAACACGTCACCCGGCGTGATAATATCCTCGTCTCACCTCACCTGTATGTACACGGTAGTGTGTCTCTAGCTGGTGTTTGAGGCTGAACCGCTTCCCACAGCCGTTGCACTCGTAAGGCTTCTCTCCTGTGTGGATGCGTTTATGACCCCTCAGGGTGCCATCGTCTCGGAAACAGCTCCCGCAGAATTCACACTCAAATGGATGATCGCCTGAAACAAACATGTCATGTCACAACGGGCACGGAAGGCTAACTTTTGTCTCCCTAGCGCGGCATGTATTATCCATATGTAGCCGCATAGGTCAAACAGTCCTGCACATGCAGATCAAGTTGGGAAGTAATGTGCTTTCAGACGTTGCTAATGTTATGACACGAGTACACTCCTCCTGGCTGTCTGCTAATAGCTAATAAAAGTCCTCCAGGCATGTGCTGTTCCCTTCTCTATACTGTAGTTAATCTATTTCTCTCCTCGGCTGATGGTTTGACTCATCTCCAATGACCTATGTGCCTCATTATCTCAGTGTCCACAGCAACAGCCAAGTCAGAGGATACATTGCTCTCCTCATTACAGGCCAATTCTCACCAATCCCCCACCCCACTGTGGAGCAGATGACATTTACAAAATGTTACTTCCAAGCAGAATGGCATACAAACAAGATACGCTGCCATGGCCAAAACTGCCTTCACTTCTGTCTCTGCACATCAATTATGTATTTCTCCTGTCTAGACATCAAGTCGTCCTGACAGCTGGGAGTGTTATTTAAGGTAAAAGAAGAAAGGGGGACATCTTCTCAGTAAATATCTCTCCGTCTCTCGCGGCACTAAAACTCACCCTCAGTAGAACACACAGACAAGTCATTTCCATTTGCTTTTCCTTCAATATTTATTTGGGTTTCCTCTATCACTACGGGTGAACCACACTAGAACTGACAGCCGTGAATTGCAGAAGCCCAACGGCTGTCTAAGAACCCAAAATATAAACAGGATGAAATTGCCCAAAATATGCACCGGCCATAATGGTACGGTGCTGTCATCAGAGAGGTGAGTCATCTTATGGAGAGAGGAGGAAAAGGAGGGTGGGAGAAGATGCATGCAAATCAATTAAAGTCTAACCTAAGGGACTGAGCCCTTATACAATATTCAATGTAAGCATGCCTTTGACACTAAATGTTTTATGACAGTATGGACAACAATGATGGCACAAACGATGCCTCTCTTACCCGAATGCGAGCGCAAGTGTCTTTTGAGCGTGGTGTGGCTGGGGAAGGGGCGCTCACAGTGGCTACAGATGTAGCTGTGCATGCCTGCATGGACCTCCATGTGCTGCTGCAGGGCCTTCTGGGTCTGGAAGCGCTTTGCACACAGCAGACAGAACACCGCCATGTCAGTCCCTGGAGAACGCACAAGACACAGACGCACAGTTATTTCAGTACCATACACAGACAGGGCCTTAAGTGGGGAAACTGGGTCACTTCAACTTTGTCTGAGTCCTCTAAGGGAAAAGCTTCTTTCAAAGAGCAAGTGCCTCTACCTAAACTAACTCTCCTAAAAGCCCAGAGGCACTTTCAACTGTGAGTCTTTATACATTCTATTTTCAACCATGAAAGTCATTGTTTTCTTTAAGAATTTCCCACACAATGCACAGCATGCCAATCACACAATCAATGGCTCCTTCCTGGTGTGTTAGATGTGTAATTATTCTCTTCATTCCCCATCAGGAGTCAGCTACAGCCTGTGAAGTCCTCTGTCTCTGTGCTCAAAGAGCGTCTGATAGTAGCTCCACCTTAAATGATGCCTACACTATGGGCTCTGTGCAGAATGTTAAGTAGTGATATCAAGCCATTAAAGGCAGGACTGCAGGAAAAAACACAATCCAGTTTAATCCTGTGTGTGACCTGGCATCTCTTTGGGGCTGCTTTCCTGTTGCACAGAGTGTGGAGAGGAATACAGATAGGGAGTCGCTGGCAGGGTAGTTGAAGTCAAAATGGCTATGTGAAGAAGATCCATTGGCCGTCATACAGTCAACGCTTGATCTACAGGCTGTGCAGCACTTAAATCCATTCTTTGGTCCACACTGATGCAAATGTGCGGTAAGGCTGAGGGACTGGTTAATCGGAGACTTTGGACAAAATGCGCAGGTTCTAGACAGTGAGGCTTTAATATGAGATTATGAGGCCCTTATTTCTCTCAGGTTGCAGATCATTTACAATGCTAGCAGGTCCCATCGCTCCTGACTCAGATTCAATCAGACATCTCCAACAGAGGATCATTAGTAAACAGAGGACTGTGCCAGCACTTCATTGGAATTCAAGTGGGGTGGCTGTGTTGCATTTAAAATGCAGTCTGATGAGGTCCACTAAATCAAATCATTTGTTACTGTTATTGAAGTGCCTTGAGGCAACTGGCAATTAAATTGGAATTAACGCAGGGAAAGGGATACAGCACACTCATACTAAGAGGGAAGAGTGTCAGGCACTTGCTTGAGGTTCAATCAAGTTAGACTTAAGCAGAAAAAGAAACAAATCAAGAAATTTCACTTTTGTGAGAGTTAAATCAAAACACATTCAGCACAGATTGTGTTCTAATCCACATATTTGCTCAAACAAAACAAAATGCTTTTCAAGACATTAATAGATTATTTGATGTAGATGCACAAAGCTTCCTCAGCAAGGCTCCTTTTTGAGGAAAGTTTTGAAATTTCCCCCTAAAAGGACACTCATGGAACTGATCATTCGTAATCATTAACAGAAAGCAGACAGGATGAAAGACATTCCCTGGTCTTAACAAGCCTGCAGGGAGGCGATCCACTGGAATGAACTGCACCTGTTCAGAAGCTTTAGCCTGTGGACTGCACAAAGGGCACACAATGAGGTTCAGGCCCTCATTGACCAAGCCCATTAGTCATAGGCTCCTCATGCAACTCCTACAATCCCCGTCTTTATGCTGTCGCCTAATGACCACGGCCCTTTCTCACCCACGGATCACAATATTTTAGTTAAAGACAAGAGAGCGGCCATTCTCCTCGCCTCTCCCCAATCCCCCTTCATCCTGCTGACCATACAGGAATCTTTCTGGCTGACTCATATCGAACTAAAGCCTGTTAACTATGCACTGGCCGGGGTAATGAAATATCTAGAAATGGCCAAAACATTCAAGAAGCACAACAATGCAATGCTTGACCTGTGAAGCTCTCATCTCCATGAACCAGTTTCTCTTGTACTACTTGCTGCAGCCAGCAGGGGGAGTGCTTTCTGTACCAATGTATCCAGACTGGTCACAGAGCAGCAGAGCAGCCTTCGAACACACACGCATGCCCGCACGCATGCCCGCACGCACGCACGCACGCACGCACACACACACACATTATCCGGCTTGTAGGTACTTCAAAGCTATTTTAATTATATCTCCACACACTCTTTAAAAATAATCATATTTTTAAATGTATTTCAATACAGAGTGTGTACTTTGTTCTGTCTGCTGCAAAAGTTTAACATTCTAGTTTGGTTGTCGAGGTAAAGCGTTACTTCCTGACACACTGGCAGACACTCACAGATGTATATCCTGATGCTTCTGTCACAAACAATACTGAAAGTTGAGTCAAGAAATACAACAAATAATCTGTCACAACAATCTCACACTTGATCTCTGGCTGACACACAGTGACAACAACCCAGCAGTCATTTTCAGTTTATTCTGCGCAACCGACTGAAAAACAAAAATAACAAACAAACAAAAAAAATCTTAAAGTGCAAACAACTGAACCTTTCGGAGGCAGGGAAGTGATTACGTGTTACTGGTGGCGTTTCTTCTCGCTACGCTCTGTTAAGTTTTTAAACATAAAGGATTTGCATTTGCAGAGTTTTCCAGTAAGCTTTGGTAATAAGTGCAGAGGAGCTTCTTTATGGGAGAATAAGCCCTAAAGTTGGCTGTCATTGCCCCCTGCTTTCTCACCCTTAACCAGACAATGGGCTTGTGATTTGGGTTTTAAGGCACAGGGTGACCCCATGACCCTTAGCCCTCAATGGGGTAAATACCATGTAATCAATGGTATTCCTCAAAGGCCGAAGGCTGACTGAGCATTGTGTGTAGAGGGAGGAAGCTTCAGAAGACGGAATAATGATTCACTTGAAATAAAATCTCTTATGAAGCAAGAAGATAAACATTTAGTGTTCCCGGGTTATCGCTCGCTTTTTTGGTTGTACAATTCGATTAGCGATTCAGGGGTGGTTTGAGGTCGATAGGCTATTTCAGCGTATCTTCACGATGTATGCTCATGTGATTTAACATGGTCTGCCTTCATACATCGGCCACTTATTCAGTCCAACTGAGGTGGGAGCCAGCCAGGCTCTCACGCTGCCTAAGAAACAAAACCATGTGTCTAGGCAACCAGATAGGATCATGGTCCTTGTTGGGGTGAAGTGTTCAAGCTAATCCCTTCATTCACAAATAAGCGCAGCCTGTTTCTTTTCAGACGGCAAACAAAAGTTTTCCCACCCTGAGAATCTGGGAGTAAACCCAATGCAAATTGAACAAGAGATTGTATTCAGTGATGGCCGCAAATCTGTATAATTTCTTCTGTGTTCATCTTAACTTCAGTGTCCGGAGTCCACCAATTAAACTGATTGATTTGTGAATCATTTCTCTTTATAGCCGCTAAATGATACAGAGACAAAACATCTGATTTTAATTGGTGATTTTGCGAGTAATGGGCCTTATTTAAATTAAAAAAAAAAAAAAACTTGCACAATTTGATCTGTTAAAGCTCTTATTTAGGTAAATTGTGACTGACAGCCAAGCTAAACAAATCTCCCACTGCTATTTAAGGAGAAAAGAACTAAACACATTCTCACAGTTTACAATCTTACATCATGCGTGATCCCGTCCACCAGTCGGTGTCCTCACATCGCATACTAAAGCTGTAAACTATGTCCCAAGGCCCTGCTCGGCGTATAAACAGTGTTCTCGCTGTCTGCTGGGTCACTGAAATCACCCAGTTAAACATAGACAGTCATGCAAGCGACATAATGTACTATACCTCACATGACCCGGTGCATTCATGCCATTACTGTATGTGTTCATGCAGACAACTCCCCGAACAAACACACACGGATGCTACAGTACCTTAAACAACCCCGAGCACTCATCGGTAGACTGCTAATCTACCCCGCTGAAGAACAACCGACTCAATAATTAATGCAACAAGAGATTCATTGCTCGTGTTTAACCACCATTCCACGGACCGGTTCTTTGAGGTCACACTCTGTTTCGACCACCTCAAATTCCTAGAATGTTTACAGTACTTTTTTTTTTTTCCACTCTTTGACTGTATTGCAGTTACTGTGAAATGACAGAGGCGGGGGCTTTGTGTATCATGACGGCCACAAATAAATACAGGGGGCACAGTGGACAAACGGAGCACAGTTCAATCCAGTTTAAGGCTTGTATGAATTGCAAATGGGTATTATTAAAAGGGTGCAGTACGATGACGGACGTGCAATTACGCGAGCTAAAAGGTCTGCATTAAGAGTGCTGCATTATAAAGCTCAAGCTGTATCTGAATGGACTACAGCACTGTTTAATTAGGGCTTGGACAGAAGGTAATATTATTCACTTGATGAAGCAGCCTGTAATGTGTGGAAACAGTGCAGCTGCTGTGAGTACACAAAGCAGCACTCTTATGGCCTTTGCCTTAAAGGCAAGGTGGCAAAATGGTCAGCCAGCATGGTTTGAAGCATATACAGTCGATTTCTGTGCATGCGGCAGATAAGCTACAGTCTTGGGTTTTCTAAAATTGAAAGAGCCCCAGAGCCTTTACTTGCTCTGATGAAACAAACCCCTTTGTTGTGAGAGCAATTCGGAGACAGATCCATTCTTTTATTTTGGGCACTGACAAGTAGGTCAGGAGACTATGACAGTGCTGTGGTGAGGAGTAAACAGCAGCACATGATGTTGTTTTCCTCTCACTCCTGGCATCCAACACCAGCAGCAATCCTCTTGCCCTCAGGAAGTCCTCACATACCCCCTTCTCTTCCCACAGTCCACTCCGCCCACAACTCCCCCTTACCCCCCGCTTTGATCTCAAACCTCAGCAACCCACGGCCATTCACCTCTGACATATCAAAATGGATAGAGAGACTTTGACTGTACATCCAGCCTTGCCAGAGTAAAGAAGTAGTCTTATTTCCCTTCCAGAGGAGATGGACAGTAATGTTGCAGCTGCTGAGGTCTGACAAGTGTTAATCTGCTAAGAGCAAACTCATTTGACTCGCTGGTTACGCCACATGGTGAATTAAAGCCATGGCTGCACCACCGGTACGGAACACTGTGTGTGGATCTGTTTTGGTGGGAGTGAAATCCAGGTGATATTTAGGAGTTTATTTCTCCACATCAGATTAAATTACCTGCAGCGCATGTCACGGGCTGAGAAGACCTATAAACAAAAATCAGTAAAAAGGGTCATGCGTCACAGCCGACCAAGCTGAGATCATGACAGAATGAGAGAGTAATGCCCTCCTGTACCCTGCTCTTGATACGCTGCCAAGCTGAAACCGAGCTCTGGATGTTTACAACTCGGGGGGGATGAGGGTAGAAACTTCTAGGCATCGTTAACACCCCTCCATGACCATGTCCATTAACTATTCATACGGTGTGTGCCACCTGGAGTTACAGTTACATGCCAATGCTCCTGAGAGGGTTATCACCTTTCTCTGACAGTAGCAGAAAAGGTGTGGATTCAGACACTATCGTGTATATGTACAGTCTGACCCTTGAAGCTTCTGAAGAGCTTCGCTCAGGCCATGGTAACATCGAAAACATGCTGCCGTGAAATTTATCCTGAACATTAAATCTTCAATCCCTCAATGCAAGTGTTGCTACTCAGTCCACAGACTTAATCATTTCAATCTGACATTAATACGAGGGTTCAGCCGTCTGAATTTTGTTCAAAACTCCATTTTTCTGCTTCCACTGCAGCTTAACAAGGAAGGGAACTATCTGGGGAAAGGCAACATTTTTATACTAAAAAGACTTTGGAACATTATCTCTTTGTCTCTTCCATAGACAGAACATCAAGATGGGATCTTTACACAGCTTCTATTTCAGTATTCATAGCTATCCATCAATGCTTCCTCACGGAGAAGATTCAAAAGTAAAGCACGACTTTTCTGCAAAGCTTCGACGCAAAGTTGTCCGTAATAATTTTATCAATTGCAAGTAGCGGTGAATCGAAAGGATCAGTATTAAGCTGCTACAATAAAATATTGGGTCCACGTTGTGCTGATCAGGTAATAAATATTTATTTGATGCTATTATAATCTGTGACTTTAACATAAGCCAGCCAGCCGGCTGTTGTACATGCTGTTGGTGATCCTTGAAGCAGTTTGTGTTAAAAAAATGTGAGAGGTTAAACAATTCAAAGTACGGCGTGAGAGTTTAACCAAAGACCCGCCCAAAAAAATCGACTGATATTCTACGAGAGCCAATAAATTTTAGTTTAATATTGGCAAAGCTAGAATGAAGGAGTGGCTGCACACTTACTCAAAGGCACTAAACTTTAATCATGACGTTTCCGTTCTATTCGGATCTTCGTCAGGTTGAAATATTTGAAAACGGTTGCAAACAACGACTAGACAGAATAAATGAGAACTATTC
The DNA here is from genome assembly GCF_037954235.1 of Aulostomus chinensis. Classification (NCBI taxonomy): domain Eukaryota; kingdom Metazoa; phylum Chordata; class Actinopteri; order Syngnathiformes; family Aulostomidae; genus Aulostomus; species Aulostomus chinensis. The sequence goes on from NC_141329.1 coordinate 26,216,302, forward strand.
AAGCCACATATTATCTTGATTATGTGAAATTGATCGTCCCATACTGTATATCAGAATCTACGTTCTGTACATCCAGATATAGTGAGAGAGTGATATATCGGACGAGAGATGACTTTTTTTCGTTTGTTTGTTTTTTGCAGAAATTGTTCCTTAAAGGTGGAGTGCTAATAATTTAGGCTGGATAATTTGCAGAAATTAACATTTTTTAATCGTATAATTAATATAGTGTTTCACGACCTTAGCTTGAGCCCTTTATATCTGTGGGGGGGCAGGCCGTCCTCCGCAGAAACGGCATGTTGCATCTACAGAAGCCCAGAAGGACCAAAGAGCGTTTGCTCCAGTTTGTCCTCTTGTATATTTTGTCTAATCTGTTCACATTTTTTGGTGAAGAAACTTATTTAAGATGCTGAAGATGAAAAATGGTGGGCTGTGTAAGTGGGACATCTGGAAGAGCTCAGCTCGGACGCTGATGCTGTCGTGTTTATAAATCTCCACGAGCTTTTCACGATTTCTCATGCTAGGTTAGCCTTATGCTGGCACCTCCACAGGTGGCGCGAGCTCCACCAGCGGCTAGGCTAGCCCTGCTAACAGCCATGTTGGATCTTAGTCAGACACCCGACTGGAGACCTCGGGGCAGAGCTGTTGTGCTGCTGCATGAAATGAGTTCCTTAAGAACAGTTTTGATAGATAAAAATGACCTGAGCCCGTCAGACATGTTCTGAAACCTCAGTAGTCCAGATGTTGAACAGCGAAGGCGCCATTCGTGAGTGTCGGGCAGACCCCCCCATGTCAGTGGTTAATACCAGACATGTCCTGAAATCAACGCTGAGACAAAAGGTGTTCGTCTTGACTATGAGTGAGTGTGCGAGAAATAATTCCACAGGAGGAGGTGAGGAAAGTATGTCTTGAGAAAGTGCAGTGCTGGGCCTGTAAATCTACGGCTGTGTGGAAGTGGCATGCGGTGAGTCTGGATGCCAAGAGATATTAGTGGGTGATATGTGAGGGGGGCCTCCCACCTCCGACTTGATAAATTATGGAGCAACATGACAGGAACAGTTTAACCCAACCAGCATGACAGGCAAGTTTAAACCCACGACCAGGAGTCTAATAGTCACGGCTTACTAGACAGCTCAGGCATGCATGTCAAGGTTCAGCGTGTGTAGGGAGTGTTAGTGCATGCACACGTCTGTAAAGTACCTGTGTGCGTTTGCCTGTGAGCCTCCAGAGCATCCTCCGAGGAGAACGTGGCTCCACACTGATCACACACCAGTGCCTCTGCAGGAGCTGTAGATGAAATCAAATGTATAAGATGGAATCTTAATCAGAGAGTAAACAGAGGCATGTGTTGTTGTAATTGCAGAATAAGTCAGTTAATCTAGAAAACACTTCAGGGGGTGGGAAAAAAAAAAAGAAGCAACAAGAGGGGAACAAAGGCGCCCTTTTTCAAAAGTCGCCAAAGAGCCTCACTTGTCACACACTTGGTGCTTTTCAGGTGTTAACACAAGGAAGCAAATGCGCACAGCACAATGGAGCAGAGGAAACCACCATAAAAACACAACTTCGAACAAACAAAAGGCACCAGACAGGGTGCAACATCCCTCCTCGACAAAAAAGAGCCATGCTGAAGAGTTTTATTTACCATGCCCTGTTATCAGTCTCTGAACAGTGAGCAGACTGTATGCCTGAGAGGCCACAGAAGGACTGGGTGTTCTCTCTACAGCAGACGCTTACCGCCTGCAGCACATCCCTTTATCAAAAAAAAAAAAACACAAAAAAAAACACAACACTTCAGAGTCAACACCCCAAATCCCATCGCATGCACTGTAACTACAGTTCCCAGTTCACCTTTGGAATGCCCTCGTCTATTCTGATGAAGACATGAAAGAGACAAGTAGTGCTTGCAGAAAGGCTCAGCCCTGGTTCTGCACTCACCTCACACCTGCACACGCATATCCCCACACGGGCGTGCGCGCACACACACACACACACACACACACAGATGACAGATACAAACCCTCACACACACAAACACACACACACACACACACACACACTCTCCCTCTCTCTCAGACACACAGCTGTTTGGATGTGGGTTGGCTCTCACAGAGATGTAAATCGGTTGCAGATCCATACTGGCCCAGGGCTCATTCACTGATCTATTTTCTGCTCAGCTGGCTTTAAATGAAGTTAAAATGACTCATTAAAACACCCACAAGCTTCGGGAACTCTGAGCGCTCCAGCCTAAATGTGGTCCTCTTTCAACTCTTATGATGCCTCTGCACACAGACACTGTGCCACCGTTCCCTGCGCTGCACACAAAACAAAAAAGACCCAATCTGTTCCTTTCTAAAAACAATTTTTCAAAACAAACTCTTTTCTGTTTGGGAACAGTGAGCTTTATTACATGGAGCAAAAATAAAACTTAGTTGGAAGTGGTGTTATACAGTAGTAACACTACAACAGCGTTGTAGATCCTGATGTTGTGTGACGCTGTCCAGTGTGGTGTGTTGTGTTGTGTGAGATTGTGTGATAAGGGAAGAAGAGAACATAGTGCATTGTCTTGTGCAGTCAAAGGCACGGAGTGTGCTCTCATCCATAAACCATCAAACTGTCTCCAGACGCGGCTGCAATCGTCCTCCATCAAAACACTTTGTCTGGCATACCAAAATAAGAGCCAGCATCGAGCTGAATACCAAATCAGCCCATTAGAGCAGTGGAGCTCTCGCTCCTTAGCAACCAGCAGGATCTAAGGCTGCTATACCGAAATACACAGTGACAAAGAAATTAGATTCACATCTTTTTTTTTTGGTAGTATTATTGGTTGACATGCTGGGGGGGGGGGGGTATGCATAAATTCAAATTTGGTTGAAGGTGCTGCTGTTGAAGGTGTCAACAGCAGCAGAGAATCAAAGCATATTGTGAAGGTGTCAGGTGATGCGAGAGCGTATGTGTGTTTAGGGTTATGATGAGGCTATAGAGGAAGCAGAGGGGACAACTCAGGTGAAGGCTTTTTTTAAGTTTAAAGAGGCAGAGTCTCTCTCATCTGTCAGCAGTATGTCATTCCCCAACAATATTCAGACAAACAGATGGGGAGGACAGGGACCCTGTCTTGTCTATACGCATTTTCCGTCTGAGGTTTCTGTTTTAGTTGCATTTTTAGTCCCTGATTCCCCCCCCCCCCCAACCCCCACCCCACCCCCCCACCCCCCCGCCACTGCTCCTCTTTCTCTATTTTGGATAAAGTAGCTGGGAGAGCAGTCAGGTCTGATTAAGTCTGAATTTGGGTACAGTGTGTTCCTGGACACACATCTGCGAGCGAGCCATCACACACGCTTCGGAACACTGGCAGAACACCCAGGCCTGCCGGCAGCTGATGATGTCATCACTCAGAAGGGGCAGAGCTGGCGAGCTGCCAGAGTCTCTCCGAAAAAACACAGAAACGATTCTACAGAGAGAGACTAGAGAGAGACAGAGAGGGCGGGAGAGGTACACAGACCTAAAGCACGGAAAATAACGCATGATCCAAGTATTCGGAGCAGCACTAACTGGTAGGAGGAGGGGTTGTAGCGTAAACAGGTGCATTTGAAAGGCCAACTATCAAGAGACTTCATATAAGCACTGAATACTCTGAGATGAGAGTTTCTAAGTACCTGTGTGAGACAGCATGTGCATCCTTAGCCGCATGCTGTCCTGAAAGTGTTTGCCACAGTATTCGCAGCCATGGCCCTTCTCCTCATTATGCAGCCTCCTGTGGAAAGAAAAACACTAATGTGAGCACGCTAGCAGAGGGAGCGCACTTATAATAATGCAAGTATCTCGTTGCTGCGCCTTTTCTGTAAGGTCTCCCAAACCCAGTAGCATTATTGTGCTCTTAACAAGAGGAGCATGTTTTAATTCCGGCAAGAATCCCTCTCTGAATGCTACATCATTAGTGTAAGAGGCCCTTGGAGTTGTGAATCACAACGCATGAATGCTGAAAGAACACAGACAATAGGATATCTGGCTAATTTCAGAGTGCAGACATACGCGTGCCTCCACCCGCCAGCACTGCAAGACACTGGGCACGCACACAAATGCACGCATAAACACACAGTGCATGCACATAAACACGGACACACGCACACGCGCGCGTTCTGCAATGAAAAGGAGAAAAGACGATGATTCGCTGAAGCTCAGCCGGCAGCAAAACCTATCATATCATATCACACACATCCACGCATGCAAGACATCTGTACTTTCATCCTTATATCACCCCGCTAACAGCACGGGAAAATGGCCTCAGAAGCCTCTGCGCTTCCACACACTGTGGTCACAATTAATGAGTCCAGAGCTGTTACTTACTGACACACGTGAACTCCACCACCGACATTAACACAGTAAGTGTGCCAATAATTTTAGACCTGCAGGAGCAGCTTTACTTTCCGTAACAAAAGAGTCCCGCTCCAGTTGAGGAGTTTTGATGGTGGAAATGTACTCTGACATTCCTGAGATATTTATTTGGGAATCCTAATGTTGCTCCAGTCTTGTGAAACAAGTCTGTCTTTTTCTTTTTCTCTGCATGAGTCATTTTCCCTCACAACACTGTGACAATCACAAAAAATCTGGGGAAACTTTGTTTAAAAAAAACAAAGTTTGAAAATGATTTTAATGATATTGAAATGTTGGATAAAATTTATTTTAAAAACAGCCCAAAAACTCGAAATCAAAGCTGTTTAATTTTGCTGTTTTTGGTTTAACACAGCAACCAAATGTCAGTCTGCAGACCAGGTGGATGCTCAGTGACCTGGTTCCCCTCCTCCAGCAACTTCATTACATCATCAAACAGTGCATGTTGGATAGAATTAATTCAAAATAAAAAACAACAATATTCCTTTTTTCAATATAAATATATATTCATAAACTTAGATTATTCCCTGAGAGTTTAATTTCTAGTACTAACCAGGACATCACCTTGAAAACCCTTTCAATAATTCTTGTTTCTCTCCTACAAGGACAGCTTCAGCAAAACATCCAAATGCTGTTTAATTAAGGCACTTTTCTCATGCCAGATCTGTGCCGGGAGATTTTCCTTCAACACCACAACAAAATGTCAGTCTGCAGACCAGGTGTATGCTCAGTGACCTGGTTACACACCTACAGCAACTTCATTACATCCTCAAGCAGCGCCACCGATGCATCTCTCTCAGCCTGCAGACACTGGCATGTCTCTCTCCATGAGTAAGCCTGCAAATCACTGAACATCCCACAGGATGCTCTGTTTCACCGAGCGCTTTCTCCTCAACTCTTGAGTGGCACAAGGAGGAAATGTCAGTCACAGACGCGCGCCGGGAGAAGCTAGAGGTTGCTACTCTGATCCCAATCACGGCTTCATGAATATTAGGAAGACTGGGACTCGCCGATTGGCTCGTTTGTTTGTTTTTTTAAGCGAATACAGATGAGTCAAACGCAGTCGAACACGCACAGTTCTAAACGTTTGCAATCAAATTCATGAGAGTTGTCATTGAGCTAATTGGTAGGTTTGCTGCATAAAGACAAAACACGAACTGACAAGCTTGTAAATAAATAACCGTACGAGTTGTGGAGCAGAAGTTATCCATCATCCAGCTGAAGCGTCCCGGCCGGTCGCCGCTGAGAGGGTCCTCTCTGATGCAGAGGGACACTAATCTAACAGTTGGGAGGCAGCCTGTTGTCTCAGGCTCACTTCTGCACACACGCAAATCAGAAAGTAAAGCTTTGAAAATTAAAGCAACATTGAAGATGCTTTTATATCAAATCCTCCACAAAGACCTGATTCAAAACTTCCCAAGACTGTTCAGACAAGACTGCAGGTTTCCCTGAGAGGACATCAACACCCCAGCACCCACGGAGGCTCCTGCCGTCATCTAACATGTTGAGAGGAAAAATAGAATCCTTACATTTAAGGGCACATGTGGGATGCTTCTCCCTAACGGCAGTATTAAAAACACGGCTCCCATTCATTATGGAGCACTAGCACACGTGCACCTGCAGCCCTCGCATCTTTTATTAGACCCAACACACGTTAGTCTGGTAAAATGTTGAGTAGTGAACGAGGCAGGGGGCCTCTCCGCTCCGCGGCAGCCTCTTAACGTGTGAGCACCACATCCTCGTTTAAATGGAGATGATAACTAGACTAAGGTTATAGATGTTGAGGGAAAGTGTATTGTTTGGGTTGCATGAGTTGGTTACCTGTGCTGCTCCATGGCCTGCCTGCTGCTCAGCTGAAGCCCACATTCACCGCAGCACTGCTGGCCTGGAGACTGCCCCTCGTGCCTCATCCCCGCTGCAAACTGGCCCAGCCGGCTCAGGAGCTCCCTGTGCAGCAAGCCCTGGTGCAGCAGGCCACCGTAGGCCCTCGGGTCCAACGGCATGCCCAGGGACGGTGCTACTGAAACGGGCACCTGTGTCATCCCCTCCCCTGTGTGGTTGGAAGGTAGAGAGTATATGGAAGCTAGATGCTTCTCACCGATCCCAGGGAAACAGTCGAGGGAGTTCCCCATCACTTGTCCTCCGTCTTCAGGGCCTGTGTGCAGCTCTCGGGTGCTGGTGATCACGCTGCTTCTCAGTGGCGTTCCGGGATCCTCGTCTCTTGGCAGATCTGATATGCAGCTTCCTTCTCCTGCGCTGGAAGACCGGCCCTCGCAGCCATCGGGATCATCCACCTGCATGTTCTCAGACTTTATACTTCTGGCAGGATCCAGCGATGACACCTGGGATAACTCTGCACCGCAGCGCTGAGACTTCTGGGAACTTTCCATGCCAACATCACTGTCCAGCTTTGGGTTTGATTCAGTAGCCGTCGAGGGCTCTAACACCGGGGAGCTCCTCTCTGTCATGTGGTAGAGAGCAAGGTGGTGCAGAGCAGTGGGACTGGTGTGGTCGGCTCCCTCTGGAATGGAATGCTTCTTGGACATCATGTGCCTCCAGTGCCTGGCCCGGCTGTGGTCGCCGTGGTCTCCGGAGCTGTGATTCCTCACCAACACCACCTCGCTCTCCTCCGCCTGGATGGTCTCCAGCACCTTCAAACACTGCTCCTCCAGGAACTCGATCTCCAGGATCTCCGCTGCGTACAGCAGGTCATCCAGGTCCTCAGCTGTGGCCTGGAGGGAGGCGGTGTAAGCATACTCGAGGATCTGCTGGAAGGTCTTAGGGGACAGGAAGTCCAGGGCGTAGCGTAGACTGCTACGATGGAACAAGATCTCAAACATTTTGCTGGTACAGGCCAGAACGGTGCGGTGCGCCGGAAACTCCTGGCCGTCCACTGTGATGATGACATCACACAAGGTGCCAGTCAGACGCATCTGATTGGCCCGCTGCAGAAGCGTGCTGGGGTGAGTGGGATTGTGGAGCTGAAGCACCCCCATGATAGTCAGACCCGTATCCACTCGGACCTCTGCTGAACCCCACGCATGAGGTGTGGCCGTCCTGCCTGCTGCGCTGGCTTCAGCTGGGCTTAGGTCTGTTCTGGGGTGGAGACAAAACAGGTCAGGCTCTCCTTCGGCACCTACACCCTGCACAAGGCTGCTGTATGAAGGCTCCAGCTGAGGGCTGATTTCATGCGTCCTGCATGTTTGTTTATTTAATCAAGAGCCAAACAGCAGACAACAGGTCGATAAGCACAAAGCAACAGTTCCCATTGCAGGTGATTAGTCTGAGGGCTCGTTCAGAGCGGGCACGTCGCTGTTATAATGTCTGCATACTGAGAGGTGACGCTTCAATTTATCAAGCCCCGCGCGCGCGCGCGCACGCACGCACGCACACACACACACACACACACTGATGCCCTCAACAGGTAAGACCTGCTATTAACAAAACGCCTCGAATGTTGATTAGTTAATTTATACCGCGCGCGTTCATGATTACTAAAACACTTCATCCCGCGCTCCTAAAAAACAAATAAAAACCCCTCAAACTTATCAAAGTAGCAGGTTGATGATGCGCGTCGATGAGGCTCGGCTGCATGTTTATTCATTTTGTCTCCATCCCTAGATGGCAACGAGGGGATGATGATGATGATGATGATGATGATGAGCTCTAACAACTATCCCGCAACATCGGAGCGCATCAGGTGCAGACGCGCAAAAAAAACAAACCTTCTCATAGACATTGCGACAAATTAAAGTCTCGTTGTTGCGCGTCTGCCGGCTGAAAAAAAATCAATAAAATAAAAGAGAGGCTTAAATAATCCCAATAACCGGAGCGACGCGCGGATTCATCAAGTTGCTTCCATCCTGGACGCGCTCAGCGCCAAACTTCAGCTTTCTCCCACATGTCTGCAGGAAATGAAATGATAACTGCGGCCGCTAAACTGCCTCTGTCCTCTAGAGTCTAGTTGGACCGAAAAGTGTTAAATCGCAGCAGATTCGCCTGGATTCAGGTGTCGGGATGCGGCAAAAGTAAAAGTGCGTCCCAGTTTTCCTTACCGCTGTTTATTTCTGTCCTCCTGCCGATTATCCAGGCAACATCATGGTTCCACATTTCACAGTACCCGCTCCAAACTCAGTCCTGCTCCAAGTAAGCAAATCACCAGCCAGCCACGACGGTCAGAGCAGCAGGGGCGAGCCCGTACTTCCGGGGCAGACTTTCAAAATAAAAGAAACACGTGTTGACCAGCTTCTCCAAAAAGTTGAGCATTGAGATTTCTAGATGAAGCCAATATTTGAAATTTGGAATATAATGTAAAGGCAACATACTGAAAGTATTACCTTAACTTGAGGATCTTCACTTTAAATATTGATAATTAATTTTCCACCATGACATGCTGCCAATTTGGCCCAGTTGTGCTGGGAGAGAGTGACCCTGTCTCATTTTTACATTCTATAAACCTGAATTGTTAAAAGCAACAGCTGTGTGTGTTTACTCAGCGTTTCAGGGAGAAGTGAGTTCTGTCTCCACGATCAGTTCCTGCCTCAGACTCGCTTCGTCAGATGTGTAACGCCAAAAGATCCGAAACGTTTTTGGTTTTGTCCACCTGAACATCCGGTTAACTCACAAGCCGTCTCATTTTGCATTTTGAAAAATCATCAAATTTAGACACTGGAGGGAACTAAAATACAGAGAAACTATTCATTTTCCTTCAGAGTCGAGAGAAATCTGTGCGTACCAAGCGTGGTTCAGAGGTTGCGGCTGAGGTTCCACTGAATTCCCGCATCTGTAGATATTAAACTGGCATATCTGCAGTGTTGGACTTTTCACCAGAAGTCACTGGTAGGAAGAGGGACGCAGTAGTGAACTGTGGGTGGGTGGTGGTGACTCCACGGCTCACTCCTCCATCTGAGCCCTGCGACTGTCTGATTGAAAGCCAAATTAGTGCCCATTTTCTTCAAAATTCTATCAAGTGTTTTTTTTTATAGGGGGGGGGGGGCGGTTAAAAGGTGCAGTGGTGTGGTACAAATCACTAATAGTTTTATAGTATTTTATTGATTGCAATCCCTGATTACCTCATTCTGGTTCCTGTATTCGAGAAAAAGAGTCCATCCATTCACCGAGGTTTCTTAGAAGACGTGAGAGGTAGAGAGAAAACTGCGTCAGAGGACGTGTGAGGAACATTTCAGGTCAGCCGTGGTTTAATAAGTCCGCATGTTTGGACATTCAGTAAAAAACAAAAACCCACTCCCACATTTTACGCCAAGGGGCCAAATTTGGCCCTTTATAACATCCAGTCTGACCCACCGCATGTGAAAATGTACACGTAGGATACGTTTTTGTTGAAACAGTTTGTTTTGAGTAAAGAATGAAATAGAAGAGGCAGCGGTGCATCGAATGGAAGCTTTGTTTAGTTTGGCCTGTCAGCCCACCGAGGTTAAAGGTCTGGACCCCTGATCTGAACCCCTGATCTGAACCCTCGTACTTTGACGGTTCCATCACCCAACTTCCGTTTTGTCGTCAGCTCGCTGCTGCAGGCTTGACCGGCTGCTCATCAGCGCCGGGGCGACGTCACGGCTCTGAACGCTCGTCCTCTGCTGCCTGTCTCTCTCCATCAGGTGCTTTCAGACTCATTTACCGGACATCTGAACGAGTGACACAACCCACGGGGTCTGAAGCCAGAAACGACCAGTAGAACCACTCCACTGACTCATGACAACCAGTTTAGATCTGCTGACTCCATGATCAGATGGTGAACGCAGGTGGAAGAGGGGAGCCGCCAGACAAGTGCGGGGACTGGGACTGGATGTCAGGCAGGTCTCACTGCTTGTTGACACAGCACCGGTTTGCAGGTCGAGTCCGAGCTGAGGGCTGAAAATATCAGACCCTCACTGGCACCTTGTATTTTGACATCTGAGTCTGCAGGTATTAACTTTCATCCCACGTAAACAAGCGTTATGCAACACGTGTTGATGTGCTACCGTCTATCTGAACAAGTAGCCCGAGGAATTTCCAGTCCCAGCATAACCTGTTTGCAGTGTAACCTCTCTGTAAATAGTCCAGCGCGTCCATGACATGGCGATAACCAACCGAACCCCTGCGCAGGTCTTTACTGCCATCTAGTGTCAAGCAGGAGTCATCGCACATTCTGAGGAGCTGTAGTTCCTTCCTGAGGAAAGACTATAAAAGACTGTCAGGACGACTGAATTCAGAAACCATTTCTTTATTTTGAAAATGGGTTAGCTCTCAGACTGTACACAACAGATAGTTTCTGAGTTTGACCCGAGAAAACCAAACGGAGCGTCAGAAGACGAGGGAGCAGGGTGGTCTGGAACAGCAGTTCAGCACGAGGCCAGTAAAGCTTTTCATGGTTGCAGCTGTGATAAAGCCGGGGTGTGTCGCCGCCTCTCCTCAGAGACGCTACATCTAATATCCCAAACTTTTAGAAAACACTGGGCTCCTGTGTTTGGCGTGGACCACCCTACTTCCTGTCTACGGCATCCTCAACTTGACACGGAGCCGCTCTCGGTGACTGATCTTTGTACAAAAGACAAGAACTAGAAAAAGAAGAAAAAAAGAAAAAAAAAACAGACCACGTTACAGAACACCTGAATAACAACTGGGTGGGGTGGGTGTAGTAGATTAAAAACAATGTGTGGTTATGCCAGAACAAGCCCCAAAGACACGCATCAAATCAATACGAGAGCTATCGGCCCGATCAGACCAGGGCAGGTGTAGTTATACATGATGAAGTACTGACTGAATTCATGCCAAGGCTCAAACACCTCCCTTCACGACAGCTGGCAATATATACTTCTGTGACCAGAGACGGACAGTTTAATACACTACACGTGTTATAATGAACACTTTTCTTCTAATAATACATTTTTTATATATATATATGTATATATATACATAAAAAGAAGAAGCTAAATCTCTCACGACAAAGCTATGCAGATTATCATAGAAACCGATGACGAGACAATCTACTGACACACAGGCACAGTGCACAAGCTTGCAGGCAGGAACGGAAATCTTTGTAGTTTTTAAATAGTACAAAAATGCTTTTTAGAGTTTTTTTTTTCTGTTTTGTTTTTTTTTGATGGGTTTTTTTTTTGTTTGTTTTTTTTTTTTTGCTTCAAAAGCACAAATCAAACTAAACGGAGGCCGAACCTTTGATCTGCTTCCGTGTGAGGAAGGAACAATTGCCATCATGGTTGCTGCCCTCAAACGAAAACGCGGCGTATATTTAGCTCCAGATCACAAGACATTCGCTTGATTCACGCTTTTTCAACTCTTGGCTGAGAATCAGTAGCTCTCCTGGCATTTTTAGGTTTTTTTTGTTGTTGTTTGTTTTGTTTTTCTGTTTTTTGTGAGTATTTGTTGTGTGACTTTCCTTGTTTTTGTTAAAAGACGGTTTAGCTAACACTCTGGCGAGGCCGTGACAGAGTTGATTTGATCATCAGACGGGGGGGCTAATCGGAGCTAATCATGCACGCGGTCCGCAGTCAGGCCTCTTCCTCCTGCAGCTGGCTGTGGGTTAATCCTCTATTCTTATAACCATAACAAATATGGTGATAATCCCAACAGTGAACTGTGGCCTGTGTTTAATCAGTGCCAGCGTATCTGTGAGAGATCAAACATCCCCATAACAGACAAGGTGAAACAATAAACCTTGTAAACATGCAAAACAAGCTGTTTCATGAGATTAGCCCACAAATTAAGAGATCAAACTTCCAAAAACAGCAGTGGTACATTTCAACACAACATGAAAATAAGAAAAATAATGTTTGCTTTTGTTTTTGTTTTTTTACATGTCCCATTATAATCCAATGCTTGTGTGCAACTGTAAACGGTAAGCACAATATAAGTTTAATTTCATATATTTAACATTATATTAAGAGACTGCTCTTACTCATTCTGACTGCTTGAATAAAATAACGATAAAAAAATAAAATGAATCTCTTATGACCTAAGATAAACTCCTTGGGTGCAGCACACACGTCATGAATGAAACCATAGTCATCGTGCACTCAGACCAATCATCAAGTGTGTGTGTGTGTGTGTGTGTGTGTGTGTGTTGTTTTGAATATGTAGTTAAGGGCACTGGAAATCAAAACTCCTGCACGCTTTCTCTTTGATGCAAAATGTTTTGGACTGGGCTGGGAGGTTTCTCCAGTCCATCATGCTTTGCTCTCCGCGGTATTTGTCTGTATGACACTGTTGTGCTCTGAGGCCACCTCCGTTAGGGTGTTCGATAATTCCGCCTCTGCCATTTTGCCTTTCTCATCAGAAAAAATCTTCCTGAAATGTAAAAAAGGAGAAAAGAGAACGCAAAATTAGTGATCTGTTTAGCGCTGGGCGAGGAGACAACAAACGCACTTTGGCTGAACACAGATGTAACATTTATTCTCAATGACATCTTCACCCAATATGTAAGAAGACACTGGATTGAGAAATCTTACATATTTCTTCACCACCGTTACCACAGTCAGATAAAGTTCAACAGACAGATAATGACATACCATAGAAATCACAGCCCTTCCTCAAATGAAATCTCAATGAACCTGAAGCCAGACTACTGTAGAGCTCTGAGAGATCCCCGCTGGTGTTAGAGCTCCATCTACATCCTGCCGGCAGCTCCTCCACTCGTCTGCTCTTCAGAGCAGGAAAACACCGTCTAGCCTCTGTTTGTTCTCTTTAGGAGAGCTGCGGAGTTGGCGAGGATTTAGGCAACGCTGAGAGAGGCATCTCAACTGGTGCCTGAGCATCAAAACAAACGTGTCGTTTAAATAAAGCCTCCTTCAGATGTGGAAGCTGGCATGGATAAATCATTTTCAACTGGCTCTGAATCGTTCGTACGCGAGTGGCAAATGTTTAACGTCCCTCCGTGTTGCTGCACCGCTGCTGAGATTCATTTCAGTCGTGATCGATGTTGAAGAAATGAGCTATTTTGAACAGAAATGCACAACATGTGAAGAAACTTGCGTGTCCAAATTATCAGTGACTGTTGTGCATTTCTTTTGACAACCATGCAGGTCCACTCAGAATACCGTTAGTTATTATAGCGCAAATTACAATATTTTACATAATAATTGCTTGTATCACTTATTCGCCAAATCCTGCAGCGAAAGCCTGCAGAGATTCTGCTCAGTTCCTGGCAGGTGTTCGACTCTTTAGTGACTGTTTGAGCTACACGCAACAGTTGGAAGGGCGCCTTAATGCTCCGAGATAAAAACAACCCGTCCACCATGACTTTACAGAAGCCAGCCGGGCGGCACCGACGTCTGAGTACCAAGTAGCTTTGGTGGAAGTACTGTTTGTATCTGTTACCCTGCAGCGTGTCCTTGGAGGGCAACACGACTTTTCTCCGTCGTCTCTGGTCATGTAGCTTTTCCACAATTAGAAGAAACAAAACAAAACAGACTATTTTTCGTGCGGCGAAGAAGTTGTGTGCATGTGATAAGCTGCAGTAAAATGGTGAAATCAAGAAGGAAAATCTTTTGCTGTTGAAACCTCAACTACTGAGCAACGTGAGCACGACTCTTTTACAACGAAAGACACTATGAGGATTCATTTTGGCCTCATTTGGTCACACACTCCTGCGGGTATTCACCATTTCACCATACAGTTGACACAAGTTTGGGACATAGAAGAGGAAGCTGCTGCTCTGATTATCATTGTTGACTCTTTTCCCTCCCTATTATTATTATTATTTTTAACTTTCTTTAAATGAGAAAATTCTTCTCCTCAACCTGAACTCAGCTTTGTGTGGTTAACCGTGAGCTGCTCTCACCTTTTATGTTGCTTTACATTTAAACCACGTTTTACTGACGCGCTCGAGGTCATAAGTGACATTTCTAACTGCCCCGACATGAGACCGACATGTAAGGCTCTCATCACGTTTGTGCAACATGTGACAGGTGCGGTTCTAATCACGTGATGATGTAAAGACCCATAAATGAAGAGCTGTCACACACAAGCATCAAAACAAAACAATCCTGTCACTCCTCGGTCACAAACCAGAACAGTATACTTACTACCACAATGTCATTACCACAGTTTACCATTACAATATGTCATATTGCGTGGTCAATGGCAAGATGTGGTGGTGAATGAATGGGCGTACAAATTACACACAAACACACACACGCACACACTCTCATACACACACACACACACACACAAACACATAGATAAACCTCTAGAGGGAGCCGTACTCATCGTTGACAGGAGGAGCAGTCTTGGCCAGAGTCTCTGATGTCTCCAGAACTGGGCCTGAGGGGGGGAGGTCTGCTCCATCTCCATTGGGCAGAGAGGGGGCAGAGGGCGGGCTGTCTAAGCTAATAAGGTCAGCAGCGGGCTGGGAGGGTCTTTCTGTTCCGTTACTCAGCTCTATCTCAAAACCTGGATTTTTGAGCCCCATATCAGGGGTTAGCAAGTCATATATGTCTTGCGGTGATGTGAGGAGATCGTTAAGAACCGGCAACTCAACGCTATCGGCGGCAGGGGGGGGAGGAATGGGTGTGACGGGTAGAGGGGAGAAGACGTCTGCGACTAGAGGGGACGAGTCGTCAGTATCCGGGACTTTAAGAGCACCGTGGATGACTGACTGAGAGTTAGTAGCAGGCGTAGCTTTAGCATCTTTGGCAGTGGGGATGTTATGATCAGCAGTCTGGTCGCCAGGTTTATTGTCATCAAAAGCAGGAAGGCCACGCCCACTGGGATCCCGGGCACTGGTACTGGAATCAGGGTCTGCTTTTGTGGGGGCAGTGGTTGCTATTGTGGAGGCAGTGTGTGCTGGTGTCCCAGTGTCTGGCTGCTTGGGCAGCTGGCTGACTGGCGGGCTCGGAGCAGGTTTCTTGGTGTCTAGAGGGGGGGTAGCAGCAGGGGAGGATGCAGCCAGTGGAGATACAGGGGGGCTACCTTTGGCATTCAGAGCGGCAAGTTTAGGAGAGTGTCTGCGCTTGGGTGGTATTGGGGTCCCAGATTTTTGAGCTTTAGTCCGTTCAGGGGTGCAGGGAGGAGAGGGACTTTTCTCCTGATCTTCCAGGGAGTTACTCCCCCTTTGTTTGACTAACGGGGCGATTTTAGCTTCAACGGTAGAGGTGGAGATGAGGGGAGTCGGCGGGGCCGTGTTCGACTCTGGGGTCGGGGCCAGGGCTGGTATGGGTACGGGTGTCTGCTCGTTGGCCGGGGTGGACAGGCTACAAGTGAGAGTAGTGGTCTCGCTAGAGGGGCTGTCCTGTGCTGGGTCAATAGTTGCAGTGGCAGTGTCAGAGTTGGTGGCTATGGAGGAGAGGGTGTCCAATGCCAGAGCAGCAGTGTAAGCCGCCAGCCTGAGAGAGCAGGGAGAGAACAGAGACACACAGACTAGACACCAGGGTGACTGTGACAGAGGAAGGGTGGCCCGGACGAGCATGCAGAGGGATTAGTTGGCTTTAGAAGTTCACACAAACAGACAAAGCAACTCAAAAACAGCAACCATTAAGCCTATTGAGAAAAAGAAAAGAGGGAGTCATGCTGTGAGTGGACATTAAAGGAAACATCCATCATACACACACCAACATGGAGTATACTGACTAGGAAAGCTCAGGTACTACAAGAAGCACCAATCTTCCTGCAGGAAACTACAGCACAACGCAGAATCACCTCTGAAGGTTAAACAGTACCAGTGACAATCTCATGTAATGTTTCTCCTGATATGAGAGATGAGGTCATAGGACTTGACCACGCTCAAGAGGACCAGAGCCTTTCTGTGTCTTTAACTGGTATTGCTTCAGCCTTGATATAACGAGACAGAAAATCTCCAAACACGGGAGAGTAAAAACTCAAAGTGCAGTAATCCCTCAGAGGGGAATTAAAAACAAAAAGCAACACAGTTTAGTGGACTCCACTCAAGAATATTCGGAACTTTCAAGAATTCAATTAGTGCAGGACGGAAATTCTGTCCAAATGTAATTCTTTGAAGTGGAGTGCAAAGTACGACAGCTAAAAAGACTTGAGCGGCACAAAGGCAGCATCAGCTTCTACTCACTCTGGCTCTGTGAGGGGTGTGGTTTCATTAGGTTCTGTTGGTCCTGCTGCGTTGTGATTGGCTGTGCACTCATCCTCTGTTCTGACTTCCACGATGGGCTCTTTGGATTCGTCTTTCCTGTGGAACGGAGAAACGCAGTCCTTGGTAAAACGATGAGGATATGAAGTCATCAGTTTCCTCCACTACGAGCAGTAAGATCAGGGTAGACAGTTCACTTCTGCTGAGTCATCGTATGCCTATTAAAACAGGCTCACTCGTGTGGACGATGGAGACTTTTGGTGAAACCGCTAACGTGAAATGTAGCACAAATCAATGTGAGATTGATGCAGCTTCCTACTTGTATCGATTTGAATCTGCCTCACTGTGCACATAAGAATATTTGTTCCAAAGCTTTACTTTAACAAACATCATTGACATTTTCCCTGAAATCTACACATCACAAGAACGGCTGCTCTCTATTGATTTGAGTATTTTTGTGTTCTGGCGGATACTGGCTGAGCTGACTATAATGCAGGACTTTGTTTTTTGGTGGAAGCCCTTTCAGCAGTTTTCTCCCGCTCTCCTTTCTCAAACCCAAAGCCTTGCAGCTGGAATTGATAGTTATTTGTTAGGGGAGTAATCGTAAGACCTTCAGGGAAATGCAGGGAGTCACTAATTGAGGTACAAGTCCAGCAGATGAGATAAGGCCAAGCAACAAGAAAACTACAAAAAGATAAATTGGAACAACTTGTTTAAACAACAACAACAACAACAGATACAAGGTGGTGTGACATCATTGGTTTTAAAGCCTGTGTTTTGCTGCCACTTGTCAGTCATGAAGTAGGAAAACCCGAAAACTGTTGTCATCTTTTTAACCATAAATAGGAGACAACATGAAACTAGTCGTTGAAACATGTTCAGTGAGGTGATAAATCAAGAGAAGTTGATTGATTTTCTCATTAACTTCTGCAGAGTCAGACTTCGCCCCCTGCTGGAGATGAAAAAGAATGCAGGATTAAGTTACTTCAGCATTCATCCACTTAAGAGAGTTCTGGCTGTTGGCTTCACTCTCCCAGGTCTGTTTCCACATCCAGGGTTGAGCGCTCATGACAGTGCACACAACACTTCATCTTGTCGTTGTTTTGGGTTTTTTTTTTCAAACTGCATACAAAAACCCTCGGAGGTTATTTTGAAACAAGGACATATTTAAGCCTGCAACAACTTTTTCTTTTAGCCACTTGAGGGCAACACAACAACCTGTATGAACTCAACTCAGTCAGTTACACTGCCAACACATCCAGCAGGCATGGAACTACATGAGCATGAACATGAAGTTATACTTTCAGATTTATACGACTAAAACCATCAAACTCTTTTCTGGTATTTGCTAACTCCTAACGTGAGAGCTCAGCTACTGAATGCTCCACTGTAGCCACCAGATATCTGTCAGGAAAACAAAAACCGTGATCTGAAAGACGTTTCAAATAGAAGCTGAGGGCTGCAGAGCTGGTTGATGCTATAAGACTAGATCCCTTATAATCTAACTTTATAGACTGGAGGAGTTCGTTCAAATTCATATATAAACCATATAATAACCCGTGGCAGACATTCACTGTTGAAATCTGCTCTCCAGGACTTACATGAAGGCGGCCTTGCCCTCCTCTAGGTTGTGTCCTTTGGTTCCGGTTCCTGATTTGCCGCAGAGACACATGATAAGGCCGCACTTGTTCACAAAGTAACAGGTGACGTCCACAGCCAGCAGCAGGAGCACAAACCCTACGACGAGGATCCCTGCCCACAGCATGATGCCCATGTCCAGAGCCCCCTTATCACCCACATCTGTAAGAAACAGAGACGAGGAAGAGAGGGAGGTGAAAAAAACTGTAGCGAGGCAGTGGGACAGAAAGAGCCACCGGGGTAGGAAAATGCTGCTGCTACTACAAATAGTTCAAAAAACTGAAAGAACTCACCTCTACTTGTCACAGAGAAACTTATAAGCAGTGCAACACATTTGTGTCCAGCCTGACTTGTTTTCAGCTACTTTGCATGGTTTCAAATATGAACAGCCACAATCAAGGAGATCCAACCCATTTATTTGGTATTAGAAATAAGAGCAAACCAACAAAGCTTACACTACCTCGCTACATACCCACATGTGACACTTGTGAAAAAATGATCTTTCTTCAGTTTGTCCATTTAAATCATAATTACAGACAGCGGTTAGAAGAATGTGTAGAAACGTTTAACTCGACAACGGCTCACAGGTGATCAAGGTCTGATGGGCAGGTGCGTAAAAGCGCCCTCTGATTATAAATGTAAAAAAACATGGATTTTTATTTTTTTTTTATTTTTTGGAAGACACTGGAAACACACATGCATTAGAAATACGGACATTCATCTTGTAAATAATCTTGTCAAACTGTCCCATTATGATAACACAGTTTCAGTTAGGTGCTTTTCAATCATGTCAAGGTTAGTTGTATCAATCTTTATATACTGTAAACAGAATTGTGTGAGCAGTGTAACAATATAATACAGTCTTCATATACACAGACATGCCGGGCACACAGCAATCACGCTATTTCAATGCAAAAATTATCCTTTTCTTCTAATATAACTTAATTTAATTTAAAACTATGTTCACGAGTGTAAACTGGCACTCCTCTATGTAGTCTAGTACTGACAACTGGCTGTGCTAACACTGCACACAGTGAATCTGTGGGAGGCGGAGGCTTTCCACGGCCTTTGGTTCAGCGCGTCTGTCCTGAAGCTACACAGCACCCTTTTCACACCCATAACAGAGACACATCTGTCATGGACAAAGTCTGTTTTAGGATGTGAAAGCGTCCAGAGAGACAGGCAGGCCAGAGAAAGACAAGCTCTCCTTCTACAGTGATGGTGTGAATTCCCCACGATGCTACGAGAGCAGGAATACAGTGATGGAGGACAGGATGAGTGATACCAAAGTGCATGTCACAGATGAACAGCCTTGAGAGACTGGATGAGGTGGTGGTGGTGGGGGGGCCGCACAACCCCGAACACCAAAATGCACACAGGTCAGGACGAAAATGTTCAAGTGATCCATCACACCAATGTCCACGACCAGGCAAGAGAGCAGGAACATTGAGAGAGAGGTATAACGAGAATATAGGAGAAGAGGGGGAGGGGGAGGGGAGGGGGGGGGTGATGAAAGGAACAAAGAGGAGGGGGAAGGAGAGAGGGGGAGGGGGGAAACAGAGGAAGAGAGAAAGTGAAAATATGTCAGGAAAAAACCAAATGTGAAATAAAAGAAGAAACAGATTTTTTTATATCAAGGGAGAAAAAAATACAGCAGCATCAAAGCAAAAGCGCAGGATGGAGGGGGATCGTGCGGAGTGTATGATGACTCAATGGTGAGTGAGGAGGACGTGTGTGTGAGACTGGAACATGAATTACAACACAGAAGTGAGTGGACATGAGGGTCTGCTACAATGATTCAGCAAAGCAGCATTTAGCACCTAAAGGGAGCCGCGTGGTTTTTGTACTCTTGGTTAAAAACCCCTTCAGCTACAGTTAGGACCTCAAGGTTAATTGGTGGTTATCGAGAGTCAATTTCAAGGCTGCTTCCACACAAGGACGAACTATTCACTCGAAACTGCTATTTTACCAATTAGCTAAACTAAAGAAAATACAATTATTCAGGGGAAATCATTTCATCCTCTGTGGAAACTGCCTGCCCCAGTTCTGCAAGAGCAAACTCAAGCTCATTTACCGAGAGCTGTCAAAACTTTTAAGTGAGAAAATTCAGCCGGAAAATCATTTCTGGCACATTGCTGTCCAGGAAATCTATTTTTTCTGTAGATTTATTTAGTTGTCTTTCGCCTTTCATTGCTAGGGAGGTAAAAATAGGATGTGACGCTCTGGTTCCGAGCTTTGAGTTTTTGCTCCACAGTTTTCCGGGACTTTAGCTGCAGTGAGTGACCTGGGGATGTTTACCTGGGATGGCAGCTGGCTCCGTGGACGTCCTGATGGACATGGTAGCTGGCTGCGACTTGCCCTTCAGATTCACTGCCACCACGTTGACGTTGTACTCCGTATCCCACTCCAACCCGTTCAGAACCACATAATCGCTGCCAATGGGGACCCGCATTTGTGGTTTCCACTCTGGCGCCTGGATCTAAGGGCACACAAATACATAACATAAAAGGTTTCAACTGTGGCAGGACTAGCATTTTTACAGTTGTCAGATCTATGGAGCTGTTTGAACATACTGTCATATCTTCTCAGGTAACTAATTTCATTCGCAAAAAAAAAAAAAAAAGCCTTACTCTTTTCTTGTTTGTCTTTTGTCAGAGGAACAAAAACACGAGCCAATTTTTGACTTAATTTTTTTTTTTTTTAATCTTGTACTCGTATCAAAGCGAAAGCAGATTCATTGTCTGTGTTGTATCCAGTGCCAAACTCACTGGTTTGTAGCGGACAAGATAATGTAAGATGGGTGAGCCGCCGTCATCCTGCTTGATCCAGCTGATTCTGAGGGAGTTGCCGATAGGTTCAAGAGCCCCTTGGATCTTGGGAGGATTGGGATTTCCTACAGGCAGAGCAGTTCCAAGGTTATTTAAAGACTCATTTGTGACGGAGAGGAGAGAGTGAGATGGGTTATTTTACTGGGAGAAGCAGAGGCAGTTCTGTCAGTCTTTGTAGGAACGGAAAATAACAAGGACACTGATCATATACTGAAAGCATGTTGGAGCCTGCCGCTCCCTTTCTTCTTGTCCTTTAAGGTCACTCGCCCGTCTTTCGCTCTCTGAGTTGCTGAGAGACATTACAAGTTCCACATAGCTGGGTGATAGGCCCCTGGTGTCAGTAAATGGACAAACTTCTCTTTTACTGGAAAATTTATAGCATAATAAACAGGTTTGTGTCATACAACTGACTCGAAATCAGTTTCATGTTTAACACTTTACATGAAAGCCTATTTTTCTGGCTGGACCGCTGCAAAGTCAACAGGTTTGCCACTGACTTGCGCCACTGGTTTATTGCTGGCGTGTTGAAGTTTCTCGCAGGCTGTTTCAAAATGAATCCACGCAAACATACAGATGTGATTTCAGGAGTAGTGGGCAAAGCATCACCTGTCTGTCGTGACAACACGAAAGACGCCTCGCAATTGAAGCAAAAGCCTCGTCATGCTTTAACGAGTCGCGTCACGTCACGTCCGTGGAGCAGGTCTTTGTACCCGCTGCAGCAGATCTGTCTATCGTTTAGTTTGAAATCACCAACTAGTGCAACGAACAAGACGATTCAGCGGCAGGGCGGCTGTGATGGGGACCACAGCAGATGAGCACTGCAGGCACTCGCAGTGAAAACACACTGACCACACACAGTCCAGCCATACACTGGGCTCTGATCCAGTCTTGCATTATACATGAGTAAGAATGAATCAGAGGATTTAAGAAGAAAGCTTTAAAAAAAACAAAGCCAACATCAAAAAGGAGGTGCATTCTGGTTAGAGCTTCTATTCTGCCTTGTGTTACAGCTTTTGTCATAAATCTGATGTGGCATGAAGCGGGAAATGAGCGGGACCGTGAGGCTAAAAGGTAAACACGACGGCATGACGAGGTTAGCCGTCGCTGTGAGCGTGAATACGGCACGCTGCTGATGGAGAACCAGAGCAAAGAGCTGAAGGACAAATATTGATTGTGATTGTGTTGTGATGGGAGGAAAGTGGGTTGATTACAGGTTAGATTTATAGCCACCCATCTCTCAGGTAGCTCCCATCTATTCACGCCACGCTGGTGACATCGGACAGTCGGGACTGTTCGACGTCACCGTGAGGACTGCTCTGGCTCTCATTTATCTCGCGGAGGAAGACGTCTACATGACACTACGTTAATAGGTGGATGCTTATTACAAGTCTGCCTAGAAGCGTTAATGGTTAACTGCTGGATTCAACTAGGACTCTTCTTTCAAACGTCTGTTACCTTCTGCAGAATGGAGGGGGTCATCAGCGCCATGCAAGCCAAACAACAGTCACATGAATTGCACACACGAGAGGTTGAAAGGAAAAGAGGACGAAATGACATGAAAAATATAACAGACAACACAACACAGAGAAGCAGAGGACAAAAATGACTTCAAACAGAAAGACATGGAATCATTATTAAAAAGCTCTTTCCACTGTTAAACGTGACATCAGATGGATCTGTGTGGAAGACATCTAACGGCTTAATCTTTTTGACTTCAGAGAATGAATGATTTGCAAGGCAACAGCTTAATCAATGCTGATGGGACTAATCCAAATGCAAACATTCCCAAATTATACAAAATAGCTGGAGCCAGAGGGGAAATGTGCAGCTTTTGAAATGCAAAGATTTGGCTTTGATTCATAATGCTGTTATTTAAGCCAATTAATTCACAAGCTGCAAATTAGATAGAGATTAATATTCATATTTGGATAACTCCCCTTTCAACTCATGGGATGTGGGTGAAATAAGATCTACAGGTTACACACACTAAAAGGAAGTTGCCCACATGATGGGGACGTACTAGGTCACAGTTTCTAGCAGACAAATCCACACTTAACTATGCTGTTACGTTATTATCCAAACGCAGCTCATCAGTCGAGGTGACAGGATAATCTTGCGGGGATAATACACAGCAGTAAAAACTAATTATCTTTTATCGTCACTACAGAACAAACCTGTGTCTTCTGAGAAAAAAGGCAACACACCATCTTGAGACATAAAGGAAAAGATATCAGGCAATCAGAGTCAGTTGTCTGCACAAATGACTACCTGGATCTCCGTAATAACACTTCACTGAGTTTAGCGAGACGGATTCCTGGCATCTTGCACAGGAGAAGAGAAGGTAAAAGCTTTTTATTTAATCATAGTCACATTCAGGGTTCGCGTGTGGCAGAAAGGCTGTTCTGAGACACTGCAATCATGAAGGCGAAATCACTGAAATATGAAATTTAGCAGAATTATTGCCTCTGTTTAGTCAAATTTTTAAAACTCTTGGCTGATGAGGCATAGTTTTCGGAGGAGTTTTTCAACATCTTTTTTTCAATGATTCTTTTCCATTGCCGTGGCTTCACTCTGCATGCGCATGAGACCCCATGGTGTCGTCAATCCGTCTGAAAAGTCGACAATCGGGAAGTTTAAACATCGGCAGCAAAATGATGTCTGCAGGCATTCACAAGAGAAATTTACCATCATAAAATGAATATTTCGACGTTTTCATCTGTTTCCGGTTTACTACTGATCAAAAAGCTCCAAATACATGGAACACATCTGTAACCTCTGCAAGGTCAAGAGTACAAAGAGGGATGATTCAAGATATCAAAGCAGGAAATTGATTATTACTAACACATTTTCCCGCACTGATGGACCAGTGTTGAATCAGGCGCGTGTATTATGAAGCAAACAGGAAGTTGCAGTTTCTTCCTCCAAAAATATCCATCCCCGACCGACAGAGGGGGCTAAAAACCAACGCTAGGATCCACTCACTGCAGGCTTCTCCTTTTGATCAGAGAAGGGAGTTGTCACGCTCTTTTTAGATTCCCATTCATGTCTTGCATGCATGTTATGGTCTAATGAGTCAAATAAAATACTTACAAATCAGTGGATTTGAATTGATTGGGCAATTAGATTGAGTGTGTGATGGAATTAAGTGTCAAATTCCTTGTGCGTAACAGCCAGGTTGTTCTCAGACATCACTATCAATGGCGTCCTCCTCCAGAGAGGCTCCGGTTGCTGTATTTGTGATGAAAAAAAGGGGCATCTGATAAAAGTTGCAAAACTGTGCCGCGTGCGTTACTTACGGACTGGCTCCGTCTTGAAAAACTCGGCAGGGCTACTTTCACCTTCTCCCTTCCCGTTGATGGCTGACAGCTTCACTTCGTAGCTGGTGTCTGGACTCAGGTCTGTGATCGTCACCTCGCTGATGGCGCCTGTTACAAAATCAGAGGCAGAGGCCCCCCCCACCCCTGCTGAGAACACCTTGATCACTTTGACGAGCCGTAAAACAAACCCGTCTCCGGTTCCAAATACACACGCATAATTAATTTCATCACTATTCCATCAAGTAAACACTGATTAGCCAAATTCTCATTTCAGCAATGTTGAAACAACAGATTATTCTATTTAGAGAACAATTGACAGCTGTTTCGGAGCCACTGTCTCACAGATAACTGGACTACAATCTACCCGATAAAGCACTTTCAGGGTTGGGATTATTTTCTACGAATCATAGCAATTTCTGCAAGATTGTATCACAAAAGTACTATAAACACAATTGTTATCACTGTTAATTTGAAGTTTACGTAAAGTAAAACAATACAAATCAAACAAAATCACTTAAAAGTTTCTTTAAAGTGCTCTAAAGTTTCATTGCCCACGAGCAGCAGCATCAGGTTTACTCCCACTTGTTGTCGTACCCTCTTGGACCTCAAACACCTTCTGCATCCAAGGGCCCTGGTCCCGCATCCTCCACTCAGCCTTGTATTTCAGGACGGGGACCCCTCCGGTGGATTCGGGCTCCTGGAACTGCATCTGCGCTGTGGTTGAGAAAGGTCTCACCTCGCTGATGAATGGAGATGATGGCACCTCTGGTAAAGTGAGAAAGTAAAGTGCCATTACAACAAAAACAACAACAACAAAAAGACTATGAGATTGCAGCACACAGACACTGTCAGACTTCATTGTTCTATCACAGTAGCGGAGTCAGAGAGTGAGAGTTCACAGCTCTTATCAGCTGGAAATGAATTTAAAACAGCCTCCTCTTTTTGTAGGAAATCTACGATTCGAGACACTTATGCCATTTTTCCTGCCTTAAGTGCTGCCTAATCTTGACATTATGTCAGTATATAAAAGTCAGGGACGAAAAACATTTAAATGCAGATATGACAGTTCAAGTCGAAGTTGATTCATGAACAGAATAGTGAACAGCTCTCAACTTTTCCACAAGTGAGTGATTTTCCTGAACTTTTGATCTGAGATGGACCTCAACACTGTGCAGCCATCAAAGCAGAACCATCTTTCGAAATAGAGTAAGTATCTAAAATTGCTGGAGTTGAGGGAGACAATAAATCACGCAAAAAGGAAACTTTCCGTGATCTTGTCCTACCTGAAACTTTAGGATTTATAGGGAATAATCTAACTGCAGTGCTGTTGAATCTTGCTTTACATTCTCAATTTTGTCAGGTTTCAGGATCAAAGCCATTTTCTTTTGCGTTACCTAAGAGCATATTTTATAGAACATTCATGAGGTCTGGTGTGAGCGCAGCTGTAAATTAAAGGCAGTGTGTTGCCGCGGTTCTGCTGGGAGTGAAGAATGTGGTGTTTTCAATTCATTTATTTGGGCCTGTTGCTTGAGAGTGGCGTTATCTCTCTGCTCTGCTCTGCTCTCTGTTCTGCTCCTCTGATGTGTCGCTGAGAATACGGTCGATGATATCAGCTGCTGCTGAGTAGAAGTTGCAATGAAATTCTTTAAGTATTATATTACCTCATAATACAAATAAGACAAAATCAATGCACAGCAATGCAATTTAATTTTGCACAGCACTAAGAGAAATCCATCCATCAGCTTCTTTCACAACAACCAGAGTGAAAGAACACTTCATCTAAACATAACATCCAGCTGAATACCGCTCAGTGTAATCTCACATTGTGGTAGACATATTGGTTGAGTTTTCAATATGGCTGAAAAATCTGTTTCTGAAGTCTGGAGCCAGGAAAAAGGCCCCTATTTTTTATTTATTTATTTATTTTTATTTTTTTTTTAATTTTGCAATCGTGTTTCTATCACTGGTTAAATTTCATACCAGTCAGTTTTGATCCTACGTAAGGCATCTTCCTTTCTTAAAATCTGACCGTCTTCCTGTTATTGCTGGGAACAGAGCAGCACTGTGGACGAAGCAGTATCATGACCTACCGGCCTGAACCAGGATGAACTCCTTGGATTCTGTACCCATCTCGTTTGAAGCGGTGCAGTTGTAGCTCCCGAAGTCATTTTCAGACTCGGGGGTTATCTAGAGGAGGAGAGAAAAGAAGCGGTACGTGTAAGAGAAGCTGTGTACCAACACAGATGAGTAAACCTGTGTGTCACACACTCTGAAGGTGACCTTTTTGTTTGGCCATTATAGTATACTATTTATATTTGTTGCCACGAGCTTTCTTTCTGCTGAATAATTCAGATATTTTCTGCCACAGTGTAACTGAAAGAGAACCCTTCACTTCAAGTCCATACTCATGAAATCTTGATGACATGAGGGGCAAGCATATGTGTGGACGCCCGTCTCACACCCCTGCGTGACTGACGTGTGTGTGTGTACCTGCAGGTAGCTTGCTGATAGAGACCTGAAGACCTTTATGTTGGTGGAGTTTGAGTTTGGTAGCGACAGTCCATCTCTCAGCCACACAATAGTTACATCACTGGGATGAGCTTTGACCTCACAGCTGATATTGACAGCGTTTCCCTCCCAGGTATAGACTGCTACCGCGCCCTCGATCTTGGGGGCATCTGGGGAAAGAAATGTGCTAAATGAACACAAATATTCTGTCTAATATTTTAGATTTCTTGGTTTGTCTGGTAACAACGCCTAGGGAGAGGAAATGGATTTATGGGCTTTAGTATACAGAGGCTGACTGATTTATCTGTCATGTGCATTTAAAAAGAAATCAAGAGCCTAAAGATGGACCCTTCAACCGTGTTAGGTACAGTTTGTCCACCAGAGGGTGTGTTTAACATGCTTGGAACATATAAATTAAAGCAGAGATTGGTAAAAAATGGAAGAAGGTTAGGTGGAAGTGCGGCCCTAACACATTTGCTGGTTCGTTTTTACGTGCTGGTGACTGCTGTGGGTCCAGATTCAGGGTCGCAGTAACGAGATCTATCAGAATCATGAAGGATATCACAATAGAGGCAAAACCTTATGGTAAAATATGTGGCTCTTTGACTCCATCAAGTCTTGTTGTCAGCATCAGCTGCGTCCTTTACAGTCGTATAGAGCTACAATCTCAGCCAATTCACCAGCGAACGGATCAGAATGCACCAGCAGATGCCCACGCTACTCAGTGAAACTATGTAATTGTGCTTAATTACACAACAGACACTCACATCGAACCTCCAGATACGCCAGCTGATCGTCCTCTCCGATGGCGCTGCGTGCTGAGCACAGGTAATCGCCAGCGTCTGTGTATTTGACGTCCTTCAGAGTGAGGGAGGACACGCGAGCATCACTCCTCACCACCACATTTCCATCCGGGCTCTGCGTGGAGGCAGATAATGGTTTGGTTTACCTGAATTATTTTCTATGGCCAGATTGCAGATTTACATACGCAAAGAAAAAAACCAGCAGAAACCTGGAAGAAAGTCGTTTAATTTTTAAAATAAAAAGAGACATTACACCAATGAGACATGCACACTCTGTTCAGTGAAGATTTGGAAACATAAGGACACAGTTGACAGTACAGGGGAGCTCATCCATATTTGATGACAGAAGGCACTAGAAACCATCTAGTGCTTTTCACATGGAGTGCTTGGCAACTTGTGAAATATGCTGATGCATGACATGAGACAGCAGAGCATTACCTTACATGCCAGACTTGCACTTAGATACTGATGATGCTGAGAGTTTAATGTTATTTTAGTGTGGTTTTGAACTCTCTGGGTAAACTGCTGGTCATGGCTATTTTTGGAGTAGCCGGTTGAGAGGCTCTCTGAGCCAAAATTTGGCACATGCCCCAGTTTTAGAGATGAAGAGCAGGTCTAGTCACATCTGAACCTGGGGAAATAACAACAGAAAGCTGGCTAATGAGATGTGTAAATGACTTTCCTACTCCAGAGACACCTCCCTCCGTGAAGTGGAAGGATACATATCGACGACAAAGTGCGTCCTCACCTTCAGGTTGACACAACTTCTTATTTGCCTCTTGTTGTAAACTGCAGAGTTGCTGTTGTTGTCAGGCACTAAACGGCTACATTGTTGTTTCAGACAGATTCCCTTTTTAAGAAAGCTGCTCTGCACCAGTACATGATGGATCAAACCAACTATTATAAAGATACTTAACTTTAATTTCCTTTCAATGCTTTAGCATCTGTAGGTGGACTTGACGCTGCCGCTTCTCACGCGGTGTCTCACAGGGATCAGTCTTGGGGACTGATATTTTCCTCTTGCTTGTTTGCTTTTTTTGTACCTGCTTCCTCTTGGACTGATCATCAGTACTTTCAGAATGATCTCAACACGTCTGAAATCTTGTGTATTCTTCCAAAATGCGGCTAAAACCTGTTCAGACTTTTAAAAAAACCCAGGGCACTTTGTTGTAACTTCTTTTTTTTCCCCCATCTTTTTATGCTTGTTGAATGTATTTGATTGTGAAACACTTTCTGATGGATGTCTGTGAAAAGCACTTAAAAACACAACGGTTTTGGATAAAATTTAATTAAAATGCAAATTAAAGAAAATTTAAACTGTTATTTTTGGTAGATTGCATTGCGAACACCTGAAATTCAAATTGAGCAATTTAATTTCTGAACGTGGGAGTTGTTTTCTACACCAGGCGCTGGCGTTTTTGTGAATCGCTCCTTCTAGAAGGTGCTGCAGAGCTGAACATCTAAGCACCTCCTTCGGTTGCTTGCGTGGCCTTGATCCAAGATGCAGACAAAACAATGGCACAGATGCTTTTACACATATTGAATTAGGGCCCAGTCTAGGCATCCATGTAAGAGAAACCCTGGTTAGTTTGTATTCAAATTCAATAGACTAAGCATGTCTGGAGCATTCATTATGCATAATGGGTAGCAGGACCGGGGGGACACTTACATAACACAATACCCTTTTATTCTGACCCCTACGCAGAAAGCATTCTCCCTCAACCCCCCCTTCTGGCTTGTGCATCTTGGCAATATGCCACAGTATGTAAACCATGAGGCCCAAATAATTAATCGAGCTACAATATTGATTTCTGTTTAATGTACAATTCCATGCATTTTCTTCAGTGTTAAATCTTCTCACTCTCCATAAGCCTATATGTACCAGAGGAAGATTATTTGTTGAATCCAGTGAAACACTGGGGTGTTCATGCTTCATTGCAGGGACTGTATTTACATGCACATATTGAGGAGTGTACTTTACATGTCTGCATGGGAACAAGGTGACAAACAGATGTCGAGACTGTGAGCCCACTAATAAATCGAGCCAAACTGACAACAGAGCTCTCTGACAGCTTCTTCAGTGTTGCCAGCAAGAGAAGAAAGACACTCCGTAAAGCCTAAAATTGAGAGTTCACTAAAGACATTCACGCCTCAGTCTTAAGTGACCCAGCCACCACGTAGCTGTACATTCTCCGCAATGCACATTCCCTTTCGCAGCTTGTCAAATAAACCCTCTGCAGCCTACGCATTTGCAACCAACATGCTCAGCACGCCTAAAGCTGATATCATAACTTCTTCCCTCTGCGTCTATAATGGGATTTCTTGCACAGATGCAGTGATGAATTCAGAGTACAGATGGACTTTAACACCACATGGGCTCGGAAAGTGTCTGAGCCATTAACGTAAATCAATCACGATCTGAATAAATACGCCGCTGAGACATCAGAACTATCACGGACTTTGTTTTTGAGGCCACGTATGATACCGTGTTAGGGACAACTAACTTAAAAGTTGAGGGGATTTTGATGGGATCTTAACACTGATAAGTCATCTAAATGATGTTTCAAATGAGCACTCCATCAGTAAACACGCTGAGCGAACCTGAGCACAACATTTCTGATCCAGTTCTTCTATTCACAGTTTTACACAAACCTGGTAATTACTGTCGGCGTGTGCTTTAAGAGGAAGGCTCGGCGCTACCCGCGACAGGGGGTCCTGGGTAGCGCCGAGCCACAACAGTTTTGTCATACTAAACTTGCTGTAATCACAGGTGTGTTCAGTGAATGGATGCAAGCTGTCAAAACACTGTTGGAGAAAAGACCGGCTCTCTTGGTGCGACGTGTTCCCTGCAATTTGAATATAAATTGGGAATGCTATTTAAAGAAGCAGTGGACTAAGAATACACATTGTAGTCCTGACAAAAGTATAAATAACAATAGGAACTCAAATGTTTGATGTTGCGGTTCAAACAATGATGTGTCAGTCATCATAGAGAACCTCTTCGCTTATAAGTTGCTCAACAATTGTCCAAGTTTCTGTTGATGTGAAAACAGAAAAATAAATCACATCAGCCTTGTTCGATTTCCACACATATGTAAAACACATCTGTGTAGTAAGCTGGAGAAAATGGTACGTGGGCAGCTCTTTCTTTTGCCAATTTTTTCCTCTTTTCAAAAATAGTGGCTGGCGATGATACTCTGGGCTGCTGCACAAAGGCTTCTCACATTTCTTCTTATATACATATTCAGTCAGCTAAATAACTGCAGAAATATTGGCGCAGGACCTTGTGAGATATGGAGATGTGGGTGGAGGGACAGAGTTTTATCCCTAAACAAAACTAGTTTAGTGAAAATACGGATCGACAAAAATCTTTGAAAATTCATGGTAACAAAAGTGATTATAAAAATCATATTTAACCGAGCAAATGCTTTGCACTGACTCATAGCCTGACGTGCTGTGTTAAAGATAAGAAAAGGGTGATGCAAGCTATGGATTTTTTTTTTTTTTCCAAAAAAGGATAAAACAGTTTGGCAACAGCATTTTCTACATTGCGTGTTTATACTCTCCCTGGCTTTTACAGTATTTGATCACCAATTTCAATCTGCATCCATCCAGAATTGAATCAGACTCCACTGACATGGAAGACGGATGGGTGAAGGAAAAAGTCATGCATTTAGAATACCTTGTGTTGCTCAGGACGAGTCCATGATGCCTGTAGAGGACAGAGAGAGAACAACAAACAAAAGGCAAAGCAATTCTTAGAAAGTAATCCTTAACCAGGCAAAGCTGGCTTGCTGCACATTGCATGCAAGCATTAAGCATCCAGTGTATTTGCCTTACAACTACAGTACCTGAGCTGAGAGTCTGATGTAGCTAAAAGTCTGCAGATCCAATGTGGGCCATGCTGTGGATTTCCTTAGTACAGGCGTTTATTATGTGACAACAAAGGTTTTTATTTTAAAAGGTAAATATTTTTAGGATCTCCCTGGTGGGTCGTTTTCTCTACTGCGTATTGGAACAGTGCTTCAGTGGAAAGAAGTCTACTGGCATCCCGATAGCACAAATGCTTACAGATAAGAAGGTTATTGCCTTATCGGGAAAGGTGACTCCATTTAACTGCAACAACAGAGATATGTCTGCAGGTTGGCTAAAAGTAGTTTCAGCAATTATCGATTTGCAATCCTTTTCTGAGGAGCAGTCGTCCATGTGATAAATGATGATAATTTAACACTCAATGAAACTAAATGTACTTGGAGATTGTTCCTAAATCTGACCTAAATCAGGAAGTAGCAGCTGGTATCCTGCTCAATCCGGTTATCGAACAACATTTCCTGGGGTTGTCAATAAGCGATGAGGAACTCAAAAGGAAGCAGATTTTTTGTGCCTGTCTGTCTTCGCCCCATGTGAGATCTGGGATGGTTCTTTGCCTACAGGTGGCTGCCGTTTTAAGTCCAGTTTTGAAAGTCAGATCTGCTGCTCTTGATGTTAAAAAACTCAGATGCAAACAGTTTTTTTTGTTTTTTTTTTGCTTTTATGCTCTGACTGAATTTTGATGAGATAAAATTGAAAAGTTATTTATATAAACCGATGAATTGAGAGCCTCATACTGTCAGTGGATCAAGGGCTGGGTTGTTATCCAATGTTGTCATTTACTGGCTCTTCATGAAATCATGTGGTGACAATGTTCATGTGGAGGATTGACAGCTCACTTATTCCGTCTGAATGATTATTTTTGGTCTTAAGCCAAACATCGGTAGAAAGTGGCTGCCGAGCATGAAAAGCAAATCACTGCGAGCCGACTTGAACAATCCTTCGACCCGCGCTGGGCAACAACATGGTATGTCCACTTAGATCACAACCATACTGAAAAGCTCAACTCAACATGACGAAAAAAAGTTTTTCAGGTAGCATGCTCTGCAGATGTCATGATGCTGATGGGGAAATGTTAAGAATGACAATGCGATGGCCCACACAGAGAAAAAATGTTGAAGCATAACAAGCAAAATGGTAAACAGCTGTTTCATCAGGAGCAAGAGCGAGAAAACGTCAAGTCGATAAGTCTACCCAAATGATAACAAAAAATAAAGCTGGATCAAACCATCAACG
The DNA here is from genome assembly GCF_037954235.1 of Aulostomus chinensis. NCBI lineage: Eukaryota > Metazoa > Chordata > Actinopteri > Syngnathiformes > Aulostomidae > Aulostomus > Aulostomus chinensis. The sequence continues at coordinate 26,248,940 of NC_141329.1, forward strand.
TTCCCACGTCTCAAGCTGAAGCTCCTTTGTGAGCTGAGCGTCTCGATCGCGTCTCAGAAGGGTTTCTGCTCCGTTCTTGAGATGAAACTCGAGTAGAGCGACATGCAGTAAGGCAGGGGAGCTTCTATCTCGGCGGACGGTTATCCCTGCCGTTGATAGGCATCGACATTTAACAGAACTGGCATAGAGCATAATCAAATATACATTCACACTTATTAATATAACTAGTTGTGGCTTTAAAAAAAAACGAAAACAAAACATCAATACTAACAACCTACATCATAATAGGAAGCCAAATGCCAACCAATATGAAGCCCTTGTGCACGTCAATACTGTTGAGGCTGTGAAACAACTGCACTGTAAGACAGAGAGTCAAGAGTCCACATGAGTTCCGTGAGGACCACAGCAGGGAAAAACAGAACTACTACAGTACTTCTGAATCCTGTTAGCACATCTCAAAGTCCAGCTGAACCAGCATTCTGAAAGGTTGTATCTGCTGTACTGTGACGAGAAAGGCAGGGAATAACGTTGGGAGGGAAGTCATAACAACGTTACGTGAGAAGACAAAAAAATAAAAATTGGATTTTACGTACAGTTGTAAGTTTGCATCAACACTAACACGTTTGTTTTGAATATAGTTGCATGGGTGCACGATGAAACGAAGAGAACATTTTTCCTTCCTGGACTTCACATGCACTACAGGGCAGTTTAAAAGTCACCTCAGACATCAGTGTGGATCTGAGAGCTGGGATTAGATGTAGTCCTTTCTGAGGTCCTGTATTGACCTCTGTTACGATGACCACAGGACACTACAACAGCGCCTGATCCTGAATGACAGGTTGGCTGATACTCTCCTAGGATGAAGCACCACAGCATCAATGTTTAAAATGCTTGTGTCACACAGCCAATATAATACGTTTTACACAACCAGGCCAGAAATCGAGGTTGAGTCAAAATGAAACTGATCATCATGGCAGTAAACAACTCTCGGTTCGTTTAATCTTTCACATCGACCTCCCTAGTTTCATTTCTGTACTATTTGTCTACTTAAACCTAAATCACACTTGCAGGGAACACCTGCTTATCTCTGTCCTTGTGCAGCACACGGTGGCTCAGTGCTAAAACATCAACAAATACCAGATATAAGAGGATGTCACTTTCTCCACCAAGGCGATATTTAGCTTAGCATCACTGGCAAATAATTGCTCACGTGGGGACTCTTAACTTCAGGGAGCAGCAGGTGATCTCAGCTTGTATTAATTTGTCATCCAAATGAGCAGTGTTAACTCTTGCAGGCCGACGAGATTTTTCATTAATCTCGGCACCATCGCAAAATTCAACAACTTTCATGTTTCATCCTACTTTTTATTACATCCTCTAAATTACAAGTAGAGGTGCACTGATCCGGTCATTCCAGTCCCAGCACAGCATACGAGTGTTTTACATTTCAGTGCATTCCGGAGTGATTTATTTGAACTGTTTGTATGGACCGGTGTCGTGTCTCATGTTGTGTTGGGGCAGTTTCCCAGTCCCATGGATCAGTGTGTGGATCTGCGTCATAGTTCTGATAACCAATCAGTGAGCAAAGTCAGCCGACATGTGCGTAACATCAGTATCGAACCTGGATTCTGCTAATCTTGACCCGATATCCCGTCTCTCAATCCATGCAAAAACATGGCGTTTCACCATTTACAACAAACAATTCTCATCAGGCAAGTCATTAGCAAGCTTGAGCTACGATGTTTCATCATCAAGTCACAGCACACACACGTGAGCTGCGCACATTTTTACAAACAGCAGTTGGCTGCGTGTCATCTGGGTGCTGAAAAAAAAAAAATCGATGGCCCAAATCAAACAGGCGAGCTAATCGTGTGGAACATCACCACCTCATCCACACACTTGTCTCCGGCGCTGCCTGTGCAGCGAGTGAGCACTGTATCACTGTCACATGTGTGACAGGTGTTTGTTCAAGACAAAAGGACAGTGAATAAAAGCAGATGCAAGAGCGCAAAACGAAAGACGCCGTAACACAATCAACAATATGGTGACGGTTCCAAAGGGACTTATCATTTCTACACTCCATTGTTCTTCCATTCCATGGAGAATTATCTTCCCGCTTTACTCTGACAAGAATTGTGAAGTGGGCCACGCTGAGAGAGCAGACATACTAATACAAATACACTGAGCAGATAAATCGACAAAACCCTTCCTGTGTTTCATTCACTGGGCCACGATCATGCATATTGTCATCGTTCTGTGTCATTAAACGCTGAGCCAAGGTGCGCTTGCCTGTACAACACAGACGAGCGTTTTCGTGAAGAAACCCTTACATCATCACACTAGTGAGCGAACAGGCGCTGTGCTGTAAATCTGGAGCCTTTTGTGTTTAGAGACAACAATGCTCTCTCTGCACTGGCAAGCAACACTTCCAGCCTGCCTCCGTCTCCACTGTCCTGCTGAAACCGCTGACCAATACGACAATCAAGTGCACATGTTCTTTCAGGAACTTATCAGTGTCAGAATTGTTATTAATTTCTTTGGCAGGTATGATGGGGAGAAAAAAAAGAAGCTTTTAAGTGGTTTCAATAAGCAGAAAAACAGAAACTGCAGATATGTGCTGTCAGACAATCAACTGCAAATATTAATAGGTTTATAATCAAACTTATTTCCTCTGCACTGCTCAAAAACTCCAGATAATTGCGCTTTGAAAACTATGAATCAAGCGGAATGTTGAATATGTAATAAAATAACCAAAACAGTCATTATGTAGATAATGTACAAAGCATGAATAAATAATTAATTTACATTTCTAGTTATTAAAACGGGCACATTTATCTAGACAAATTTGCAACAAAGCATTTTATAAGACTGACACAACCACCTAGTGCAATAATAGTCAGACAAATAAATAGGAAAAACTATTCTAAGATAAGAACCAAATTGAATTTAAACAACTATGCAGGCGCACAGCCACAAGTCTACCACTGTTCACAGAAAATGTTCTCTTTATCCAGCTATTATTATTATTATTATTATTATTATTATGATGTTGTACAGTACAGCTCCTCTGCCATTGTACAATACTGTAATCTCCCTCCAAATCCTCACACTGTGGAACCCTTTACTTGCTTTTAGCAGACAATGCCTCTGTGTGCCAACGCTGAAAATGAATTTGTCTCTTCTCGTGTTAACCTTTAAAACCCAAGACTACAATACGATGACAAGAGTGTCAAACGAAGCCAAACAAAGATTTCTTAAAGCATCAAGTGCAATTAATCTGTCACAGATCCTCAGCTGTAATGGAGGTGGTTCAGCTTGTTGCTGCATGAGTGAAAAGCAGGAGCATTCAGCATTGTCTCGACTCCGTCCTTCAAACAGCTCAATATTTGACATCACAGTGAGGATATTTTTCTCTCTTTTCTTTTTTACTTTAATGTGCGATGGTGGCTCCACTCAAACGGTCCATGAAGTAATGAGAGAGAGAGAGAGAGAGAGAGAGAGAGACGTTCCCTCCGGGGCTGATTCTGGATTCTAGTGTGAATGACATCATACAAACAATTACTTCCCAAAATTTTAAGTGTTGAATAAACACTGTTGTGGTCGTGAACCCACAGTCGGAGGCACAAGAGGCAGAATAGTTCATTTTCTGAGGAGGTAGCTGACAAAAGACTTGAAAATTTAAAATTAGAGCCAACTATTGCACCATGTCAGAATCCCCATCTGGTATTCAACTGAATTTCACGTCTTACAAAGAAATACCACACTTGTGCAGGCAACTCGTAAGATTATAGGCTTCTGATATGTGTTTTTTTCATCTAAAATGTCAGTATGCTGAATGAATTGCAGCTATGAACAATGCTTTACAAAGAAGAAATAAAAGAACTGATCTGCCAAAGAGCCAAAGTACTGAAACACATTGAAATAAACCGCCAGTTAATTCAGTCTCACCATTATGATCACACATCTGTGAAGGCAGCACTGCTTTTCCCTCCAATACCAAAATCTCACACCAATATGTTGATTCCAAAATAAATAAAAAAATCCGGTGTTGCGGCTACAGCTGTTACATTTAGTGTCCAACTCGAATGAATGCTCTGTCATTCGATACACCCGTCCAAGATGAAATACAGCTGTTGTGATGAGTACAGATTGCATGACAGACGGACATCAGATGAACAGTGGAACAAGACAAACAATTAGCAGCCATTTCCTCATGCATCTAACAGAGCCCCGCCATTAAAACCAGTTCCCCTGTTGAGAATCAGAAGAATTAAAAGGTGGGAAATGCAGGCTTTTCTGTATTCCTACTAAACCTGTCAGGCTGCTAATCATTTATTAGATGGCTGCTGTGAAGAGATGACCACAGACCACAAGGAAACACAGGAGACTTGGTGTAAAACACGCTGCCAACACACTACAGCTGTGCATGACACGACCTGTGGCGTCAGACACGCCGTGGTGCCGCCTAGACCTGTTGTGGTCCGTTTTCTGGTAATAAATAATAAAAAAACCTCTCTGTGATATTAATTTTCTTAGCGGCGACTTGAAGAGTCAATCTTCACAACTACACTATGGCGTGCCAGGCAATGTCTTTTATGACATAAAGTGCTGAGACTAAGATATAGAGGACAGCTAGGAGTGTCCATCTCAAGAGTCTCTCCTCATCCGTTACAACTTCTTCAAGGCCATCGAAGAAGACAACCTGTCCCTGGCAGAGGAGCAACTCCAGATATAGCACCCGGGAGTTGCGTTCTGTAAAATTTGTTGCTTCTTGTGGGATATTTCACCAGAGTAATATGGCAGAAGTGTAAACTGTTAAAGGATGGTGAATCCATGTGTCACAGTGAGTCTCAGCTAAGAAATAAATAGGCATGTCGTGAAGTGCGTCATATGGTGGTAGCGTGTTTTGCACTTGAAGTGATGATCCACTCAAAGTCTATTTTTGACCATCAGACAGTTTCCCCTTGAGTCTCACATCGACTACATGGATTCCGACAGTGACCATTAAAATCTCTTATTGCAGCACCAGGCTCAGCTTTCACCACGAAAAGTGATTTTTTTTTCGCCCAAGCATAATTGAGTGTATGATATTCAAAAGGTAAAATTTAAGTAGAACATCACTTGCTTTTACCCTTGATTTGTGATGGTGAAAAAAATAAAAAAAAGTTAGAGAATCTAAAATACGATGGAGATGAGAGACGGAGCTGGCTTTGAATCCAGGCAACCTCATGCTGTGGCTGAGAGTTTGAAATGATCAGGTAGCAGCGGCAGAGAAATGGTGTTTCCCTTTTATTACGTTATTAACCAAATGCTCATCTGATCTGGTGATATCACGCCGTCTATCATAAGATCAGTGAGGTACACAGACAAGACTCGGAAAGCATGCAGCAATCGAATCAATTTCATGAACTCTGATGCGACCGTGCCTTGGGGTTTTCAAGAAACGGCTAGAAAATTTTCAATGAAAAGGGATTATTTGATTTCAGTGGCAGCTTTGTCAAATCTGTAGGCACACTTTGCAACAGTACTCTAGTACATTTCGGCGCCACGCAGATTTCATACCTGATAGATCCTGTTTAGATGTGCCTGTAGGAAGAAAATGTAGTGCATGTAATGGGCTGGTTCCACAATTCCTCCCTCGTCGACAGTATATCTCTGAACATTTCCCCCTCATTACTTCCCAAGCATAGAAAGACACCAAGACCTTGAACAACCGAGCCATGTGAGCAACAGTACACTGGGTAGGTATTCATTGTTTAGGATGGTTGGCTCATAGAATTTTAAAGAAGGCAGTACGAAGGAGGCACACAATATTACCCAGGATGGTTACCAAAAGGAAACCAATTTCTAAAAGATGGCTGCAGTATATCTGCTACTAAATACAAACATTACAGATAAATGATGACATGTTGACATAAAAAAGAAAGTTCTCAATCACTAGCAGGAGGAATTTAAAATGCTAAATAAACACTTGATCATTCAAGTGCTCATTCTAGCAAACACAATAAGAAGCAGATGCAGTGTAATTATCACCTGCAGTGGTTTGGGGAACGTAATGACTGGGCTCCTCATGTTGATTTTCTTTACTGTAAAGGAAATTTAAGTCAAATCTGATTTCCAGGTTTCTGGTTGAGTATTGGATTGTTGAGCTAATTATATGAGATCCCCTGGGCAAACCTAAGGGAACCTCTAATTTAGGGGAAGTAATCAGCAGTGCAGCGACCTTGCTGAGAGTTTCGCATCAACAAATACGCTCGAATTTAGGTTTGAGGTATTTAGTTCCATAGCTGTCAAGCAGGTTTCTGCTCCTCCAAAGAGGTTAACAATCAAATTATTACCTCTGCCAAAGAGGCCCATTGTTGCTTAGTTTGTGTGTAAGCACAATAACAAATAAATGCAATTTTCATGAAACTTGATAGAGGGGTAGTGCAGCATGGGCCAAGGGAGCCACTTCAATTAGGAGGCACAGCTGGATGAAGGAGCAGATTTTTCACTTTCTTTAACATTGCAACACAGCACGTTTTCTTTCACCTCTGAGGAAATATGTTATTTAAAGAGATATTATCTTTTGGTGCTCAACATTTATGCATCATGGAACAGAAACCTATTTTCATGAAAGGGGTGATTTCAATTTCTGTCATGGGCGAGAAACCTGAGCCAGTTCTAGACTGACATGTTTTGGGGATTTTATCAAGACCTCTGATGCTTTCAGCTGCAGATTTGCACACGGTAGAAGAGAGCCGTTTCAAATGATACACTGATGTCGACTAATTTGTGGGGTGATCAGCAATTTGAAACCTGGAAGGATCCTTTGAGCAAGAAAAAGATTTTTTTTTCTATATTTTACCTGCTCTCCTTCAGTGAAGACACGCGCACCGTAGCTCCAGTTGATGGTGGGAGTCGGATCGCCAGAGGCCTCGCAAGTCAGAGTTACCTGCTCCTCCATCTCAGAAGTGCTTTGGTTTACAATGTATGTGATCTTAGGCTTAACTGTAAGGAAAACAAACACAAAATCATCAGAGCTGCATTGGCATAACAAGACAGCCAGGTGGTTTGGCAGTACAAACGATGCAAACAAGAAAAAGAGCCACTCGGTGGATTTGGGATGAGTTCAAAGGAAGGATGACGATCAGCAGTTTGACAGGTGAGGGGGAGTGTTATGCAGCAAAACTGTAATAAGCTTTCCCAGTCCCAGCAGCAGAAAAGTTGTGATAACCGTGTGTGGACACAACAATTTACAACGCCTGACTTTCAGGACCTGGTCTTCAATTTTGTTCAGAACTGTGAGGCTGTAGTAAACCAACCTGCGCTCACCTGAAAGCACAGCAAGGTGCCACAAGTGTGACATGAGCAGAACGAAGTAGGGTGAACTGCTACTTCAGAAATGTGAACCGGTGTTTGGACTCCTTTCACTCCACTCCACGGAGAAGTAAAACATGGGATCGAGCAGAGTAAATTAATTTACTGCGATTCAATACATTGAGCATTGTAGAATATTCAGCAGGGGAAATTATTCACAAACTTGAAATTGTATAAATATCCATCCATAATCATTGGATGAACAAAGGAACAGCTGTCTTGTCATTTTGTTCTCGTCTCTTAACTATTTGATGTGCAATAATTTGCAATTACAGCCAGGGATGTCCCAAGCCAATCTGCAGAAATGGGAGCTGAGAGTGGATTTAAAATTTTAATGGTTTGTACCAGTTATCATTAGAACACTCTGATGCTTTTCTATCATAAAGCATTCAGAGCAAGTGGAGGCACAAACAAATGAACAGTGGTCAGCAGCTTTAATAGCACTGATGTGTCAGAGGTAAGCAGAGCTGCGGTGAGTGTTGTTACAAGCACACCACGGCTCTAAAAAGCCTCTGCATAACAATTTAATATGAAGTAATTTCTCTGGAAATACCAAAGAACAAATGCAGGCATATTAACCGATCATATCCAATAAAGTATTGGATTGGTTGTGCATCCTGATAAGGTCTTAACACAGAATCACTGAGTAAATCCAGACATATACAGTATGATGGTTTCAGTTCCAGACTAACACTAAATAGAAGCGTGGAATCTTAGTTTTAGTGGAGGATTTCAAATGTGTTTAAGATGCTGTCAACATAAAGTAACAGCCACCAACTGGAGATCACATATTGTAAGTAAAAAGTTTCTTATATTGATTATTTTGCCTCAACTGAGTCAGACGGATTTCAGGACGAACATGTTTCCAGCGTCTAAGGCTGTTAACACGGATGTATCAGAAGTAAGCAGGACTGCTTTGAGCGTTGGAACAGGTCCAACGCGCCTCTAAAAAGCATCTGGCTAACAACTGTCTTTGAATTTCAATTTTTTGACGCCAGACAAAGCGAAGAGACTAAAAATCCTTCAGAAACCTCATCTCACTTCCATCTCAGTCCTCTTATGGATACAGATGGCTGAATATACTGTCAGAGACTACAGTATTTCAGCTATTGAATAATTTTTAAACATATCTCAGCTGATTTCTGTTGCAAAAGGTCTTGTTGATGTCCCACACACTCCCAATCAGATTTTAGAAATATTTTAATCAGTTCTGATAACAGTTGTGGGGTTGTTTTCCTGTGTTGCACTTCTCCGAGCCGTCGGATGAATTAAGTCACACAGCTCTGATGAGGCAGATAGGTACTGAGTGTTCCTAACTTCCCATCGAAGTCATCCGAAAATCAAATGTACTGCTGGTCTGTGGTCAGGTGCTTTGTTAGCACACTGAGGCAACCTAATGTCAATAGCCCCACATTATGGAGAAATCATGTGCGTACACTGTTTAATTAACCAAAACATTACAATATGACGCTCACTTCGCCCCAGGGAGCTTGAGTGGGTTCCTGCTGCTCCCTGACATGGTAACTACCTGCGGCGATCCCCTCGCTGCAGAAATGCATCATTAAGAGTGTGCGCTGCGTGCAATTACGCATGGGCACAGCAGTGTAACTCCATTGATTATTCAAATCTCCAGACAGACTGACAAGGTCAGAATCCAAACGTAACCACACTTGTATGTTTTTCAATATCCAGAAGGTCACAGTGGAAGGTTAATACAGTGAAACTGTTGCAGCAGTCGACTATCCGAATCCTAAGCTGTAACGTGAGCAGCACTGAGAGCTTTACAGTTGATTTCTTAGTTATGTATCTTTGTTTCTTTAATGAGACGCCGCTTTCAGCAATTCTAAAAGTTTCCTTGCTTGAAGCGATGTCCCTGCAGCAAATACTGTAAGCCATTTAAGAAGAGGGAGAGAAAAAAAAGTTATAAATGTGACAGGTTGGAGGAGAATATCCAGGGAAAACTGAATTAAACTTCAGTGGTTTCTGAAAACTAATTTTTTAGGGGGTAAAAATTAAATAGCAATGTGCCAAGGTGCACCTGGCATTTAATGGAATGGATGATGACTCTTTTTGCTTGATTTATTCAGCCCGAAACACACCTATGGTTTAAATACTGAGTACATCCTCTTTGGACTCAACTTTTGGGGTGACTAGCCTACATGTACTTTTGCCTAACATCATTTAAATAAGTCTCCAACAATACCAGTGGGTGTTCTTTCCTCTCCACATTATCTTGACTTGTTTCTAATTAAGTATTAAGAATACTATGCTTAATACAAAACCAAGTCTTCAGGTATGTAAGGCTAAGTGTGCAGCTGTGTACTGATGAACTGAGAATTAAGGGCAAAATATACATCATTGGGATAATCTACTTTAAAAGCATTAATATTCAGAATGGGAGCATACAAGACAAATGGGAATAAGGTGGCAGATTTTACCACAAAGATGTCAGACAACCAGTGCTTTCGGAGCGTGGAGTGAAGATAGAGAGGTAAATGAATGGGTCTTAGAGAGCTGAGGGGTGATTTGATGCTATTTATTTACCAAGTGAACTCAAACGAAGTGGGACTGTTTAGCAAAATAAGCCGCACCAACAAAAAAAAAAAAATGTAAATCTTAGCAGACAAACCTCTCCATAAATTTTTGTTGACATAAATTCTTTACATGACAAGAACACAAATGAAAGAGTTTAGCTGAGCTCATCCCACTTGGCTGGATCTGCAAATCCTTAAGCGCCATCCTCACATGAAACAATCACAACCCACACCCTAACACCTCATCCTGCATCAATTAGAAAGCAGACATATAACCATACTATTGTTCTTTCTCCACCTACATACTCTTATGTTTCATTCCCACACACTTGGAATATTTTATACTTCCATGCCGGGTCACTTATACACTGTTTATAAAACCTTCCTTCTTACCAAATACTCGCAGACTGAGTTCTTGCTCGCTTTCCCCAGCCTTGTTCTTGGCGATGCAGGTGTACTCTCCTTCGTCAAGTTTGGAAACCTCCATTATTGACATTTCTGAGCCATCATCGTTAAAGCTGTACTTCTCTCCTGCCTCCAGAACCACCTGGTTCCTGTAGACAGATAAAGAAAAAGGAGAGACACAAGTGTTAAACATTCTGTTCAGCTATCACATTAATTCCAAACGCCACTTCTAAAATGTCTCACGTTGCATGCGTTTACGAAAAAAGAAAAACATTTTAAATAACGGAAAGGTCTTCAAAAATATAGCGTAGTAGCTAAAATGATCAAGTGAAGAGGCGAGTAGCAGTGAAAGCTGAAAACCTTAAGAGTGAGAAGTAAAGGCAGCACAGAGCCATATTCTATTTAATCTCAAGGGTCCATTTTCATCAGCTGATGTATTTTCATTTCGTCCTGGTCCAGACATAAATTGTTTGACATCCTTTCCATGCAAGTGATAATGTTCTCTTGCCTGTTTGCAATGATATATTTGTGATTTCAGTCCAGCTTTTTGCCCAAATACATGCACTGTAATTAACATCTAGTGTATAAAAAGGTGATTTCAGGGGCCAGAGCGTTGGAGACCAACAGTAGCTCCCGTGCTGTTTGTCCTGTGTCCCCAAAACTAAATAGTCTACAAAGGTTAACTGCTGTCTTGGAAACAGGATGAACAGGATCCGTGTGACAAAGCAGGAGCTATCAATGGCGCTATTCAGATACACTGAACAATGTAGCTTTTGATGACACCAGTCTTCAGGTTTCACTGTTTACGTGAACCTTTGATATCCTGTGATTAAGTGTCCTGTTGCAATGAATAAACTAGTTGCTAGAATATCACTAATAACCTGGAGCCTCTGGGGTATTCAGGTTTTACTACAACAAACCGTCATTTTCTCCTCCTGCATTGCCACTATTGTATTCCAACAGTGGTACTGCTGTCACGACTGGACTTCACTCAGATATCACTGTTACCTCGGGGTAATGGTGCATTATTTTGATTGGCAGTGGGATCGCGTGTTATGAAGGCAGAGGAGAGGTATGCTAATGAAGCATGCACCAAGCGCTTCATTCGAGTAGACACATCATGGAACGCAAAATGTTCTGGACACTCAGGCTGATGTTACACTGCTAAATGAAAGCAGGAGGAACCTTAGTATCCACGAATGTCTCTCTCCATGTTTGGAGTGGCTTAAATAATTATTATAATCACAGCAATAGGTCATTGTGCTGTATGTGGACATGTGTCGCTACACGTCCCAGCAGAGTTTTACCTTGTCCAGGTCACCATGGGTTCAGGATAGCCATCAACAGCACAGGTCAACATGGCAGCCTGGCCGACATCTGCTGTGGCATTCACCTCTGACTGCCACACCCTGATGGTTGGGAGCACTGAGACACAAAGGATATATGCAAAAATATACATAAGTAGAGCGATATTAGATGTATACAGATACCAGTGCTTCACAGCACTCACACTCGCCTTCGTACACTTTTCACTCAACATCGATACTGCCTTTTAAATTCTGCCATACTCTCCATGAGAGTCTTGTCTCTCTCTGATGCCCCTAATCAAAGGCACACGTTGGGCTGCCAGCAGAAGCAGAGCTGTGTGTGTAGAGCGGTTCAGCGAGGTAGCAGTCACACACAGGTCTAAGTAGGCAGTACGGCCCAGGTGTCATTAGCGTCTGATTAAATAATTTCTTTGACCCCACCAGCCCCGACCACAAGGTCTGCAGATTCAACTGTAATCTGCCTGCGTCCAACAGAGAGACAGCAATGGTCATTTTTCAGCATCTCCTCCTCTATTTCTTATTATCCTCTGTATTCAGGATCATAATTAGCTTTACATATCATGTTTTATTTCCCTGGCATTGGACTGACGTCCATGTGCCAAACCTTGTGCTTAACTAAAGACCGGTTTTACCGTGCTGCTGTGTCGGTGAGTAATTTGGGATTATTTCCTGTTTGGTCTCTACCGGTCAATTAACTTTCACATGCAAACGCTAGAGTTTCACATGTAATCCCATAGATTTTATCAGCTGGTTCATTTTCACGTGGGTATTTGCTAAGGATTCACATGGGCGGCATGGCTCAGGGGTAGAGTGGCCGTCTAGCAACCAAAGGGTTGCTGGTTCGATCCTCGACCCCGGTGACCATGTCGAAGTGTCCTTGAGCAAGATACTGAACCCATAATTGCTCCTGATAAGTAGGTTGGTGCCTTGCATGGTAGCCTCCACCATCAGTGTGTGAGTGTGTGTGTGAACGGGTGAATGAGATGACACTGTAAAGGTTTTGAGTGCCGCTAAGGTAGAAAAGCGCTATATAAAATTGAGTCCATTCACATGGGTTTAACATGCAGGCCAATTGGTTCCACATATAATCAAATAAATCATAAAAACACTGCACATTTCTGATGTGCGCAGTATATGTGTGTGAGTCCAAGGCAAGGGTTCAATTTCAAAGGTAAAAATGTCAAGGTACACTATTTTTACATGCGGTCTTTGCACAGAAGAAAACTCTTAAATTGTTTTGTGTGTGAAGTGGAACAGCGCCGAGTAGCCTAGTTACATTTATCTATTCACAGTACTCTAAAATGTAATATCCTCAGTGTTTTGTGCATCTTTCCATGGATAGAAAACAATATCAGATGTTGGTAGTATTTCAAGGAATTATATCAAAGTTGGAAATTCCAGTATTGTGACAACAAGTACTGGGCTGTAACTGAGACACACTGATAGCAGTGGGGAAGCATGAAGTGAAGCAGTCTGTCATAGCAGAGTATTTATTTTAGGCACACTCCTTTGCTCAGCTCAGAAGTTGCAGGGAACAGACCTCATTAGCATGGACCATCTTTGATATACGGTTGCTCTGGGCAACTGTTTCCACATTGATGCTGAGCCCTCACCTCCTCTAAGGAGCTACAGCTTATTTAAGCGTCATGGGACACCTGGCACAAAAAAACATGCACTTAGGAACAAAAAGGAATTAGTGTGAGGGAGAAAGTGTTGCTAACCATTCACAACGACCTTGATGACCCGCAGATCAATCTCGCCGCGGGCCATGAGGCGTCCCTCACAGGTGTAGGAACCCTCGTCTGTCTTCTTTATGCCGCGAATTTGCAGGTGATGGTTATTCAGCACCTTAAACCGAACTGAAAGGAAGAAGAGGACAAATGCAAGTTACATTTCTGGCACGTTAAGGACATTTCACAAACTAGGAAGTACCTGATGCAAAACAACTGCGGTCTTATTACACCGACGTATAATAGAATCACAAATACAGACACGTTTAACTGGTTTCTGATTTCAAAGTCAACATTTCCTCACGGATGTCGAGTTTGATATCTCTTTGCATTATTTCAATCCATTCATTTATACACTAGCTAATTCTAGGAAGTCCAGCTGGGTAAAAAAAAAAAAAAAAAAAAAAACAGAATATAAAAGACATATTAGGTTTTTTTCCATTTTCTCAACTTCTTATCTTTGAACAAGCTCACTCTTCCACCGATGCCAAAAATAGAGAAATATGACCAAAGCCGCAAGAACTGCCTCCGTCTGAGATGACACGCAGACCTAATGAATTTAATCATGTAGTAATTCAGAATACTTTAGTGACAGCCCACACATGAGCTCGTGTTATTATTTTCCTGTGACAATACATTTTTATGATATTGCTCAGTGTCTAGGGTGAACAGATTCAAATTCAAAACCAAATTAATTTTTTCCTTTCAAAGCGCAGAATAAACCCTGGAGAGGAAAGATAACAAAAGAGGGACCGAGTGAGTTTCAGGTTGAGAACACTGCTGCATTTGCATATCCATTATAGATTTTTATTAGTTCCATGTGTTTGTGTTGTAACTACAAGTCTGGTAAGAAATCTATACATTTACGTGAAATTATCATTTCTAATTTGGCTTATCAGTTCATATTAATACAGTATCTTACAACTGCCTGCATGCAGTCATTCATCTTGATCATTGGTATATTTTTACTATTGGTATATGTGAATCACCCAAAACTAAAAAAATTGCATTTACCTTAGCCTAGGCTGAGCCTAGACTGAGCCTAGGCTGAGCCTAGACTGAGCTATATGGCCAGAATGGACCAAATCCAGACTCCATGTAGCTTTTGCTCCTTCTTGTCCTCTAGTCAGGTTTATATTTTGAAGGTATTTAATCGGTGCCCTCTCTGAAGAAGCCTGAGTGTTCTGTTTAGTTTTTTGCAGTGATAACAAACAGCTTTGTTTGATCATGATGCAGTAGCTCTACATTTCAATTGTTTGCGGTTGATGATGCCGGACCTGAGGAGGATGCCGAGGAGGAAGGAAGAGGCAGGAGAAGAGGGATATTTAGAACGTATCTCCCTTGTATTATTTTTAGCAATATGAGATCATTAAAACAATAAGATGGAGTGAGGATTGTGGGGGGACTCGCAGAGAAACACAGAGCTACAGGAAGATACTCCAGACCCCATCGCTACCACTGACAGCTTTCAGATGGTTTGGGTGGACAAGAATAACTTCAGGAGCTGCTTTTATTAACAACAGATGGTATCTTCATGGTTAGATTACAGGACGAAGGAAGGAATGTTTTTGTAGCCAGACATTTAACTGTTAGCAGTGGGGTAAATGTTACGTCCAAACCCACAGAGCTGTTGTTGTTTACGTCCCCCCCTCCATTTAACTGGCATCTGTGTGTGACAAGATCCACCCTGTCATCGCGCTGCTCCAGAATCTGCACACCAGCACTTTCTTTCAGGCTCTCTGGGGACTTCAGTCTTGTTACACTGGACATTATTGCCTCTTATTCTAACTGTGTGTTTGTGAATGATTGAGTGGCTGCTGGTGCTGACAAACTATTTTATGTAAGAAGTTTGAAAAGGCTAATTTTGACCAATGTAAGATGACACATTAGTGATCCTGAATACCACCGTAGGGTTGAGACCAGTAAATCCTTCAGCTAAATCCATGCAGCATGGAGGTGATGTTTTAACCAGCTTCTGGTTATTGGTGTGTTTACCAGCAGGATTAAACAACTAGCTAATTATGAACAAACGCAATAAAAGAGCGCAGCATAGGCAGAGCATCCTTTGAGTTATTCCGCTTCATTCTTGCACTCAGGTCCTGACTCAGGTCAGGTTAAAAAAAGAATAAAGTGAAATAACGTAATAACGGATAATGAGAGAGCTGCTTCACTAAGTACAAAGACACGACCCCAACCTTACCATCTTTTTCCATCTGGATTGTTGCTCCATTATATTTCCAGAGGATTGTGGGTGGAGGGGAACTAACTACGTCACAGACAATGTTGGCGTTGTCTCCCTCTGTAAACTCTTGAGGCGACGGTGCGTTTGTGAAGGTGATTCTTTCTGAAATATAACACATAACAAACACGTATTCACTAAGTGGCATCCAGATATCCCTCCTCACTTGAGCTTGTCTGATTCACCATTTTATTTCAATGTTATCTTGTAAAACTAAAAATTAGTGAATGAGGCTGGAACTAGAAAACGTTGTAAAAGGCACTTGCACTCCATACTTGACTCAGATACATATTTGCAGAAACGCACGCAGCTCCCAGCTATGAGGTCGTCTCATTAACATATGAGTCAAGTTTTTCAGTTTTAACTACACAAGCAAGCTCATTCAAAAGGTTAGTAAAAGAATTAATGAAGTTTCAATTAATTTCTCAGGAGAGAACCTCAAAAACACACATACCCACACAAAGGAAATCAACCCTTTCTCAAGCATTAACAAGATTTTGCAGCAATCGTTGTTTTTTGTTTGTTTTTTTGAGAGGGGGGCACAGCTGTAACAGATCTTTTGAGAAATATAGGTCAAAAACCAAGCCAGCGGTGTGCATGGGAAGGAGCTCGCAGGAGTCTGTGTCCCCTGGTGCTTTAATGGCTGCAGCAGCTTCCCTGGCCTCATCCCCACCCCCACAGAGCATGCAGCCACTTTGGCTAGCATGCTGTTAACATTCATCATGTTAGCAATGCTGGAGAACATACTAATAAAAATGTGATATCAATATTCTCCCTGAAAATTGTTAAATAGCTGTGAGTGACAGAAATGCAGTTTTCTCAGCTTATTGTGAAGTGTGTGTGCTATGTGTGTGTGTGCTGGTGGGGGTGCTTTTGTTTTACTTTGAGGAGTGTAACCCATTTTCAAGTGCTTAGTAAAATGGAACACATAAAAGTTTAAGTGTGTCTAAAATGAGAAGCTCAGTTCTTTATTTGATATATTTTGCATTTAGATATCCACTACTCCCTGAATATTCTGGGAGCAGTGGGGAAATCATTTTATTTTGTCAAAAAGGCTGGCATGGAAGAGTTAAAAAGATAAAACTGCAGCTGTAACATTTATTGCCTGCAAGCGGATTAAGCGATGGGACAGAAGCAGGTATTATT
Source organism: Aulostomus chinensis (assembly GCF_037954235.1). Lineage (NCBI taxonomy): Eukaryota > Metazoa > Chordata > Actinopteri > Syngnathiformes > Aulostomidae > Aulostomus > Aulostomus chinensis. The sequence goes on from NC_141329.1 coordinate 26,265,681, forward strand.
GTCTTCTTTTCCTAGAGGGGTGATACTGTGGCAGACGGTTCCAGAATTTGGAAATGATCTAACAAGGACACAAGTTCGCTTAACGCGACACTGTGAGTTGGTAACAGCCGGTTCCAGGACATCCTCAACAATCAAATGAAAACTACCAAATTGTTCCACACTTCCATAATTTTCAAATGATAGAGAAACTTGTAAATGGATGGCAACTTCTAAAAACTTGAAACAAGCACAAAAAAAAACAAAAAAAAGCATCAAAGTTTGGAAAAAAAAATCAAAGCACTCATGTCTGATGGACATTTGCTGATGCTCAGCATTCATGGAAAAGAAACACCATTACTCACAAGAACTGCAATACAGACGGGATCATTAAGCAGCCTTCTAATGGTGTTCTGACCATTTATGGACTGATGAAAAATCTATCCCCACTTGAAAAGAAACAGAGTAATGTGTTGCCCTTGAGCAGTCAATAAAATACTATGAGTTCACGCAGCATAATGGTGAGGAAAATACTCACGGAATATTTTCACTATGACTGTTGATTCCCCTTGCTGGTCTCCGTTGGTGGCGACACATCTGTACGTCCCTGCATTTTCAGTCCCAGCTTTATACAGCGTGAGGGTGGACGATGACTCATGGTTGCGGGTTACTGTTACGTCCGGTCTGTTGGGCTCTATCCTGTCCCCACGTGGTCCAAACCAGTCTATGTGCTTGGCAACACCTACGACTAGAGCGCAATAAACAAAACAACAGTTAAGATGAAAAACCCAGAATCGGTTAAGTCGACTAGAAGCAACAGACCAGCGACACTTGCTCCTGCATCTGCTTCCTGTAGCTTAAACTCCCAGTTTACAGACTGGAACAGATACTCTTTGTGCCACAAGGAACGAGTGTGCCTAAGCAGCAGAGGCTGAATAATAATAATTTACCGCCCAATATCAGAACATGTCAGTGGATAACCCACCTTGAACATCCCTCATCACTCCTCCAGCAAAAATAAACTGATTTATAAATAAAGTGGGTCATCAGTAAGTAAGAGGAGCCATCTGTCAGAACTACATCTCAGCACTCCAGACATCTGTGTGAAGCCACTTTCCTGATGTTGCTGGGTGTCTCCGCTTGATTATTCCTTTATTAGATAACTACATGATTCAGGTTTCTATTAAATTGAGTTTTACACTAGCCCATTCTCTCTCTCTCTCTCTCTCTCTCTCTCTCTCTCTCTCTCGATGTTTTTTGGCTCTCTATTTGTCTCACGACATGCAGGATGGAACCCCTAAAATAGAGTTATGACAGAATTTGTCCACACTGACGGAACAGAGAAATATTGCAATCCTGGTTGGATAAAGCTGGAAATATTTCAGTTTGATGGCTAAAAATGGAAAATTGTGGTATCCCAATGTGAGGACAGCTTGATTACAGTAACTTACCTTCGCACATGAAGAATTTGGACTCTCCGAGACTAATTTCACCATGACTGGGTGTGATCTGCACATCCAGAGAGACTGGAACAGAAAAATAAATAAATACAATACCGAATTAACCTATTTGCATTAAATTATTTCATTTTGTAAAGACACTTCAAATATAATTCATACAAGGCATGAACACACCGACACCATATGTTTGGATGCTTCGATAAAAACTGAGCTTGACAGTAGTAAAAAAATCAATTTGACCTGAAGAGACAGCCTTGCCAGTGGGTTCCATCATCAGGTGCAGACAGCGGAGGAAAACCACACAGGTTTACAGGAGGAGGTTTAACTGTTCAAGCCTTTGCAATTGAAGTAAATCTTCACGTCTGTTTAATCACTTGAGATTAAGTGTGATTTAGTGTGATCATTTCATTCTTTTCTTTTTTTTTGCAGACTCAAACCCTTATCTGTATAGGGAAGACCACTTACAGCAAGCTCTATTTGTCAAGTAAAACACACCAGAAAAAAATGGCAATGTAACGACAATATGCTACAATTTAAATCATAAACAAATGAATGATTAAAAGGGATTCATCAAGTATGAATGTGCTCTAAAAGTTGGTCCACTTGTGGGGATTTTCTGACCTCAGAGCTGACGTGACAGTTTCCAAGACAGTGCAGTGAGCAATGGCACAAAAAATCAATAAGGCATGTAAGCTATTCAGGATTTTTTCCGAGGAGGGCTTCATATACAAAAAAAAAAAATCACATATTGATCTATTGACAGTTCCATCAGTACAAAAATTCTTTATTAGAATGTAAAACCAACCGACAGTTTCCTTCCACTGGCAATTTCAAGTAGTTCCCCAGTAGCTGTTGCTGTTCCTCTGCTTTGTGGTACTGTAGTTTTTAATCATTTACCTCATAAATCAACATGACTTGAGTTGGGTGTGGCAGCAAAGACGGTACCAGGTTAACCTAACTTGCACAGTGCCACTGACATCAGCCCGAGGCTCATGAGGACACCGTCCCCTGCTTTCTCCAGATAGCCATTTGATAAAAGCCAGATTTTAGAGAAGCTTCTGAAATCTCAATAAGTGTGACACGGGACCAGGGATAAAACTGCTGTGCGGTCCCACATCGAGTGAGCAGCAGCTGGTGCTTTTCTTCTCTTTAGGTGGCCATGCCAACATATTAGCCCACATATAAATATTTTCATTGCTTCCCAAAAGCCAGCACACGAAATCTTTGCTGAGATTTACACACGCACATCAAGGCACAGTTTTGGCTTCAGCAGCCCTATTACCAAAAAATATGGACATTTCATATTCCTCTATGGCCTGCAGTCTTTCTGTCCTTTCAAGAGAAATAGCATCCAGCCAGCAATTATTCAGTTAAGAGTCCGCACTCGGTATGCTGTATGTCTACCAAGATAAATGCGGCATCTGTATCAGTACAAGCCTACACTTACTGGATGAAAAAGGCGATTTTTTTTTTTTTTTTTTTTTTTTTATTGTTTGACACAGACAGATGCATTGCCCAAAAAACACTTGCGTGCTTAATTAGAATACAACTTAGCTTGTTTTCTGCAGAAGATCCCGAGGGGTTCCTGTAGTTGAATCAGAAGTATGATACTCAAAATCCAGCTCTACATTGTACAATTACCACCAAGGCAAAGGGCATGAACAGGGGATGTCGGGGCGCATAGACAGGGGACACAGTCGTACAGCCTTTAGATATGGACACAGATATGTGTATAGTTTTTCTTTGATAACATAAAAGAGATATTCCCTCCACTGGGGCAATTACAAGGCTCAGTGACACTGAAATGATTATGATGTTCAAGAGGTGCCACAGCAGGGTACAACTACACACCACAAGAAATGAAGATGGGTCGAAAATGACCACTATAATAATAATAATAATAAACACATGGCTCTCAATATCAGTCTGCATAACATGGTGCTCATCAACCCCAGAGTTGCAAATAATTTAACCCCAACAAAGCTGTAGTGTCAGGCAGATACCATATTGGAAATAATTGAATCCCAATACAGTTGTAGCATAGGGCAGAAAGTACATTGGAAATAATTGAATCCCTATACAGCTGTGGTGTAGGCAGAAACTTAATGTAAGTGTGTGTTGTCTCTCATGTTAGATTTCAACTTAACACTAAGTATGCTGCACTTTACTTAATTGTATGTATGACCTTATGTTTTCGTCAAGAAAAAGCATAATTATTTTGTTTCTGTGAGCATGTATGGAAGGAAAAAAACTGTGAAACCCAGGCCTCAAAAACTCAAAACGTTAAAACAACAAAAAATGATATCCTACTTTATGGATTAAGATTTTGTTGAATTGGCCTGATAAAATAATTTGCACTGATTTGGAGACGTTGACACTGAGACATAACATCGATTGTTCAAGTCAGGTCAAGGTTTTCTTGTACAGACCATTTTCATATTCAGAGGCTAAAAGACTATATAAAGTTCCTAACCTGATCCATGTTAGCACAAGAGAAAAATTCCCTTACTTCACACAAAATGCAATAACAGGACTGCAGCAGGTTCAACAGTAATACAATGAAATTACCCATGAGTCCAAAAACTGATTTCAGTTGTTCATCTTGCTCCAGGTTCACATAGAGGCAAAGGAGAAAAATGTGATTTGGGGTGTTTAGTTGTATTAAAGTGAGTGTAAAGTAGATGACATGGTTAAGTGTATGGTAGTGTTAAGAGTTATAGCAGAGCTGTCAGACTCAATTATAGTCCATCAAAAACTACATAATGGAGAAGAAGGAGATGGTAGACATGAGATGATACTCCTGCTAGGTGTAGGTGCTGACGCTGAAGTGTTAAGACATCACAAACTTTCATCTATGCAGATCAATTATGTGCATTTCATTACTGTCATGAAGTCAGGAAAGCAAGAACCAAGCTGAGAGATGGTGCAACACTGCTTTTCCAATATGAACACCAATAAACTGTTCAAAGCTGACATTCAGAGGGATGAGAGTCCCACAGGGGATTCACATCAGATGTTCCTCCGTCCGCCTCTATGTCTTACTAAATGTTTTCTCCTCATGCTGAAGAAAAACAAGAACAGCACACCTGCCCAGGCTGGGGGTTTTCCAAATCAAATTTTTCTGTTGCCCAAACACTAATTAGTTCTGTGAGATCTAAGGCAGAGCCATGGCTCCTCTTTGCAGACAGTTATGAACAAGACAGGGTAATTGCATTCCAGCCAACAACTCATTTTCATATATTAAAGAGGCTAACAAGCTACCGTAGCTCAAGTCTAGTTAAAGGGCAGAAACTCTTGCAAAGCAGGAGGGGGCCAAATTACAAGAAGCAACTATGTGTCCTAGAAATTTAATCGGAATCTAAATCCCAGAAGAGCAATCCATTTAAACCCAAGTAGGTCTGAGACTGCATGGAGGCATCATAGAAATTGAAATAAGCGTGCACTGAGGATGAGAGGAGCGCTTCACCAATAGGTGGTTTATCCATGACAATGTCTGACATACACTGGGACGTTTGACGCAGCAGAAACAGAGAATATCATATTTCTGTTTGTCCCCATTTTTTTTTTGTGAAAGCCTGGTGCCTCCGCTACTAACGCTGAAACTCAGCAACTCCCCCTCAGATGTAGCTGGTGTCACCACTACTGTACATCGACCCTCTGCCTCAATTGTTTGATGCTTTTCCTTTACATTTGATTTTAATAATTTTATCATGGGTGGTCTTTGTGCATAAAACCTCCAGCAAGCACATCATACAGCTAGAGCTGGAGCAGTTCATGAAAGTGGTTTAAAAGTATGACTTGTGGATAAAAACTGGAGCAAGAACTTCAAAGTTTGGGGAAAGAAAGTTGGCCTCAAGAGCATGAGAAGGTTCAATCCACCATTAATTGGCCAACCTGACCACGGGCTAGTACAACTTCCATCAAAACAGGAGTAGTATGCCCAAAATTGTTCCAGCTCCTTGTTGTTAAGGCCCTGGACACTTGACTGTTAAGAGCCTCACAGAGGAATGAAGAATTCATGTGACCTACTTATGTTAAAACAAGATGTACCCCTGTAGTTCAACTTGACGATCCGTTTAAAAGCCCAAATGCTGTAAATCGAACCTGGAATGTGAGGTTAACATGGAACGGCCTCTTTAAAATATGTGACAGAATGAGGGCTGACCACAAACATCCAAAGAAGAGTTAACAGCTTGACATCCAAATAGCATTCCATTCTGTACCAATTATTTTGCTCGTCTGAGGAGGAATAAATCAGGGAAAACAGAGACACACTGACTAAAAATTCCAACAATAATTAGGTTTCACGATCTCAGCCTTCAAGGCACCGGCAATTATGGATGCAGAATACGGTCCAATGATCCACAAGCAACAAATGGATGAGGAATTCTCATCTGTCCCCAAATATGAGCAGCAATTGGAGTCGTACTTACAAGTGCCATGTGTTAAGGCTGAAAAAGACCTGACAGATGACATATGAGCAGAGAATCACGGTCTGCCTAAATTTTACCACAATGCCAGGAGAAATTCCCAGACACCACCAGCAATATTTGTAGTTGTTGGGTCTATTTTTCTGTGCCCACACGGAGAGGCACATTGGAGTGCAATATGGGCACTGTGGCTCGGCAGTGTATTTGTGATGTAAGACTAACTGGCACTATGGGCAATGTCATATTTGGATGCAGGGTGATTATGACTATAGGAGACAGCTTGCAGTGTCAATAATTCATGTCCCTGTCAGTCCTCAACCACTGTGTCTGTATTCAGAGCACACTGAGTAAAAATACTTTATAATACTATTATTTGTAGAATGATTACTGTTCAACTAATTTCTTCATGCAGGCTACAGCTCGATGCTGCAAACATGCCAAAAACGTTGTGCCATTTTTTGGCCTGGACCAGGAGATAGAACCAGAAATTCATACTGTACTGTTTGACTTGAATTTCTACTTGACGGGTGTGTTCATTATATCTTAAGCCTTAAGGCATTGTGCTATTTATTATCACCACATGCACATGTGCTTGCACGTGTCTGTGTGGGTATTCATGGAGGTAGAAGGAGGTTATTTCATGAATGAAAATGATGTACATTGATGTCCTTGAGCGACAGTAATCAGTGGTAGCAATTGGAGGGTCTTAAACAGTCACATGTTGCCTAAACCCATCCTTTCTAACTCGGGTTTGTATCTTAAATTGAAGTTCCCCAGAGGAATACACTGACTTTTCCCCCGTTATGTCTAAAGTAACAGATAAGATGTGAAGAGCAAGGACACCATATGCAGAGATGAGAATTTATGCAGAGCGTGGCCTCTTTCCTCCACCGTCTGTGGCTATCTTAGAACAACACCTCGGGTGCTGCAGCCTTTGCTGTTGAATGTTGTAGTAAGCCTCAACCCGGGCCGTGACTCGCTTCACTTGCTGTGTGGGATTATGCTCATTATCTATTCTGCCAGCGTAAACCACACGCATGCACACACACAACCACTTCAACTGTAGGCCTGCCAAATGACAGTAAGAGTTATGAACTAACTCAATAATCTGCAATCTAAAGAAATAAAGCAGAGCTACCTGACCCGTCCTTTAAATACAGTAAGAGGCAACATAGCCATGACGCCTAAAAAGCAGTCATGCCGAACATTTTCGGCTTGGGTACGCACATCCAAAAAACAAAGACAGGATGTTGTGTATGCTGAGTCTTTGTGTGAGTGAACTTCAATTCAAAACTCAAAAGTGTGGGGAGAAAAACTGCTTTGTCATGACTTGTTTCGGAGGACATGGGATGTACTTTATTTCATCTTCTATATCGCATCTGCAAAGCACTAAAAGGAAAAGGTAAAACAATGTTTTGCAAAGTTGGATCTGCCGAATCTCCTGGTCTGCTGGAGGTTAAACCTTCCTATTCCCAGATACAGTACACTTTGATAAATTCTTTTTTTTCCCCCTTGCTCTCTGATTTTTGAACCACTTTGACTTACCGTGTCCATGAATACGAGACACGGTTTGAAAAAACAAATTCAGACAGCAGAGTTGTGGAATTCCATTAAAAACAGAAGGACAACTGTAAAAGTGGTCTGATATATTCAACAGCGGACAAAGCTACACAACCGTCACACATTTGGATTCTCTATGGAGGAGAGTAAAAATGATCACAGAGAATAAAAAACAATTTAATGCATAACAAATAAAGCATTGAAATCTCAATCTTAAAGTGACAATGGATGCCTTAAGTAGTTGTATTCAGGGCTCGCTACTTTTAAAGAACATGTATTTGCTTGCTGCTCATGCCTCTCAACCACAGTTATACTCACTTCTACCAGTTGCTATGGAAACGTGTTTTCCGGCTCCCCTCTCCCACATTTTTACATCACCGGCGTCCCTCTTGTTCTCCCTTGCTTGCTGAATTTCTCCCACCCCCCCACTCGCTCTCTCTTGCTCTCTCTTATATGGCTGCCTGATTGGATGGATCCGTGCAACCTTGTGAAGAGTAACTATTTACATTGAGGAGAAAGTCAAAGGCCGAAGATAACTTCGACTGAAAACCATGATTGCCTTTAGTGGCCCTTGCTTATACAGTCTCATGCCTCAATAACAGCGCCGTTTGTCCAGAACGTGTCTAAACCTTGATTTTCAACCCCGTGTAGAGTATTATCCAGTGAACCCCCACAATGTTTAAAGAGCAAATTTGAACAATTCATTTGAAGCTCAGCTGGTGGCTGTTTTATTGTAGCCCCAAGCTGAGGCAGCGTTATCCGCCAGGACTTAGACACTTGGGAATTAGTTCTAACCGTAATGGGACGGCATTACAGATGGCGGGCGACACACTGTAAATCTATGTGCATTAAGTTTTAAAGTTTCCAGCTCATTCCACACCCAAAACGAGAGGGCACTCAGAGAGCATATTCCGCTGCCAAGGCAATATGACGTCATCAAATTCAGCTCAGTTACAAAACTGAATCGATTAGCTCTCAAACTGGGCTTTACTACAATGGCATTTTTCCACTCAAAGCAGGTTAACAACCTAAAAAGGAAATCATAATTTGGAGATTTACTCATTTCTTGTTGACACTTGGCACTGAATGACACAGCATCTTGATGACCAATTAGGTTGGTACCATAAAGGTAGTTTGATACCCAGCCCTAGGAGGCGGAAAAGGCTGTTGTGCAGAGGCTTGAGGTAGATCTGTTTGTTTGAGGTCTGATACATGTGTCTGCAGCTTTCTTTTTTAGCCTGTTGGCTGGTTTTGATCATGAATTGGCTGGGAGCTGCAGAGAAGGCTGATGATGAGATTTTCGTTACGGCGATCTCAGCGCTGGAGGGGTCACTGTGTTTTTATTGTTAATCTGTTTTTATACATTAGACAGTTTGCCTACTATTTCCTGTTTATTGAAATAAAGTCGAGACGAGTGATGTGACGACATTCAATCATTGTTTTTTTGGTTTGTTTGGTTTTTTTTTTCAAATGGGAGAGACACTCATGCATTCATATATTTAAATTTTGTGGATTACTGATCAAATAACGAGCATCAGCTCTGGGTTAGGACCAGGAAACGAGCCTCCCTATGGACTACCTGAAGCAGATATGAGGTGAAGAAAAATAACTTAGTGCTCAGTCTTTTTCATCTGAACCCATTCAGCGTTTTGGATGGCAATGGCTTTCCCCGGAGCCAACTGTGCAGCGGAGAGGCTGCTCACCTCTGCTGGAGACATCACTTTAATAATACAGCACAGCACTCCGCCTCTTCCTTGTTTTGTTATTCTCAAACAGGCAGGAGTACAGACCACTAAATTTGCTTTCAAAATAATTCATTCATTCATTATTGCTGTTAACTTTTTAAAATGAATAAGGCTGCAGACCATTAATCCAATCTGCCAGTTCTGTTTCATATTGTATTTCAGTGGTGAACACCATGACTTCGGTAAATGGTTTGGCAAACAGTGTACTGAAGCAAAACACTGGAAAATAGTGCCCCCCTTTTCTATTAATTCAATCAAAGAATTGACTCTTTCTCAAATCAGGACCCCAAAAATAGAGGCTATGTATGATTCACACCTCTAGTTTATCTCAAATCATTGTTTAAGATGCATAGGGAGTTTGAAAATTTAGTTGTTCTGTCCGCAGCAAATACAATGATGTATTTGGTGGTTGCAATGAGCTGAAATATCATTTGGGTTTGTTTTTGTTTTTTTTGGACATGATGATAAAACGTATGGATTTTAAAGAGCAACACAAAACAGAATAAGTGGCCACTGCAGCGCAAGTTGATCTGCCACAGCTGAGATGTTTCAGACTCCTATTAGTCGGAGGTGGTAGAAGGTGCTTCGTTGTGACATTGTGCCATCATAACATATCTTTCATTCCGTTTGACCTTAATCATATTACTGAGTCTGTGTTGATTTGGGCTGAGATCTTTTGAAGGCCAGTCACACACGATTCACATCCTTTTCATACTTATTTGACCAGTCAGTGAACCAGAGGTATCTGCTTTTGTTAATTTTCTGTCCTCATTCATTCAAATTTTTACTCTCATTTGTTACCTATCGCTAGCCAATGCAGTTCACAAAAAAGCCATTTCTATTTGTGAGGAAGTGTCAATGCATGTCTATGTGGAAAGCAGCTGTTATGTTGTAAAATCTTTTTATCAGCAGTGTGATGAGAACAGAAGCTAAAATATTAAAATGAACACTGTCTTTGCATCCTCCTGAGCTACATTCCTTTCCTTCTCTTTGTCGAGGATGAACTGTGATTCAGTGAGCAACGATGCAATCCACTTCAGCAGCCGACAGAATTCGCCCTCATTCAGGCAATTTAGTGTGAGTGCCCCTCAGCATCTGCCTCAGCTGTGCACCATACAACAAAAGCCCAGGGAGGTGGAAAGCTGAGCGTCTGTGGCCCATCATGCCACGGTGTATACTCCTGTAATGAGTCACTATTTAGAAGCCTGGAAAGGCAGGCAAGGTACAATTTAGATACATGGTGTTGGCAGAAACAACGAAGTGAAATCTCTGGGGAAATTCATTAAAAAAAAAACTGTTAACACAAACCAAAACTGCTATAATCCAGAGAAAACATGTCACCTATAAGATGCAGAAATCTGATGCTGTGAAATAAAGATTGCACCGGACATGAATAAGCAGTGAAATGGAGAGATTCTTGGGGGCCCGATTTCTTGAGTCAACTTAAATCCTACGTGGCAATGATGAACTAGAATAGGCAGTGTGTGAGTGTATGTGTAGCATGAACAATAACTAAAATGTTAACTTCTCTAAGAACACGGTTAAGTCACCCCAGACTGTCACAAAAAACATTCTTCCAGATTAATCATTACAGGGGCTCTTCAGTGATTTCCCTGTTAAAGCTAGTCACGACACAATCTGCAGGAAAAGCAAAGCCCACAAAGCACTGCTGTGCTTGCTACAAGCATAAACCCATTAAGGTTTTTGTTGAATATAATACACTTTGGCTGTGCAAACTGAGCATGCCTAATAATTACAGTAATAACAAAGAGGAAAATGGGGGACATGGAGGGTAGGAGGGCAGGAGGGAGAAAGCCACAATGACCACTCAGCCACAAGCTGCCTGGGACTACACAGAGCCCCGAAGCCTGGCACATGCACACAGCTCTCTCTGTGTGTCCATTCAGAAGGCAGACAAGCTGGGACGAGCCGGATAAGCCTGCCTGTGACTCCACCAGGAAGAGGATCAATAGGAGGGAATGCACCATTTCAGATACAGCCAGACAGAGCCAGGGGCAGGGCAGAGAGGCAGAGCAGCACTTGAGTACTCATTATGTTGTGTAGGATGACAGTGTGTGCAGCTACTTGTGGAGTAATCTATGAATAGAGGAAGATGATGCAGACCCATTAGAGATTAGGGCAGACCACATAGTAATTGGATTTAGGCACTAATGAAAATAAAAACTGGCATGAGGCGTCTCTCCTCGTGGTGTCTCTATCAAGGGTACAAAGCTGAGACGGATACTTGCGTGAGCATGCCGGTACGTAGATAAACGAGTGTGCAGAAGTCCAAACCTGTTGTATGACCAGAGACATTTTGGACAATGTTCACCATTTCTTTCCCCTTGCTTGCTGGCATGGAAACAGTTGGCTGTAGTTGAGCATTTGGACATCACCCACGAGCAGTCAATCACATACAGGCGTCCCTCCTTCCATACTAATACCAGTCTGTAATGAACACCTGCCAAGTATCAAATGCCGGTAAAATTAGTTTTTGCCAGTGAACTAACCAGGGTCATCAGCTACAATGACCAAGATAATGATGCCTCAGCTGGTCTATTTCAGTCATCAGATTGTGATGCTGACCACAACACTCTTTCTCTCGCTCACTATAAGCCAATTAAACGAACAATGGTGTGTATCTGAAAGGCCTCTGATTGGCTACTTATAATGACAGCCATACCAGAAATTGCAATCTCCAAATGCTCCATTCTCACATGAAGTTAAAGACGACCACTAAAGTCAGTATGATTTAGGGTCCGTGTCGACCGAAGGGTTTTTTTTGTTTGTTTGGTTTTTTTACAAGTGAAAACGCCAGGCAATGTTCTGAAAGCGCCCAGCTGGGAGCGTTTGAGAGCACTTTGGAGGCGCAGCGGTTTTTTTCTTCAGCTCAGACACTTTAGTTGCTACGATACAGAATATCCACGGAAGTAAAAATGTCGGCACAAGGTAGAGTACTTCCCCTGGACTTTGTTTTGGGTGAAATAAAGATTGAACAACAAAGGGAGAGAAGACAGACCCACTCATCTGTGTGGGTTCATGAGATTTTGTGGGCAAGGAAACGTTTTGGCGAGTACAATTGTCTGATTCAAGAGCTCCTTTATTGTTTTTGCTCAGTCCTCGTAAATGGAGGATGTGGCCGTTGGTCTTTGTGGTATTTGTCCTGTCCCTCCTCCACGGGATAAAATGTGTCAAATATAATGTTTTACCCAAAGTTGAGCATTTTTCACCTCTTCACAACTACAAAAAAAAAAAGCCAGATGCTCAGCTCTTGGCTCAGAGTAGATGCTCGGTGCCTTATCATGCTGCTGGTATAAAGCATAAAACCTCAGTGTTTTCAATGCAAGCTACTCCAAACAAACTCTGGCCCCAAGGGAGAATGCTTTGGTGGGCTCAGGCCCTAAGAGTGTACAGTACAACCAGGGATACTTAGGGTCAACAGTGGCGGTGCACTGCTTGCAAAAATAAGTCTCACTGGATGAGGGCAAGACAAATTGTTTTTTTTTTCCATGTGTAAAAATGTAAGATTTAGGCCGATGTTTAAAAATACTTGGAGAAATACAGTAAGGAAATGCTGCCAAAAGGTCGGGTGTGCCTTAGGGCATGGCTACAAGTCTGTGGCTACCACGCTGACCTGTCTGTGTCAGGAGGTCCTCTCACTCCTCCCTATCCCCACCCTCTGGTCCAAATGCCTGTGTAGTTGGATTCACTGCAATCTGAGTCTAATTATCATTATCAAATTAAATGCTGAAAACATCCAGGAAGCATCCTCCCAGCCAGCAATGGCAGTCGATTTCACAGGTTAAAATTATACTCATCTGATGCTGCCAGTGACTAGAGTTGGGGTGATGCCACAGTCAGATCATACTATCATCAGAATTTAATACTATGCAGGCTCTGAGTGAGATACTATACCTATCAAATGTGCATTAAGCAAGGAGAAGACAAGTTGCCAAACGACTAGAAAAGTACCATATTCCTCCAGGCATAACCAGTGTTTTGATTTTGAAAAAGACACAACAGCACAGTGACAAAAAGTCCTTCAGAATAACGAAGTAGCGGCTCGTGAACTGATCCTCAACTTGCCTTAAAAGTGTCCGATTATTTTCTGTTATTTCTCACCCGAAAGATTATTAAGTGTCGAATTCTGCCACTCCACAGTTCGTGAGACAAGAAATTCATACTCATGCTAGACGAGCAATGACTCATAAGCAACCTGTTATCTACACCTGCTAGGCTAATCTGTCCATGTTTACAGTCAGCATGTCATACCAGGTGTTCCTTTCCCCACAAAGCCTATGCACTAAAGCATATTCAGGGAGTAATTTATTCATATAATCATCATCGTCACATTTGAAACTTCAAACTACTTTTGTTTTTAAGATGTAAGTTCACATCCAGAGTATGAGGGCACATTAAATAAAGCACCAATACATGCGTGCTTTAATTTCAAAGCGATTAATGATAGCACACACAATTATCCACTTGAAATAACAACAAAATAAGCCTTTGTTGTGGTTTCATTAAACACAGTGATTGGAAAGTCTCTCCCCATGTTCCTGATATAGCCGTCAGTATAAAAGAGCAAGGAAAGCCCAAGGTTGTGTTTTGCATTCTGCGAGACAGGCTGACTAGGCTTGTTCTGTCTTCACAACGGCTCCACTGAGGGCGACAGATGGCGCAGAGGAACCTTATGACACAACAGGAGCTTCCACACACACACACACACACCTTGCTGGCCAATCAGAGGATGGACATTATAAATAGACACTGGGACAAGACTTGCCTCTAGAGAGTTGAGTATTCTGTTACTTGGGGCTTGAATCTCCAGAGACATCTAAAGGAAAGACTATCAACATTAATCTAAGTCCTTACAAAACTGGGCTGTGATGAATTAGAGTAGGCCAACACATTCTTCTGATTTCTGCTTTCTCATTATAGATACAACAGGACGCTCACTTTGTTCCGGTCTCAGCTCACTGGTCTGGACTAATATTTCACTGCATATTTCATAGCAATACTCATTGATTTGAGGGACATGTTTACCCTCAGTGAATTTCAGTTATTTATCACTGTTCGTACAACTTTTTAACAGCGCAAATTTCCGGACATTCACAGCATTTATCATCAAATCTAAAATGCCACAAATGCAATCATCATGTGTGTTATCATAGTTTATTGTTATTCTGTTTATTTTACCAGTTGTGCATATTAACTTTGATTATATGCTTTGATCCTGCTTATCCACTGATGCAAAACAAACAAACAGCGGGCCCTCTGATGTCACTGCGAAGGAGCTTTCCCCACAGTTTTCATACATAAATCAGAATATATTTGGTCCTTTTTTAAAGCATCTATGTCCGTGTCTTTGCAAAGAACTTCCAGTTTTTCCTCAACCCTTCAATAAATGCACATTTTGCTTGAGTGCAGCACACATAGGGACAGCTTCTCAAACATTTTAGATATGAATGCCAGAGCAACAATGTCAAGGAAAGAGAGACTAGAAAGAAGACAAGCATTTGCAACCGATGCTGCAAAATGCATGTTTGTCAGTGAGGATGCAGGTTAGTCTCTTAGTTTATATTGTATTATATTACAATTCTAATCTCGTACTGTAGAGCAACCAGATGTGCAGCAACAGAGAGAGAGAGGTTGAGAGCCCAGTGCAGCACAACCGGTAGCATTTCTCCACTGTTGCTTCCAAACACAACAGGCCCAACCCTCCTCTGTCCCACTCCCTCTCAACAGCAGCAGACACCCACCTGTTCAGCTGCATGCTGGCCAACTCTGCGTCACTCCTCCTTCCATCTTCTCCAAATCCCAACAGCGGGGATAAGTCAAACTCTTTTTCACTCCGCTTATAATAAACTGTGCCTGGCCTGTTTCTCACACACTTCTTTCCCTTTGAAAAGTGTTTGCAACCTGGTCTGGCACAAGCTCAGCAGGGTCACAGGTACACACCTGCGTGCTGTAATTGGCTGAGGGGGGTCTCGACCTCATGTGGTGTGAATAGAAAATGGAGAGGTGATCACTGAAAGGGGAGCACGCCCTGAGCTACCATGCTTCTACCAAAATTACAAAATACAGGCAGATGGGAGGGAATCATTGTGCCATTAACTGTGAGTTTGAAGTATGAATATTCATTGTTGCAAGTGACATGAAGAGTGATTTTTAGCACAGTTCCCGTTCCCAGTTTATGATTCATCACAGGAACATGTGGACATCTGCTGAATCCTAAACATGATCAGCCTGTCTTCTTTTTAATCGACCTTGATAATGCATGGTATTGAATTTATCTACAATTAGGCTTTGACAAAATTGAAAATATAACCATTTCAAAACAACTTAAATTTAATCAAGCCACCTAATTCAATTTGCAACAGGTGTGGAGTCTCCTTAAGACTCTACGCAAGGTCACTTGTGCACTCTATTTTTGAGTTTCAATGTTCTTTTTGAATTCTCCTCTCAATTACGGCAAAATTAAACTTGTTTTACCCAAGAGTTTTTGTTTTATAACTCAGTAAAAGGCCAGTGAGGGCCAGTGCCAAGGCTTCTTATCATGGCTGGTGCAGGAATAGCGGATACCGTACATGGAAACTTGTGAATACAAAGACACAAATTTACAAACTATCATGGGTCCACATAAACCCGTAAACTCAGAAGAACTTAGCCCAGTTATTATTCAGTGTAAGTGAACAGCTGGTAACTAATCACCAGTTTATTTAGAGATGAAACTCTCCTTTGGCTACTTGAACAAGAGGCACTTGCAAAAGCACAACATGCTAGTAATGTGGGAGAACATGTCACCCCGTGTTTGGCTAAATATCCAGAGCTAAAGCCAGCATTGCAACAGAGGAATCAAATAATTATGTCTCATGATGCAAAAAGGTTTCAACATTGTATTTCCTTCCAGCAATTTTTTTAATTAGGCTCTGAGAAAATAAGGAAAACAGGGTAGCATATTTTGTACAACACATCACAATGTTGAGTTAAAAACAAGCACTTTGGCTCATCAGTAATATCAAGAGACGAGAAGACAGCAGAATCATTTGACCATGACAGCATAGACACATTCCACATATTCAATTAAAGCCAATATGATCAAGAAAAAAACCTTCCAACTCATCAAACTCGCGCAGAAATCAAAGCAACAGTGAGAAACCGTCTCAAACATTCCTGGTGCGAATAATAGATTCATGAAAAAATATAATCAGATATAATAAACAATCCTCTGTGAGTACTGAGGATAAGTAATGTAACACTTCACTGAAAAATAAAAATGACATGTTTGGTTGCTTGTATATGAAAATAAGTCTCCCTTTTAAATCCATATAGCAGGTGCTGTCTAGATTCCAACATGTTGCAGGACGATCGAAAAATTCGATGACTCCAACAACAACAACAACAACAACAACAACAACAGCTGATCTCAAACACGGTCGTTGCTCCAGCAGGTTGGCCAACATCCACCAGCCAAACAGCAACTGGACCCTGTTCGGTCCAAATGTGTTGTACCACTGTTACTGTGGCAACTCAGGCAGAGAGCAGCCTTATGCTGTCATAATGCAGAAAACAACACTTTACAGGCATATCTACCCCCCCCCCCCCCCTTACTGATGGTGACTGTTTTGAAAAAAATCTCCAGTGGGAGTAGTTATACAAGTCACCAGTATACCGTTGAGAATACAGTGGAGGCCATATTCCTGAAGCATACATCTGCTTTTCCCAGATTAGAAAGCAATGTCTTTGTACAGATGTTCAATTAATGAGGGATGTCAAGGCAGCTCTATAAAAAAAATGTTTTTCTGTTGTAAAACATCTCTGCTTCGAAATACAGCTGGACAAAGACTAAAGTTAAAAGCTGTGACTCAACACAGGAAATAGAGGACTAGAAGCGTTAATTTGACCAAAGCCAGCACTTTGGGCTGAACTGTGAACGTAGGTTTACCACCATGATCTTACAGGCTTTAAGTACTCATTGATGGTTACTTCAGGGTCTTTTCTGTCCTGTTCCTCAGTAAATGATATCCTGTCGCTGCAATGGCTTGGTCGCTATGACTGGTGATGTGGAATGGTTTAATTTTTTGTTCGGGGGGGCTGTCATCTGTCTGTGACCTCCATGGCATTTATGTAAAAAATGCACAATGGGATGCATGACACATCCGGCCTCTGCTGGCAGTGACAGAAAGACTGCTTTCAGGCAGTGGAAGCCAATGAGTCATACTGTGTGGAGATTCTTAAGGGAGGAGTGTGAAATACATGGTAAAAAAAAAAAAAAAAATGATGAAGAGAGACAAGATGCCAAGCATACAAATAAAAGTTGGGTCCAGAAAGTTTTGTACCAAGTTTTGTTTGGTTGGTGTGTTTTTACTGTACTCCTCATAAAACAAACCAGCTGCTGCGCTGGATGCGCCTGGTGGAGCGCTAAGCTTAAAACTGTAGCAAATCTGACACTTTTATAAGAAGTTGGATGCCAGTCAAAGACACGTCTGACAAATAATAATCATAAAATGGAAAAAAAAATAGCTCAGTCTGACCATACAAAAACAAGCACAACAAGGATACAAATAGACCACAGCTAAGCTCAGCTTTCAGTCAGTGGCGGGAAACACAGTCAGAATGGAAATTCTTGATCAGTACCGATACCACCATGTAAAATTAGGCATGTCCCAATACGTTTGTGGGACAGGTGGACTACTATATGGGGGACAGGTGGACCACTGTATGAGGGACAGGTGGATCACTGTATTGGGGACAGGTGGACTACTGTATGAGGGACAGGTGGATCACTGTATCGGGGACAGGTGGACTACTGTATGAGGGACAGGTGTATGACTATATGAGGGACAGCTGGACCCCTGTATCAGGAACAATCTACCGTAATCGGACAGTAGTCTTGGTGAGAGAGGCCCAGTCACTGCACATCGATACCATTTTGGAGCAGGTTTTCTCTGCCATGAATTAACCGATGTCTCACAAAACTGACAGGAAGCATGTTGACATGACGTTTTTTCTGAATAGAAACCAAGAGAGCAGCTGTCCACGATGATGAGTGAGGACTCGAGCAGGACTGGCTGCAACCTCTCAGACGTTTGGCAAGTAAAGAGAGTTTATGTCAACCTAAAACCTGCATGCAACGGCTCAGTGTGTGTTTTCCTTTTGTTCACCTGTGTATATAATATAAAGACTATATAGCAGGGTTATTTGGTAATCTGCTTGATAAATTGACATTTTCCGCCACGGGAGATCTCTGCTTTGATGCCGGTGGTTATAGAGCGCGCTCAGCGTTTAAAGTTCATCCATTCGCAGCAGCACTGCAGGTGTCTGATGATGTGATGAACGTTGTCCCCTGAATCCTTGTGTTCTCTTGTTGCTTTTATATATATCTATATATATATAGATATATAAATATCTATATATATATATATATATATACAGCCTTTTTCATTTATACCATTAAATAGCTCCAGAGGTGATTTTACCTGCAAGCACCGGTTCTGGGTGTAGTGATTGGTTTATCAGATGAGTATGGGTGTGGTCTGGGGAAACCCTAAATTGAGTGCTGACTCGTGAGTGTGGTTTTGGTGTGACTTTGACACTGGACAAGGGAAGTTAATCCCTGAATTCTGAGAACTTGATGGCACTTATTTTGCTATGGTAGCGGTCCCATCAGTGATTGAGCTAAAAGACATGAGTGGCAGGGTTTTCTATTCCAGGAGCGTTTGTGAGTGTGTTCATAAGAGAGAGCATGCGAGGGGGATTATTTAAATAGCAAAAGAATCTGATACTTTTAGTGGTATCTGCACCGACTACTAAATTTCTGGTACCATGACTTCCCTCCATTATGAAGCCTTAACATCACATATTTATTTGATGAGTTTCAGTCGGATTTGTAAATTTTCATCTCTTCTCCTGTCCTTTATCCTTACTGTCTTAACCAGGAATGCAAATTGTTAAAATTTTAGCTACACCTTTGTCAATGTAGCCTGTGAAAAATTAAAAAAAATCTTAACTGTAGTACCACGTCTGCAAGCTTCATTCACTTAATCTGAAACTTGACTATTCAATTACACATGGAATTTCTCTTATCAATTGTCTCAAGGCTGAAAAATAAATTATTCTCCAACTCGTATGCCGCTCGCTATCTTTATCTATCTTTGCAATTAATTTTGATAAAGTACTAGGAAAAACAAAAAGGGCAATGGCTTATCCCTTATTAATCAGTTCTCTTCCTGAAATACAAGACAAGTCATATTCAGCAATTCAGAAACTAACAATCATAGTCAGTCGACACAAATCCAGCACTTAAGAAAGACCATCTTTTGCTGTAACTGTTCATGAATACACCTGACACTGCATCAGTGTGAATTTACTGTGTAATTGCACTGGCATGTCAGAGGCTGACTGGAACGACGGAGTGTTAGACATACAGTGAGACCCAGTGAGCTCTGTCCATCAAGGCTAAGACACTCTATTAAGCTATTACAGGCACAGAGTGCAGCAGTCACCCCACAGAGAACCTTGCTCCGTATCATGCACTTGTAATCAAGAGCTTACCACCAACATCTTGGGAGCTTGACAGCTTTTTGACACAGTTCAGAGAAGCCAGAGTGACATAAGCCAAAGATGTCCACTCTGCACCTTTACATCTTGGCTATGAATATCATCCACAGTAAATGTGACAAGCCAATCAGAGTCTAGTGCCACTGACGCTGACATGGACTTTTACATGATGGATTGCAATATTAACCCAATTATGAGAAATGTCTGAATAAGACTGCCATGTAGACAGCATTTTCTTCATCCAACAGCATGCTCGGTAACCCATAAACACATTGATTTGAGCTAAAATCAAACAAACTGTAACACTTGTGGTGTAACGCTACTGTGTAAAGGATCGAATGAGTTGGTTCAACTGAATGCACCAGCTGGTTGCACACAGCAGCAGCGTAGCAGAATTGTTATGGTTTGTTTTTGAACCCAAACCAAAGTGTTCGTGGATTATTGAGCACAGAGCTACAAAAGGAAGCCCTGGATTATAATGGATGCAGTTTTACTGCTGCTAGTCGCTGGTTGAGAGGCTAACCATTAGCTTCAAGCTGGCTGGCCCTTTTCTGCACCATAAAGAAATAATGCAGCAAGTAGAAAATGTATTTGCGAGCTAAAGGCAATTATTTGTGACAACCTGGAACACAAACTACACTTTTCTGGTAAAATACTTTTTTACTGCCAAAGTAAAACGCTACTATTAGTGAAATAATACTATATCTTGTCTTCATGATCTACAGTTTGGTCCAGATGGTGAAATGGCTTCTTCAGAGTAATATTACATGTCTTTCCATCAAAAAAAATCCCTCCACTAGTTTTTTGAGCCACCCCGCCAACAAACAAACACGTACACTGGTGGTCACATGGAAGATGTAACAAGAATATTCTAAAAGGTAATCCATAACAATGAAGGTCTTTTATTTAACCAAAAAATACTGCGTCCTCCTGCCCCATCCTTCACAGCCGAGGACAGAGATGACGGCAGATTTATTTGTCTGTCCTTGCCTACCCTACCGCTAGCCTGCAAGTGGGCTCCCGGAATTTCACCAGGTCCACCGGGTTATTGAGACAGGTGGCAAATTGAAGAAAAAAGAAAAAAAAACTCTAATAAATGAGTCTAGAAGTAGAATAGCTGTACCCTCATCCGTAGGGGCCATCGCATGGTTTGATAAGTGTGAAAACGATGTGGATCATACTGTATGAGAAGTCCTCCGCAGTCAACAAATCTCAACTCAACACCTATGGGAGATTTTGCACCAAAGTGTTAGACAGCTCTCCCCCGTCATCGTAACACCCGGGGGAATATCTTTTGGAGGAATGGTGTTCCGTTCCTCCAGTCGTGTTTCAGAGAATCTGTGCAGAGAAGCTGTACTAAGCTGTTCATAGTGGCCCGACATCACACCCAAGCACTTTTTGTTGCCTTTTCCTTTAATTTAGCACCCCTTTGGTATATTTGTTACACATTAAGGACAGATCCCATGCTGTAGGTTTCATTCTATTACATAATTTAGATTACTCTGCATGAATAGGGATGAAATGAGGTTAATTCCCATCCCCAGTGATACCAGGTGCTATATTTCCTCCCTTTTCTAGTGCTCAAAAAAAATACCATTACCGAGGAATGAACCCATAAAATATGATCAAATTGAGAATAATGTGAAATTTGGCAGATACCCGGAGCTGCGGGCTAGCAAATTAACAAAAAGGAAATCTATGTAAGAATCGCTCAACAAGTTTGCAAGTAAAATCCTTAAAACTGGGAGTTGAATGCAAAGCACTGATGTGTTCCTTATCACGGCATACAAAAGTCTTTAATATCAAATGTCAAATGGCTAAAAACACAGTTTAGTGGCTTTATCTTTGAGTGTCACTGACATCATTTTGAAGTGGATCAGAAACAAGTATAGCTGCTACAACTCCTCTGGAGATAGTGTCTTCTTACTATGATCTAATTAGAGATTAAAAATAACAGCTTTCTAATAACTTTGTCACTTCCCTGCTCTAAATAGGGATTTAACTGTAACAATATTAACGCATGGCATTACTATGTAAGAGACAGAGGTATCTCTGTGTTGCCAGGCGATGAGTAACCCTTTAAAGGGCCATAATGCAAGAAAGGTTGTTACCCTTTGGTGACTGGGTAAAAGGAGAGCCTGAGGCATAGTAACCAGAAATTTGCCCGCTTTGTGAATAGTGGTGCATCCTATAGTGTCTCAATAATTAATGTACCGTGATGTGCATGGATGCACGAGAAGACACACACTGCTCCCCTTCACACTGCATAAAAGAAGTTAAGGACTAAATCCTAGCCAACAGCAGATTGCTTTATCATGGTAAGATGAGACATGCACTTGTTTTCCTTTAATCAAACGTACTGCAGGCCTGCATTCAGGACTGTGAGTTGAGAAGACTGGTCTGCATCTCTTGTAAATTGGGACACAGTTCCTTCCAGCACACATGGTGACATGCTTAGAAGCTCATTTCCTCTTTCAGGAGCCTCCTGGGTGACAGATAAGGCTGTAATGACTTAGTTTGGGTCTTTGCCTTTGCCTCCTTTTTATAATTTATTTATTAATTTATGACTGAAAAAACATGGAAGGCCAAAATGCAAGCCAGGTGCTCTTGGGTCATAAGTCTAAACAAAAAGGGAACAGAAAAAAAATTATACGCAAGAGAATCACCTGGTGAAGAAGGGTGATGCATTCCGACGAGCGCAGTAAGCGTTTTCATATGTAGTGGAAGTAAACAAAGTACCCACACTGACAGTGCTAAAAGCTGCTAGCATCATTATCAAGAAGAGCTAGTTGCCTGAGCTACAGACTGTGGTTCTGGTAGTAGAAGATAAACTCTGGTGTTCACTTGCCCAAGGATTCCTTTGGTGTTTCAGACGTACAGTAAGTGCATCGCGCCTGTTTAGAAACAGACCGTTTTGACGGTCTACAACAACCTGATAAAACAGAATCTTAAAGAGGAGAGAGGCCATGTAAGGCATCAAAGTTTGACAAACTAATGGTACATGTCCACGGGGATCTGGTGTTCCAAGTACTGGCCTCCATTTTTAGTTTAATTGAGAGAATGACAAGGGCACAATGTTCTATTTACCTAATATGGCTGAGATCTTCACGTTTCAGATTTTTAGAGCAGCAGGCCTTGAACGAAAGTAGTAAGGCTGTGCAATCTTGAAGAAATACCAAATTTGATTATTTTGACAGATATTCAGGTATCATTTTCAATGACAGGAAGAATATTTTTCCCATTCATAATTCCCATTATTACAACATCTCTGCCACACCACGATATCGTGGTAGTTATATGTGAAATGGTACTTTCACACACAGTCAATCTTGCAATTGTAGGCGACTGTATTGCCATTTTGATCAAATTTTTAAAAAAGTTAGGGCTCTGCTATTGATCAAAACATAAGCACAATGACAAAATGGGGAAATCTACGTAGCAGAAGCTGGAATTTTTGTTGATGAAGCTTAAATGTGCCAGAAAATACAACTCTAAATGAAGAGTTTGATGGCGCTGCCCTGCCTAAGAATCAGGCACATTTGATTTGTTTTTATATATATATATATATATATATATATATATATATATATATATATATATATATATATATAGCTAAGATATAAATATAACCACGACCACTTAAATCTTTTAGCAGTTTAATATGCTGTGAGTTCTGTCTTGTTTGCACCTATTCAGCTATATGTCCAAGAAGTTTGCAGGGCCTGTTTTCAGTCAAGGATGTGTTGATCCTGAATTATAAATGTCTAAATTATAAATGATGTCTGAACCCTCACCAGAATTAAATAAGAATAATACTGCTGAAGGCCAGACACTGAAAAAAACAACTACTACTACTAGGCCCAACTTGTAAGTCGATGCCTTTTCTGTGAGCAAACCCTTAGGAGAGGATGTTTATGTTCCTTTCACAGTGCTTCACAGGGTCACGTACATGTGTAATGTCATCTTTTTAGCGTCCTTAGGCAGCGCGTCTCCGTTCTCTTAGACCTGGATCTGTCCGATCCGATCCTCATCACACAAGAGTCAAGTAGTCCTGGCTGAAACCACAGTCGCTTGGCTGCAATCTCATCTCCTCCCTGGTACGACATGAAAACCTAAGTATCTGTGAGATTTTCTAAAACAATAATAGTGTCATATGGGAGCTTCAAGGAAATGAGCGATGCACAGCTGGATGACTCGTCTGAGTAAATAAAATGCATAATTACAAGAAATTGTTTACTGATCCAATAGCTGTGTTTCCTCATTTTTCAGGTGAATTCTGAAACAAATTATGGTTCATTACATTAAAAAAGTCTTTTAAAATTCACACTTAACTTCTTGTGAGTAGATGTTCTTTTGGAAAGGTGAGTTATTCCTAATGACAAAACCTGATGGATTTCCCTAATGGTGCTTTCTCCAATGGTGCATTTGTCTGTTATTAATACGATTTTGCATAATATTGCTAGACACTGCCTGAAGGCCAATTTGGTTTAGAAAAATCTGCATATGCCCAAAAGAATATTGTGCAGTTTATTTATCAGAGATTACTTCTCCTTTCAACAAATTGGCCATCTATAGTGGCTTTATTAGAATGTTATTACTCATTTAGATTTTCTTGATCCAATGAAAACGGTAACTGCTCAATGGCATACCAAGCCATAATCCTGTATGCAAACAAGGCGAACTGACAGACAGAAAAAGATATTGAGGATAATGCAGGAAATCAGTGAATCCTCTGGGCTATCTGTTGAGCCAAATGTAAAAAAAAAAAAAAAAATTGCTGGTTTTAACTTCATTCAAAAATTTCCCCCAACACTGTTGCTGAAAATGATTAATCTGAATATCTTTATACTCAGTGCATAAATCCATGTGCAGAAGGGATCGTGTACGGCTGAGTTATTAGTTGTTGGGTTTTTTGGCTTGTTTGCTGTTTTTTTTTTGCAATCTCTGATCGTCTGTCTCTCTATGTAATTGTGTTTGCTTGAACGTGATAATGCAGAACTACTCTGAAATAACAGCTTTATCAAGATGAGGCTGCCGGAGTTGCAGTCGTTGTTCTTGGCAGGTTGATTTCCAACCTCAAAACAGCCCAGTCAGATATAAAGAGGTCTCTAGCCTTTGCATTATCAGCCTGCAGTCAGCCATGTTTCCATCTTGCTGTGTAAATGGAGCAGCGTGGCACTCAGCTACGTCATCATTTTCCACATGATCTCGCTGATGATGTAACACATGCAGACTAAAGAGAAACAATCCCAGTGTAAACGAGTGCGACGTAAACATGCTCTGTAAGACAGCCGTATCGAGAGTTGAAGAGATTCAGTCTGCAGATGGCGCCCACAGGTCGAAAACATAAGGGACTGAATGATGGGAGTGATTACCTCGGACAGTTTCGCCTCACGATTGTTGGAGGCTTTACACCATTTTCTGCCATAAATGCAGTCGGGAAAAATATTTAATATTCTAGTTCTCAGAGTGAAGAGGGTCAATTAATTATCATGTCAAAAGGCTCAATGGGCCCACTGGGCATGAAGAGGGCATAGAAGAAAATGAAGTTAGGCAGTCACTCCACATTATCATATCAGTCATACTGCAATCATTTCTATATATTTTTAGAAAGATTAGAATTCTCTGAAAGGCAGGGGGTTTAAAACTGTCATTAACGTAAGTCATAGTTGTGAAAATTAGGCAGAGCTTTAAAAATAAATATTAAATAGACAACAACAAAAAAATCAAGCTTCAGTGATGCCGCATGTATTGAAGGTATAAAAACATTTCCACATTCAAATGTCTGATAACAAATAGATAAAAAGAGTTGTTGTGTTTTTGTCACAAGTTGTGCTAATGGTTTGCACCCAAATGTTTCATTATCATGTTCCAAATGATCAAGTTACAGGTTACAAACTTTCAACTCAAGTCTTTGATGCTACATTCACCAGCAGGAAATAACAGACGCTGCATGCTAGCTCTGGTCTCCCGCTAGCTTTAACCACTTTGCTAAGACTAGCTTCTTAACACTGGTCATGTCCAGAAGAGGAGGGGGAGGAATCTGATGAAATTTGTTATTCCACAGCTTATTTTACACTCATATACTGTATATATATGCTGTTGCGTCTCCTTAACACATGGTAGAATTTCCACATGCTAGCAGTTTTGTTGCTGCATCGCTGTGAACGCAACAAGAACGATCTGCCGTAAATGCTTTAAAATTTGACCAGCGGGGAATCGGATTTACAGAGAATGATGTCAGCCACGGCGGATTAAACTACCGGTCAACCGCCACATCGACCAGAGCGTCAGCAGTGTTCTAATGTTCTAACTGTAACAGTAGTGGACTGACATTGCATAATGCTACCTGAAATTATTTCATTAGAATTAAACAAAAATGGTGATGATCTTCACATTTGCTATCAATTTGACTGGGAGACACCGAGTGGCAGAAATGGCATACTGTGCCTTTAAATGTGGACTCTATCAGCTAATATTAGCTCACCGAAGATATATTTCATTGCTGCACATTCAAAAAAAAAAAAAAGAAAGAAAGAAAGCATAATAGAAGATATTACTTGATCATAATTCTTAGTAAACAGACTTCAGTAGTCCTATCGAAAAATGTTCATTCGTCGCATTTAGTTCCTTCCAGTGTCTGATGCTCTAATAAGGTTTGGGTACGCAGTAGCTTACAGGCTTAAAGGTGCTCCCTCTCAAAGAGAATAGGAAATTTTTAGAGACTGTGCTAAATTATTCTCTATCATCAAGATCTGATTTAATGCTTTTGTTATATTGAACAGGTTTCCTCATGTTGCTCATAGACAACCTATAATTTTGCATGCAGCATTTTTTATTTATTTTTTTTTTTTTTTACAACTATACCTTCTCAGTGTGTGCTGGAGTAATTAATGGTCATAACTGCTCAACAAAATGGGAAGAACATAGCACATTAGCATATAATTGCATGAAATTACGGCAAACAAATTAATGAATAGAAGAAAGACAGATGAGGCAAATTTGCACTACCAGTAACACAGAAGGAACAATGTAACTACCACATTGCAGTGAGGGCTCCACTCCCTCTGCATATTCTCTGCCTGAGGAACACCCCTGCACATATCGGATTGTACATAAAGGATTAAAAGGCTATCCCACGCCAAAACCCTGTGACTTAGTGCATCCAAGAGTGCCACTACTGTACAAGTACAAGCACCTCAAATGCTAAATTACTGATTTAAACCTTAAAGAAAATGGGCGTGATGAGGTTATCAAAAAGTGTAATTTGACACAGAACTCCCTCAATTAGACTTACATAACGACACATTTCACCAACTTAGAGGGATCTCATTTCAAAGCCTTTATCATGGAATCAGATTACATAACAGATGATTCAGAGTATAAAGTGTGCGCCTGTTATGCACCAGAGCGCCTAACAGAGACCAAATAAACCGACACAATCCGTGGCTGACCCTCGATGTACTTAATGCAAGCAGGCATCTACAGTCAAGTGCCCCTCTGGACGACATCAGTGCACCTGTACACACTGACAGGTGCATTACAAGGTGTTTTCTTTTGCACAATGTACCTTTAACTGACCGACCGTGACTCAGTCCTGAAGGCTGCGTGCGTGGTTATGCGTGTCTACATTTATGGGGAGCCCAGCAGTACTCCACAACAAGAACACGTCCCATACAAGCTCAGACCAACACAGCACGACAGCAAGATGGAGGAAAACAAATATATTTTGAAATATGTACGTCTACCCATGCAATATTTACAATCACGTTGTCCACATTAAGACAATATTAGAAGCTAGTCCTTCAGGTGCATGTTTTATTTAATGTGCTATAAGTCTTGCACAGGCTGTAGCTAACTGATTGCGTGCGGAGGGAAGAGGTGAAATCAAACATTAACAGCAAGCGGTCTTTACTTAAAAAACAGATCACACAGTAAGCTAATTAGCAGCAGTCGCAGTGCCATAACCGATGCACCTGCTTAACAGGGTGGGTGGCTGGCTGGGGGCGGAGGGAGAGGGAAGACCAGGAGGAGAGTGAATGGCTGCTGCCGTCCTGACCACGAGTAGAGATGGGAGATTCACCCAAGAACCCACAAATGAAAACCAAGAGGTTGAAAAATGAGAATATCTTACCTGCACAGCTCACAAGAAGCAAGGCTAAAATGATATCCCTTGACAGGACCATCGCTACTCCCGAGTAACGTGGACGTTAAACGGTGTAGCAAACGGCTTTTTTTTATATGTCTCCGCTACCGTGCTGCCCTCCGGTATCCTACCTCTCTTAGCAAGTGTTCATCCTAATCTATATTTCTCAGCTCGTCGTTGGTGTCTTGTCAGTTGTCGTTGTGGACAAGCAAGCCGTCAGGGATTGGCAGTGATGAGCGCCAGTGCGCCGTTCAAAGTCTGACTGACAAGCAGCGCCTTCTCACACACGCGAATTAATCCGCTACCATCGGAATAATGGACCTCATGTTAAATAGTGCGCTGGTCTCATAGGATACCGGACTGTGTCATAAGAAAGGACCCCCCCCCCCCAAAAAAAAACAACTATGAGCATGAAAACATTATGAAAAAAAGACTATAAAGAAAAGAACTTGTGATTAGAATTATTTTGTATATTAAAAAATACAGTGTATGAATTAAAAACTATTAATTAAAGAATTAAGGTAAGGAATGGATTATAATGGCTTATAAGGCTAAAAAAAAAAGACATGAAAGCATTGTGAATAAGACTTGTGTTTCAAACTCAACTTAAAGATGTAGATGAATATGTTTATACTGTCGTTATTTACCTTCTATAAGATGTACAGTGTCTATGCATGTGTTTGTGTTCGTTTCCACGATTTTGTCTATTATTTCTGTATTATTCCATAATTTCTAAAAAAAAAGAACAAAAAAAAAAGAGCCTTGGAAGATTAGCCATTGGGCAAACAGAGATACAAATCGAATCAAATTAAATATTTAAGAGCCCGCAGTCCAATGTTTCCCTAGTTAAAAAGGCACATGTGTAACAGGGTGATAGGTCTGGGGTATCATTAAAAGATGCTCTGCACTGGTAGATAGCAATGCACCATATTTGAGGGGCATTTTTTAAATTTCCCAAACATCTGTAAAAGCCTATAAATCCTATATTCATTGTTGTTTCCTCATCAAGAGGGGTCTAGCATGAACACCGACCATCTGCCGATACCACGGATGTTACTGTGCATCCATTCCAGTGTCTCTTGACTTACGTATCGATTCCTTTGATACCAGTCCAATTTTTTTTTTTTGACAAAATGAAAAGGATTCTTAACGTTGCCTTTGGTTTTACTTTCCATCTCTTAGGTTTGTTCAGACACAAAAGGGTTCAATAGCATCAAAACATAAACCAGTTTAGCAAAATGTAATTAAGTTAAATTTGTCTGTTTCACTCTTTAGACTTGCATTTCAGCACTTTCAAATTTTTCCACTCAGTTTTACAAAAACAAAACTGAGAGATTGACTCCCCAGGAAGGCGTCTCTCAATAGCGTTTAAGTTCAGTATGCAGCTGGAGTTGTTTGCTGTATGAAATACCTCGTGATTGTTGGTACATTGTTTGTTTTTCTTGATCAATTATACATCAATGCCTCTGAATCGACTGATGAGTTGCAGAACTGAACTGAGATTGGTTAATTAACAATTCAACAACCAATAATGAATGGATTTCCAATATTTGGAATAACATCATTAGCAAATAGTGAGTATACACAGCACACAAATGAATCTGTCACAACCTGACAACCCACAAATTTGTTCTGAAGCTGGTTGAGGCCTACAACAGATTTGTAAGCCATGAATAAATTATATCTTAACCCACCAGTTACAACATATGATGGCTTCTTGGGCCGTTAGTGAGTGGTACCCAGCATACTTAGAAGGTTCCAACAACCCATTCTGGCCATTATCCATGCAAGGAACTCAATATTTTCACACACAGGCATTTTTTTTCCCTCACATTTCATTGCTCAACAGATTGGCTAAGCCTTTGGTTCATATTATCTTCCAACATGAGACAGCTATTTCCTAGTCTTCTCCACACTGCCTTGAAAATATTTCTGGTGAAGAGTAAATACATTTCTTTTTTTTTTCCAATTACATTTATCTATTTATTTGACTAAAAAGCACCAAATCAAATGTGTCAGAATGAAAGCCCATCATACATAATTAATGTGTAACTCATGTAACCCTGCCGTGATGTCATTATAACCCACACAATCTTTCAAAAATGATAGAGGACATGACCTTGGTGATGAAGACTGCAGCCCACATGATTACCTCACTGATGAAAGCACTGAAAGATGTAAGCATTAAACCTAACAAGTCTAACATAAAATTATATCTCACCCAGAAAGTGAGGTTTGCCTTCTAGTGACTCATTTTGAACTCGTGATGATATTCTTTCCCGCCTGCTCTTCTTACTGACTCCAGAATTCAGAGAACGCCAGGCGCATATTTTTCGCTTGATGCTAATGGTGGCTAACAACAGTAAAACATCCTTGTGCAAACTCAAACACGAGTTAAATCGAATGCAAAAACTGGTCATTGTCATTTACGCACTTCCGTGGTCACGCCGAACTGAAAGTGTTAAAAAAAAATTGCTATCAGCTCAATTCAAAGGGTTTGTGGATTATTTAGCATAAACTAAATAAAGAATAGGTGGATTGGGATTTATTTGAGGCTTTGGATAGTTTTGCATTGTTGGTGTCTATTAGCCTCAAGCAAAATCATGTGATTGGTGTCATCTGAATACTTGAGTCACTGGCGAGTAATGCAGCAGGGGAGGAACATCTCTGTGAGCTCTAGGCATCTGACGGTAAATTGTTGTAAGGCAAATGACACTTTCTGGCTGAAGTATCACATTATCAGGCTTTAGTACGAAGGATTTTGAACTCGCCCTGCATGGGAACGGATTTCACATCCACTTGAGCAAATTAAACGAGTCAGTGAAGCTACTGTTGGAAGCATTAGAACCCAAATGAGCCCAGTGATTTTCTCCACAGCAAAAAAAGATTTTCAGATGTTTCAGAGAAAATTGCAGCAGTGTGAACTGGTAGTTGTGCGGAGTCTCAAAAGACTCATTGTGTCAAATGT